>NC_142031.1:9189961-9489961 GCF_982192425.1 Myodes glareolus
GTGTCTCTTCCAGGCAGATCTGCTGGTCCCGGTCTGAATATGTCTCTCAGCAGGCCTTACTGCTAATAACCTCAGAGAGTGTGGCAGTTTGAGAAACGTCTCCCAGTCTCCCATAGGCTGAGGTACTTGAACACTTGGTTTCAGGTTGGTGGCGCTGTTAGGGAAGGTTGTGGAACTTGCCAGAGGTGGACCTTCCTAGAGGGATTACATCATTGGGGGCGGGGCTTGAGAGTTCATACTCTTTTGCTTGCTTTCTCTGTTTCATGTTTGCAGTTTCAAGTTGCTTTGGTCATGACATCTTACCACAGGACCAGAAAGTGACTAACACAAGAAGGGAGGGACCTAGTGTATCTGGTTAGCTTCAGGGACTTCCTGAAGCTTTGGAGTTGTTTGCCTCCTTGGTTTTAGCTAGCACCAGAGGACACTGCTAGGCAACAACACTGTTCTAAATCTTTGAGTGTCTCCATTTTTAAAATGGGCTAACATTAAAAGGGGCCCTTGGCCCCTTGAGACACTGACGTCTGAAGAGATGAACTAAGAGTTGAGGATGTGGCACAGTTGCTTGAAGCCTTGGGTCTGATCGCTAGCCCCTCATAACCAGGAGTGGAGGTGTACCCCTGTAATCCTAGCACTAGGAAGGTAAGTTCAAGGCCGTTTTTGGCTGCATAGTAAGTCTGAGGCTAGCATGGGCTACCTAAGACAGAGACAGATTTAGAGAGAGCTTGGGGAGCTTGAGAGGGAGGAGGGTGAACTAAGCAAACCCATTAGGCCAGGGGCTGATAAAAGGTTGCAGGGGAAGGTAGTTGCCTCTTCAGTCTCTTGGCTGCTTTCACCACTAGGCATTGAACACTTAATAAGAATGGGCCTCAGGGACCTAGCTCTGACTCACACCGTTGAAGAGACAGTGGAAGCATTGGGTAATTAAGCACAAGAAGGTACGAATTTGGAGCAACTGAGGCAGCCACCTGACTGGAGTCACCATTTAGCAGGCCAAGTACATCCCTGCTGATTTCTTCAGGACAGAGTAGTCTGACTGAGGTGGGGAGGAAGTGTCTGCCTGCTCTTTAGTTTTTGTAGCTCATCCCTTGCTACGGGAAATGCCGATGCAGTAACAGTGGCCAGAACCCATGCCCTTCTGCCTCGAAGCTGAATTGCCATGGAGTGAATCTTGGCTGTTCCACTCACCTCCTGTCTGGGTGATTGATCTCAGGCAAGTGAGGCCTGTTGCTGCTATCTGCAAAATGGGGTTAAGAAGCTAGCCCCCTCAGAGCAAGGGCTGGCTTGAGGGCCTACCTGTAAAATGCTTTAAACAATGTCTGGCCCACAGCAAGAGCTCGGTTTGTGCTTATCTTCTGTGAAGGTTCTGGAAAAGCATCTGAGGACAGGACAGATTAGTCTCGCCAAGAGCTGTGGCCAGAACCACGTACAGAGGGGTGGGAGTGGGTAGGGGTGGGTGAGAGGCCTTGAAGAAACACAGTGAGGCAAAGGGTCAAGGGGACTGGGTGGGAGTGGGGCGGAACGGCTGAAGTATTGGCTTTAGTGGGGCCTGGAGGTGTGATCGAGGAGACAGAGCTAGGGTTGGGGAGGGTGACCTTAGAAGCCCAGTATAGGAAGTGAATTTTACTTTCAGATGACTTATTAGTGTGGGAATGAACCGTTCTAGCATGGCCTGATCTTAGAGTTGGGAAACCAGGCTTGCGTAACTTCAGCTGGGAGAAAGGAAGCCGGCCATTGTCTGCCTTGTGGAGGAGGACCAGGAGGCCCAACTGGTGGGGCTGGTCAGGTTTGGAGCTTATCGAAAGAGTGGGCTGGGTGTTTGCAGCTGTTGACCGTGGGAGGCGCCTGATAACCATTAGACATGCATAAGAAATCCAGAGCTTCTCAACCTGTGGGTCATGACCCCGTAGGGTCACACATCAGAGATTTACATTGCGATTCATAACAGTAGCAAAATGAGTTATGAATTAGCAACAAAAATGATTTTGTGGTCGTGGGTCACGACATGAGGAGCTGTATTAAAGGGTCGCAGAATCAGAAAGGTTGAGAACCACTGGACTCTAAGCCAAAGGTGGCTGTGTCCCAGTGCCACCATGAATTGTCCTGAGAATGTGGGCTGGCTTCTGCTTCCCAGAGCTCAGAATCTCCCCTCTGAGCCAAGGGCGACACGCTGCCCTTTGTATTTTTCCATGTCCCTGGGGTGACAGTGACACCCCTCCCTGGGTTCTCTTCGTTTTCACTACAGACTCTGGCCCTGCATTTCTACGCACCATAGCTGCCAGGCACAGGATGTACCTGAGCATCAGAAGCAGGTCCATCCTCAGACTGCAAAATAAGTCTCAGTACTAGATGCTGGATGTGGAGGACACGGCTCTGAGCATTTAGACATGTTACACAGTTTACATGTACATGTAAAAGATTATTTATTTATTTATTTATTATGTATATAACATTCTGCCTCCATGTATGCCTTCACACCGAAAGAGGGTGCCAGATCTCGTTACAGATGGTTGTGAGCCACCATGTGGTTGCTGGGAATTGAACTCAGGACTACTAGAAGAGCAGCCAGTGCTCTTAACCACTGAGTCATCTCTCTAGCCCCCTGTGTCATTTTTTTAAAGTGCTGATTACATGTTAAAATTTTGTTTTGGACACATTGGGCTCAATAGAAATTTTAAAATGAATTTCATCTTTTTTTTTTCTCTCATTCTGATTTGGCTGCTGATTGAGCTCCTGTCTCTTTGACAGCATTATTCCAGAAGGTTAAAAGCATTCAAGAAGCTGGGTGTGCAGAGGCAGGTGGATCTGTAAGTTCAAGGCCAGCCTGATCTACAGAGGGAGAGACAGCTACGTAACAGAGACCCTGTTTAGTGTGTGTGCACCAGCATACGCCCACACACAAAGACTTACCGTGATGGGCACTGAGGACACCAAAACTTTTGTTGTTTGTTTGTTAAAGGCAGGGTTTCTCTGTCCTGGAACTCTGAAGACCAGGCTGGCCTTGAATTCAGAGACCTGCCTGCCTCTTCCTGGGATTAAAGGTGTGCACCACCACCACCACTGCCCTGCAATTTTTTAAAAATGTTTTATGTGTATGAGTGTTTTGCCTACATGGATGTCTGTGCATCACATGCATTCCTGGTGTCCTTGGGAGTCAGAAGAGGGAATCAAGTCCCCCTGGAACTGGAGTTACAAATGGTTGTGAGATATTGAGAACCAAACCCAGGGTTCCTTGCCAAGTGCAGCAAGTGTTTTTAACTGATGAACCATGGCTCCAGCTCCTGGCTTTTGTTTTGAGATGGGGTCTTGCAATGTTGTCCAAGTAGCCTCAAACTCCTGGGCTTCAGTATCTTCTTGCCTCAGCCTGAGGTGGGACTACAGGCACAGCTACAGTACTGGCTGAAACTACCTGCTCCCCACCCCCCTAGACAGGGTTTCCAGGTAGCTTTGAAACCTGACCTGGAACTAGTTCTTGTAGACCAGGCGGGCCTTGAACTCACAGAGGTCTGCCTGCGGGGTTTAAAGGCTTGCTCCACCACCTACCAGCCACTTGTTATTTATTTATGTCCACTTGCTAACCAAGAGCACGCCCAATAAGCCCCACCCCAGCCTACAGCTACATTTAAAAAATGTTCCTCAGATAGAGCCACACCTGTGCTGACCCACCTAACCATTGAGGCAGAAGGACGGCCTCCTTTCCGCATTCCTTCTGGAGAGTCCCGGAGTTTGCCTCACATCTTGCCTGCTGAGGGGGACCCAGCTTTGAGATTGGTTGATCTCACCTCCCTGGAAATCCAGGACTCCCTTAGGAGTGAGTCAGCTCACAACCATCCACATCAATGCAGCGTTATGAGGCTCTATAATTAATATGGTGAACACATTGCTACAGCCTTGCCGGCCAGCATCCTGTATCTTCTGTGTAAGCCTTAGATCTTGCTCTAATTTTTGGAAAATGCAAGAGTGAAGTATTCATTTACCCATCCGCCCATCCATCCACCCATCCACCCATCCATCCATCCATCCATCCATCCATTCATCCACACATTTATCCATCCATTCAGTGTTGGTCACCTCTTTTTCATCACTGTAGCCTGATACCCTACAAGCAGCATCATAAGGGGGAAGAGTTAATTTTGACTCACATTTTGGGGTACAGCCCTTAGTAGAGAAAGCATGATGATAGGGGTAGCTTGGTCTATGGCAGTAACAAGGAAGCAGAGAAAGGGGAGTATTGGTGCTCATCTCTCTTCTACCTTTTTTATTTACAAGTTTTTAAAATCAGTTTTTATTTACATGTACGTAGGTGTGCCAGCTTGTCTGTATGTGTACCATGTGAAAACAGCACCCCGAGAGGCCAGAATAGGTGACGGATCCTCTGGTACTGGAGTTACAGGCAGTTGTGAGTCACCTGGTGTGGATGCTAGGAACTCAACCCTGCAGGAGTAGCGGTGATCTTAACCACTGAGCCCATCTCCGATGGCTGCTTTTCTCTTTCTGTTCAGTCTGAGATATCGACTCATCTTTTCCTCTGTTTGTGCTCTCTGGAAAGCTCTCTCGAACAGACGCGCTCAGAGGCGTCTCCTTAATGCCCTAGGTATTCTCTAGTCCATTGAGGTTGACCCTTGCTTCCCTTTCTCCTTCCCTCCCCTTCCCCCGTCTCTCCCTCGCCCTCCCTTCCTGATGGGGTCTCCTGTAGTACAGGTTGGTCTCAAACTGGCTGTGTAGTGGAGGAGGGCCTTGAACTCCTGCCTCCCCTGCCTCCACCTCCCAAGTGCTGCAATTGCAAGCCTGTGCTGTCACCTGGAACTTAGACAGTGTTTGTTGAGTAGACTTTTGTGAAAAGATGAAGAACCGGTTTCAGAATAACTGTCGGGTTATAGACAAACACACAGGTCAGGTCATCTTGAGTAGCATTAAGTTCTGTGCAGGGTTGAGCATGGCGGGTCACATTTGTGATTCCAGCTCTCCCGAGGTGGAGGCAGGAAGGCCAGGAGTTCAAGATGAGTTTCAGTCCAGCCTGGGAAAACAAACAAACAAACAGATGAGGTCTAAGAAGACATAAAGCAGCTGGAGATGTGGTTCAGCGCTTAGGAACCCTTGACTGCTCTTGCAGAGGAGTTTGGATTCCAGCACCCACACCACCACTAAGTAGTACAAGTTGTCAACTTGTACAACTATCAATCCTCCAGAGTGGTCAGAAGGAGGAAAATATTGTTTAGTTAAAAAGTTTGCATTTATTTGTTTTGCGCGCGGGCGCGCGTGGGAATCAGTGCCCTTCCCTTCCACCGTGTGGATGCTGGGAATTGGACTCAGGTGATCTGTCATGGCTGCAAACTCCTGTACTGGTTGAGCCACCTTGCCTGCCCAGGAGTTGAGTTTTAATAATAGTGGGGAGGGTGGTTTAAGCAGGAAAGGTGATAGTCAAGGGGTCACTGTGGGTGGGATGAGACGGAAGGTGGATGGGAAGCAGGGCGTTTTTGAAGGCATAATACTGTTTGAACTAGGTTCATTTATATCCCTATGCTCACCTGAGACTCAGTTTAACCCACCTTTGAAATGGGGCTGGTTGAGTTGTCGCACATTAAGCCACCCAGCATCCCGGGAGGCACCCGCAGCTCTGCAGGAGCGGCTACTGACGCTAGGGGGCGTTCCATCGACGGCTCGGTGCTCGGCTGGCTAGGCGCAGGCACATAGCCTTTCGATTGGTCGGGTCTAGCGTCCCAGCCAGCGCCATTGAGGAGTGGCGGAGAGGAAGCGCCTGGCAGAACCGGGCTAGGGCGGCAGCGCTAGCGATAGCTACAGCTACAGTGACAGGTAGGGAGGCGGCGGGCAGAGCTGAGGGTCTGACGAGCAACTCCCACCGCAATCGTCCCGGCTGTGCTCAGACGGCCCAGCTCGGGGTCCGCGGCAGCCGGCCTCTCCCGGAGCCCGGGCGCCCTCGCGGGGACCCCGGAGCCCGAGTGTCGTCGGCGGCACCTCAGGCCCGGGCTCGGGGCACCGGTCCCTGCAGCCTGGCGACACCTCTAGATTGTGGGTGTCACTCCTCCCGAGGTCTGAACCAAACGTGCCAGTGTCCCTTCAGCACACCCCCAAGAGGGGAGTCATTCCATCCCTCAGTGCCTTCATCCCCTCCTGGGTCACCTCTGGGTGGGGACATCAGGCCTGGTCCCTGGGGTTTTCCCTTACCCACTCCACCTCCAGGTAGAGCACCCTTCGGCTTCCTTAGTAACTTACAGCCATCTTCTCTAGGCTTGGTGACTCTGTCCCCTGCTGCTGCCAGGCTTGGGGTTCTGACAGCTGACGGAGATGTGGGAAGGCAAGGGAAGCTTTGCATTCCTGTGGAGCCCTGGCCTGACACCCGCTCCGAGTTGTCCCCTTGAGATCGAACCCCGGGGATCCCTCAGCTCTCAGTACTAGCTACCTCATAGAGGGACTCCCCGGGTTCAGTTGCCAATGCTTCTTCCCCTTCCCGGGTCTGGCCTCGTCTCGGGAGGGGCCTGGCTCAAGGTCATGTCCGGCTGTCTGCCCAGGCTGTGGTCTGAGCCCGGATCCTCAGTGTCACCTGCCACAGCGGACAGGGGAAGCCAGGTGGGGGTTATTGCCGGGCAGCTGCCTAGAAGTCCTGATGGACCCGAACATATAAACACTGGGATTCTGGCCAGTCTGGCGGTCCTTCCTGAAACTGATTCCTTCAGGGAATCCTTGAGGTGGCCTCAAGCCTGGTCTACATGCTTAGCAGAGCTAATGGATGCTTTCTGGCTTGGGCCCCAATTTACTGAGCTGAGGAACATCTTAGGGCGCTAGCCGCCCATGCCTTTGTAATGTCTACTTTGTGTTCTTCCACGCTGGGAGTAAAGTACAGTAGGGCCTGAACTTGGGTATAAATGACAGTAGTTTCCTGAAAATGTAAAATTATTTTGCAGTTGTGTTTGTGGTCAGGGGACAACCTGTAGGAGTGTTCTCTCTTTTCACCGTGTAGGTTCTGGGGATTAAACTCAGGTCTTGAGTTTTGGTAGCAGCTACCTTCACTCTCTGAGACATCATGCTGGCCTGACACTGGTTTCTCTGTGCTGGGAAAACATCTGCATTTGGCACTTCAGGGAGAGTTGGCATTTAGGGCCGAAATTAATGGCAATAACAAAAATAAAGAGTACTCCAGCCTTGGCTGGGTGCCCAGGACTGTTTGAGGCTCACATAGTAAAGCAGGCTAGTCAGTTTCACACTGCGTTTTAATAGATTTACCTTTTTAAAATGACAATAGAGAAATGTTTTTGGTTTTTCCAGACAGGGTTTCTCTGTGTAGTCCTGACTGTCCTGGAACTCACTCTATAGACCAGGCTGGCCTCAAACTCACAGATCTGCCTGCCTTTGCCTTCCAAGTGCTGGGATTAAAGGTGTGTGCCACCATCACCCGACTAGCATTTTTGATTAACAAGAAAAATTTATTTTTTGTGATCTCTTTAAACAAATACTGAAGAGTCTCTCCCAGATTCTTAGTGTTATATCTGGAGCCATTACAAAAAAAAAAATCTTTTGGAGGAAATAAGGCAAGTATTCTGCAAATTTTAAAAATGATATTATTATTTAGATAGGGTCTCAGTATGTGCCCTGCCGGCTTGGAACACCTCCCTATGTAGAGGTAGACCAGATTGACCTTAAAACTCAAGCATTTCTGCCTCCATTGTGCTAGTATTAAAATTGTGTGCCACCACCCTGAATAGCTAATTGTTCATTTATCTATCTATCTACCTGTTTATTTATTTCTTTATTTTTCGAGACAGGGTTCTCTGTGTAACAGCCCTAGCTGTCCTGGAACTAGCTCTTGTAGACCAGACTGGCCTCGAACTCACAGAGATCCGCCTACCTCTGTCTCCTGAGTGCTGGGTTAAAGACAGGTGCCACCTCCGCCCAGCCTAGTTAATTGATTTTTAACTGTCCCTGATAATAAATCAACCTTGCAGGAAGTGCTAGATATTATGGAGAAGTAACTATCAGTCTTCCCTGGAGACTGGGTTGACCTTCAGGGGGCTTTTGCTTTGGGTCTTCTTTGTGTTGATAGCTTTTCCCTTGGGGTGAGTGTATCTTCTGGCACTAAGATAACTCACTAGTCATTGGGCAAAGTCCTTGGAAAGGATCCTGAAAATAGTCTGGTTCCAAGTGGGCCACCTGCCACAGGAAATCTGGAATGTCTGGTGTGGTGGCGGATGATCAACACGAACGGCCTAGAGCAAGATTTACAGCTCAGAGTTCTAATTGGAATCCACTAGCCCAGTGATCTGAGAACCCGCCTGAACTGTAGTTTCTGTTTGTTTGTTTTGAACTGTCCTGGAACTCTCTATGTAGACCAGGCTGGCCTCAAACTCATAGGTCCCCCTTTCTCCGCCTCCCAGTGCTGAGATGCCCCGATTAAAGACACGGACTAATAATATTCTTGACTCCTACTTCAAACTTTTTGTTTGTTCATCTGTTTCAATCTCTCTCATGTTAACCTTTATAAAAATCATGTGTATTTATTGTGTGTATGTGCATTTACGCCTGTGTGTGGATGTGCCCATACCACAGCTTGCATATGGAGGTCAGAGGACAACTTTCTGAAGCCAGTTCTTTCCTTCTGAACGCAAACCCTGAGGTTGGCAGCAGGTGCCTTTATCCTCTGAGCTATTTGAATGGTCCTCATGTTAACCTTTTATAATAGTAAAAATCATCTATATAACCTTAGACAAAATATTTCTTTTTAAAATTTAGTTTATATTATGATGTTTTATCTGTATGAATGTCTGTGTACCACGTGGTGCCTGGTGCCCATGGAGGACCAAAGAAGATGTCAGATCCCCTGGAACTGGAGCTACACATTTGAGCCACAATGTGGGTTCTGGGAATTGAACCTAGTCTCTGGAAGAAGAAAACCATCGAACCATCACTTCAGCCCCCCAGGCAAACCTTTTACAAATATTTGCTAAAGTATCACAGTTGTACCAGATGAAAAGAAACCGACTTTAATTGCCAATATTTTGATAAGCTTTAGCATGTTTGTTATGTATTTAAAAGAATAGTTTATATTTTTTTGTAATACTGGTGAGCACAATATTACATCACTTACTGTAATGAGCAATTGTGGTTCAGTACTGAATCTAAGTACTGAGCCCATAGCCGGAGGATTTCTGGTGTTCAGCTAAAACTCTTCATTAGGTCAGCATCTTCAGGGTGTTTAGTGATAGGGCTGGGGATGTAGTTCAGGTGCTGGGGTGCTTGATAGCACGCTTGAAGCCCTTGGATCAGTTCTCAGCACCACACAACCAGATGTGGTGGTGCGCACTTGTGATCTCAGCACCTCTTCACCTCGAGTCAGAAGTTCAAGCCTTTATCTTCAGCTGTATAGTGAGCTTAAGGCCAGCCTTGGGTATATGAGACCCCGGTCTGGGGAAAACAAACAGGATGAGTGACTAAACACTGTCTCTCCCTCCCATTTATATGGTTTTATGAATGAGCCTATTGCATAAATTTGCACATTTTAATTAGGACACCTTAACTAGTGTTGTAGAGTGTGAATTTCATTCATACAGCCTCTTGAACATTTTTGCTTTGATCTAGGTTCCTGCTTCTTAGCATTTGGGCTGAATGAGTCTACTCTGTGGGGTTGTCATGAGCACTGTAAGATGTTTGGCAGCTTCCACAGTCTCTTGTCACAAGATAGCCACAGCAGCATCTGAAATAGCAGTAATCAAAGATGTCTCCACAGGGCCAGAGAGATGGTTGGGGGATTAAGAACCCTAGCTCTTGCAGAGGATTTGGGTTTGGTTCCCAGTACCCACATGGAGGCTCACAACCTTCTGTACTCCAGTTCCGGGGACCATATGCCCTCCTTTGGCCCCTACAGGCTCCTGCATGAATATGACACACATACACCTAAAAGGAGTGTGTTCAGATGTTGCCAGATTGGCCCTGTGAAAAGCCCTGACTAAGACAATCTGATCCCAAGTCTCGTCCCCAAAGGAAGTATTTCATAGAACAGTTAATTTAGAAGGCCCAGCTTCCGATTGCAGGTGATTTTCAGGAGGTTTCTGGTCTTCTGTTCCTCCTGCGCCTCCGGAAGCCTGCCTCTTGCATTTTTCCACCTGCAGACAGGTAGAACAGGATGCCAACAGAGGAATACATTCAGGTTCTGTTTTGTTGTTTTTGAGACAGGAACTGATTATTTATCCGTGGCTGATTTGGAAGTCTAGACCAGGCTGGTCTGGAGCTCACAGGGATCCGCCTGCCTCCACCTTCCAAGTGCTGGAATTAAAGGCGTTGTCTTACCACACCCAGCCAAGCTGTTGTTGTTAATTTCCTTTTTTCCTCTTTTATAGATTCTGTGACCATGAGAGAGAGAAATAAAGATTGATCCATGATTTCTAATCACCTTTTCCTGAGGAAATAGTCATGTTGGAAGGTCTTGTGGCCTGGGTTCTCAATACCTATTTGGGGAAATATGTCAATAACCTGAACACTGACCAGCTTTCAGTTGCACTTCTCAAAGGTAAGCACACGTCTCTGCAGTAAAGTATGGCCCGCCTGCCTCTCTGTCTTCCTTCCTGCCTTCCTGCCTTTTTTCCTTTCCTTAACTAATTAATTAAATGAAGAATTTGCATTTTTTTTGTTTGTGTGTGGGAAGATAGTACATGTGCCATGGTTCCCGTGTGGAGGTCAGAGGACAGCTTGTGCAAGCCGGCTCTTTCCTTCTACCATGTGGGTTCTGTGGCAGGTGAAGGTATCAGACTCAGGTTAGCAGCCTTCCTGGCACCTGCCCTTACCCACCAAGTCACCTCACCTACCCTAGCTTACCTGTGGGTTTGTGTGCGGTAATATGATGCATGTTTGTGTACAGGTGAGAGCGCATGGGTGTGTTGAGAGGCCAGAAGTCAACTTGGGGTGTCTTTGACACTTTCCGTCTAAGTGTCTGAGACAGGGTCTCACTATACAATCCTGACTGGCTAGCTAGGAACCGACCATGAAGACAGGCTGGTTTTCAACTCAAAGATCTGCCTGACTCTGCCTCCTGGGTGCTGGGGTTTATAGGTGTGTGCAACATGCCCAGCTATTTTTTTTTTTTTAAAGCAAAACAGTAAGACATATTGCTGGTGACTGCTTTACCCCAGTTAGGTTTTAGCTTTCTGGACACAGCTGCTATGTCATGATAGTGGTGTTGACTTTGGCTTCAAACTTATTAGGTGATAATATTGAAATTCTGAGTCACAACTTCTTTAGCAAAAGAGGGCAATATTCCTCCTATGGTTGCTGTAAGGATCACATGGAAACATTCCTAGCCTGTTTCACATAGACACAACATAGGCATCCACTAGAAGTTTTAAAGTATTTTACCTCAAGGTCTTTGATGGAATCTTTTTTTGTTTTGTTTTCAAGATAAGGTTTCTCTATAATAGCCCTGGCTGTCCTGGAACTAGCGCTTGTAGACCAGACTGGTCTCGAACTCACAGAGATCCACCTGTCTCTGCCTCCCAAGTGCTGGGATTAAAAGCATACGCTACCACCGTCTGGTTTGATGGAATTTTTTGAGAACTTTTTTGCTTAGTAGTTTTCTTTTCTTTTTTTCCTTTTTAGGTTTGCTTTGGTTCTGGGAATTGAACACAGAGCCCTAGGGAGACTAGACTCGTGCTCTACCACTGAGCTATTTCCCCAGCATATTGTCTTGCTTAGAAGTAAAAGTACTCAAGGTTCGGGGCATGGTAGCCTTTGCTGGTCTGCACATGGTACTCTCAGTTCTTTAATTTGATGTGGGAATTGGAAAGGGGCATCTTTCACCCTTTTCTTTTTTAAAAATTTAAATTCTCTTTGCTCAGCTCAAAGTGGAACTATTTAATGCATGTAGAGAAAGAATATAGTTTGAGCTAGCTAGGCGTGGTATACACCTTTAATCCCAGTACTTGAGAGATACAGGCAGGTGGATTTCTATGAGTTCGAGGCCAGCCTGGTCTACATCGTGAGTTTCAGGACAGCCTGTTCCACATATGGAGTATGTAGAGGAGTAGAGGGACTGGAGAAACGGCTCAGTGGTTAAGAGATCTGGCTGCTCTTCCAAAGGACCTGGGTTCAGTTCCCAGTATCTACATGACAGCTCACCATTGTCTGTAACTCCAGTTCAGGGATCTGACTTTCACACAGACATACACGCAGTCCAAATACCAACACACGTAAAAATTAAATGAATAAAAAAGCAATGTAGTTGCATTTATATATTTTGTGCATTTGTGCATACACATGCATGTGTATGGAGGTTAGAGGGTGGCGCTTTGGGAGCTGAACCTCTCTTCCTACCCTGTGTGTGTGTGTGTGTGTGTGTGTGTGTGTAGGTTAGAGGGCAACTTTGGGAGTTGATCCTCTCTTCCCACCCTGTATGTTCTAAGAGTCATATTCAAGCTAGGCAGGAAGAACCTTTACCCTTTGAGTCATCTCCCTGGGCTTCCTGATAATTTTCACTTTGTAGCCCTGGCTCATTCTGACACTGTGAAGTCTCTGCCAGCTTCAAACTGGTGGTGATCCTCCTGCCTCTGCCTCCCAAGTGCTGGAATTATAGGCATGCACCACCACATACAGCTTAGATGTAATATATCTTTTTTTTATTTAAATTTTTTCTTCTTATTTTACATCCTGATTGCACTTTCCCTTTCTTCCTCTCCTCCCATTCCCTCCCTCTGCCTCTCCTCTACCTTCAACCCCTATCCACTCCTCCTCTGTAGCCGTTCAACAGAATATATCTTGTAACAACTGCATGAATTGTTAGGGTAACTTTTCTTACATCCTCTTTAAGGACTATTCTTCTCTCTGGCTTTTAGATCTATGGATAGAAGCTGGGTGTAGCAAGGCATGCTTTCAGTCCCAGCACTGCAGAGGCAGAGGTAGGCTGGTGTCTGTGAGTTCGAGGCCAGCCTGCTCTACATAGTGAATTTCAGGACAGCTAGAGCTATGTAAGCAGACCTTGAACTAAAAAAATAATTTAACTGTGCGTGGTGGCACATGCCTTTAATCCTATCACCTGGGAGGCAGAGGCAGGCAGATCTCTTGGGAGTTTGAGGGCAGCCTGGTCAACAAAGCCAGTTCCAGGACAGCCAGGACTGTTACACAGAGAAACCCTGTCTTGAAAAACAAAAACAAACAAAAAAATTTGTGGGATGAAAGCTTTAGGAATGTTTTTTTTTTCATAACTGCTATTAGTTATGAAAGAACTTGACCCCTTTATTAAGAACCCACAACACAGTGCAGTGTGTGGGCACTCCTCTGAACTGAGGGACTGGTCTTGAGAGGAGCTGACAGTATTTACCTGTCTTGACGTGGTTGAGTAGGGATTGAGGGCACAGGGTGCTAGCTGGGAACAAGTTTGTTACTCTGATCTAGTAGCTAGTATTTACTGTTGTAAATGTCTGGGGAGACACAGGAGACAGTGCTCAAGTGGCTGGACTGCTGCAACGGGTAAGGGGCGGGGAGAAGAGGTTTTTTTTGTTTTGTTTTTCTGAGCCAGGGTTTCTCTGTGTAGCCTTGGCTGTACCGGAACTTATTCCATAGAACAAGATGACCTTGAACTCACAGAGATCCACCTGCCTCTGCCTTCTGAGTGCTGGGATTAAAGGTGTATGTCACCGCCGCAAAACTGTATTTATATATCAGACTGTTTGTGTCCAGTTGTAACATTTGTCTTAACATGAACAAATTACTCAGTTTCTGCAGGTGAGAAGTTATTAACCACCCCACAGGGTGGGTCAGAGCGCTTAGAGCTGTCAGTGCAGGTTAGTCCTCAGCATCCATCCTCAGGATGGTCAGCATGCTATTGGCTGTTGGGTGGGACTTCAGCGGTGGGCTGTGCTCAGTCCTCAAGTAGTTAAAATGCCAGGCTGCAAGAGCAGCTGGAGGCCAGAGTTCACACCTGATCAACACTTAGCAGCACCTGCTGTGGTTGGACTGTGGCTCTGGGCTTGGGACTCATACCAAAAGCTGAGGCGCCAAGAGTCAGACTCAAGCCTGACCAGTGCTTTCCTCACTTACAAGCTGCATGTGACGTGTGGTCACTGAAGACCTCTCTTCAGTGACCTCTTCACCCTCTCCCCCTCTTTCCACCCCAGGTCGACAGACCTTCTATGGCCTCTAGTGCTACCCCCTAACCAGCTCTGAGATTTCTAAGCACACTGTTTGTCTGCTAAGCCTTGTTTTCTCATCTCAAAGTAACCAACCCTAGTCTGGACTGTTTGGAAACTTCAAGCATTTAGTACTGACAGAGCTCAAAAGCCTCTGATGTTGTTGGAGCACAGGTTGTGCTTTGAATTTTTTTTTTGGTTCTTGGAAACAGGACTTCACTGTGTAGTCCTGGCTGTCCTAGAACTTGATCTGTAGATCAGACTGTCCTTGAACTGGCAGATAATCTGCCTGTCTGCCTAGGATTAAAAGCGTGTGATACCACCACCTGACTTTAATTTTTTTTGTTCTATTTTGAATATTTTTAAAAATTAGTTTTCCTATTTCACATGCTCCTTTCTTTCCCTTTTCCTTTTCTTTCTATTCTGTTGATTAGTTGGTTGATGGGGGTGGGGTGTGCCCCACATGGAATAGATGGGTGTCAGAAGACAGCTAAGCTGGTGGGAGTCAGTTCTCTCCTTCCACTGTGTGGTCCCAGTGATCAGGCTTGAGTTGTTACACCTGGTAGCAGTCAGCTCTCCCATCTGGATTCTTCAAATAGCTCAGGCTGGCCTTAGACTTGCTCTGGGGCTGAGGAAGACTTTGAATTTCTTCTTCTTCCTTTCTTTCCTTCTTTCTTCCTTCCTTCCTTCCTTCCTTCCTTCCTTCCTTCCTTCCTTCCTTCCTTTCTTTCTTTCTTTCTTTCTAAGATTTATTTATTATGTATACAACATTCCTTCCATGTGTGGCTTCAGTCCAGAAAAGGGCACCAGATCTCATTATAGATGGCTGTGAGCCACCATGTGATTGCTGGAAATTGAACTCAGGTCCTCTGGAAGAGCAGCCAGTGCTCTTAACCATTGAGCCATCTCTCCAGCCCTGACTTTGAATTTCTGATATTCCTGCCTTCACATCGCAAGTGCTGGCCTTACAGGTGTGCTCACTTCTGCAGGTCTGCAGGTCTGAGGTGGAACTGGCTCCAAGTGTGAGGGAGGAAGTGCTCTACCTATTGACCTGCAACCCTAACCTTGAAGTTTTGATTTTTGCTTGGGAATGCCTAAATAGTATA
This sequence comes from Myodes glareolus, assembly GCF_982192425.1. Taxonomy (NCBI): domain Eukaryota; kingdom Metazoa; phylum Chordata; class Mammalia; order Rodentia; family Cricetidae; genus Myodes; species Myodes glareolus. The sequence goes on from NC_142031.1 coordinate 9,205,191, forward strand.
TCTATATAAATATTTTAAAATCAGAAAATGCCCCCAAACCTTAAATATTTGAAATCTCAAGCATTCCAGACAGGGATATTCAACTTGTCTTTCTTTATCTTGTTATGAAGATTGAGATAATACACGACTGGAGAGACGGTTCAGCAGTTAAGAGTACTGGTTGTTCTTCCGAAGGACCCAGGTTCTATTCCCAGCACCCACACGGCAGCTCACAACTGTCTGTAACTCCAGTTTCAGGGGACTTGATGCCCTCTTCAGGCCTCTACATGCACCAGGCACAGACGTACATATATACAGGCAAAACATCCATACACATAAAATAAAATTAAAAATCAAAGTGTATTAGTTATTTTTCTAGTGCTCTGAGGAGACACAACAGCCCACTTAACTAACAAAAGAAAGCAATTACTTGAGGGCTTGCTTCTAGTTAGAGGGCAGTCCATGGTCAGCACGGCAGGAAGAATGGGAGCAGGCCAGTAGGCGTGGTGCTGTCACTGGAGCAGAGAGCTCTCATCTGATCAGCAAGTTGTAGACAGAGACTGGGCCAGACGTGGGCTTTGCAAGCCCACCCCTAGTGACACACCTCCTCCAACAAGGCTACACCTCCCAACCGGTCCTAAACAGCCCACCACCTAGGGAACCAGATATTCAAATATAAATGCTTATGAGGGCAAACCACCCCACATATATTAAATATTTAAAAATATTTTTTTTATCCATTTGAGATTGTAATTATATGGTTTACCTTTTCCCTGTCCTCCTTTTCAGCCCTCCCATATCTCCCTCTTTGCTCTTTTGAATTCCTGGTAAATGTGTGTTTTTTAATGCGATAATCCAGGGGCTGTGGTTATAGCCTGGTGGGAGATTAGGAGGGCCTGAGTCTGAGGTCTACTGTTTGGGGGGAAGAGGGATAATGATAGAATATTTTGCACACAGTAAGACCTCACTGAGTGGTAGATGCTGTCACTATCATTGTCCCACCGCAGCTGTAAAGTCCCTGTCCTCAGAGCTACTTACCTGCTGGGGAGGCAAATTAAACAGCAACACGGCAGCCGTTGCTAACTTTAGCTAGAGGCAATAGCTGGATATGAAGGCTGGCTCCTGTAATCCCAGCGTTTGAGAGGATGAGGCAGGAGGATTGCTGTGACTTGAAGGCCAGTCTGGTGTACATAGTGAGTTCCAGGCCAGTCTGGGTGACTAGCCTGTGAGACTCTGTCTTCAGCTGCAAAAGAAGTTACATTATGCATTGAAGTGCCTGGGAGAGGATCCTTTTGTTCTGTCTGTAGGGCCCGGGGAAAGCTACTGTGGGTGGCTTTTGAGTGAGCAGAAAAGGGTTTCAGTGGGTTGCACAGGAGGGGTCGCCACGCTTCATGTGGAGTGAATCCCAGGAGCAGGCACTGGGGAGTCAGAAAGTAGAGGCTTTGTCATGCCAGGATTCTGCACTTCAACCCCCACCCCCTTGGTTTTTGAGCCCTCTTCAGCCTGGTCCTTTAAATGACCTGGAGCAGAATGAAGACAATCTGGTCACTAAAGATGGCTGGGAAAGTCCCCTGAGGCCTGAGTTCATTACAGTGTCAGTGAACACATCTCTGGCCAGTGTGGGGTGAGGCATTTTGGGGCGAGCAATCCCTGAATAAGCTAGGAAATTGTTTGTCTGGAAATCAATAAGTGGCGTCTGGCCTTGAAAACGCCTAAGTCATTTGGGTGCTTTGCTGCCTGACTCTCAGGAAGTTCTTCTTAGCAGGGCAGGGCCCTTCCCAGCAGGGCAGGTCGTGGGCACACATGAGTGTGTGTGTGTGTGTGTGTGTGTGTGTGTGTGTGTGTGTGAGAGAGAGAGAGAGAGAGAGAGAGGTGGGGAGGGGAGACTAGTTTTCTTCTATCTTGAACCTTTTTTTTTTTTTTTGCTGTTCTTAACTGTTGGCTTGCTGCAGGCTTCTGTTTCTTCTCTTTCCTTTCTGAACCTGCTGTGCTTTCCCTGCTTCAGCTTCTTTAATGTTTTATGTGTGAGTTCCTTCCACTTCTCTGAGCAGTACAGCAGCCAGGGAAACCCAGGAGCCACCTGCTTTGGTGCCAGGTTAGCATATGGAAAAATAAGACCATTCTCAGTGCAAATGAGAAAAGAGGCCAGGGCGTGACTGCTGCACATGGAGCACTCACCACACATGGAGCACTCACTGCACGTGTGTGAGAACCTGTCTTCTATTCCTAGTGCTGCAAAAACAAAAAGGGAAACTGCTTGTCTCTCTGAAAGTCATTTTCACCTAAGGAGAAGATTTTCTGATTTTTTTTTCTCCTTTATGATAATTTTCTCTTCACCTTTGGAAGTAGGTTTATTTTACTTTAGTTTAGTCTTAAAGCTGTGATGTGGGGACCCCCCCCCCCCCAAAAAAAGATACTACACTTAATCTGCCAAATTGCTAGGTTTGATCTCTTTAGATATGCAAATAAATGCATAGTCATTTATCTGGGAAAGTACCGGCCTACATCATTACATCTTTGCATTGCTTTGACTGCCTGGCTCCTGGGCCTTTCTACCAGCTGATGACTGCTGTCTGTATGCCCTGTTCTCAAAAACACCCATCCCAGACTGATTCACGTGGCTCAGAAATGGGTTTGTGTTGTGCAAACAGTTTTATCATTCCAAGGCCCTCTCCTCAGCAGTTTGTGGCTAGGGGTGACGTCTTCCTGTGGCCTTCAGAGTAGAGCTTGGTTGTATATGTGCAAAGGAATGGCCAGCACAGTCAGCTGAGCCCATGTGTCAGCCCTCCCTCACTGTGATGAAATACTTGGGATGATTAGTTTAAAAGGGGGAAAGGTTATTTTGGCTCACCGTTTTGGTTCATATGGGTTGCTCGGCCCTATTGCCTCTGGGCCTGTAGTGATGGTGGGAGCACCTGGCAGAGCAGGCCTGCTTACCCTGTGACAGATGGGGAGCAGAGTCAGTGAGGGGCCCGACTCTCAGTACTCCTTTTGAGGCTATGTCCTCAATACTCTAACTTCTACCAAGTAAAGGCCCCGTTGCTTTCCAGTAGTGTCTTGGGTTGGGATAATTCCTTAATTCATGGACCTTAGGTGGACATTTGGATCCCAATGGTAGCAGAGCTGGAGCTGGCTGCCCTGTCTTTGCACATTCTGCTCGGAGTCGTTGTACAAGTTGGCCCTGTTCTTTCTGACCAGTTACTGTGCCTCAAGGAAGGGAGGTATAGAGAAACCATTTGGTCTCATTAGAAAAAAAAAAAAAAGAATACTTTTGGGTGACTGGTTTTATTTAGTTAGTTACTTTTTTTTTTTTTTTCTGAGATAGGGTCTCTCTATAGCCCTGGCCATCCTAGAACTAACTGTATATATAAACCAGGCTGGCCTCACAGAGATCTGCCGGCCTCTACATTTCGAGTGTTGGGATTAAAGGTGTGCGCCACCACTGCCTGCCTTCAGTTTTATTAACTAAACCCATGGGCTCTCAAGCATTTTGTGACCTATGATCAATTCTGGGAGAAGGCATTGCTGAGGGCTGGGACTGCTTGTTAAAAACCACAGCAGACTTTTTTTTCCCCTTGAGACAGGGTTTCTCTGTGTAACAGCCTTAGCTGTCCCGGAACTAGCTTTTGTAGACCAGGCTGGCCTCGAACTCAGAGATCTGCCTGCCTGCCTCTCAAGTGCTGGGAGTAAAGGTGTGCGCTACCACTGCCTTGCTAGATTCTTGTGTTTTAACCTCAGAGATTCTGATTTGGGGGATGTTGGTCCAAACCCAGGAACCTTTGTTACATCTTAGAGAGCCAGAAGATGGCAGACAGTCTTGTGGAAACTATTAGTCTAAGCTAAGCTAGGGGTCTTCAAACTAGCCATCATGCCAGGTCTGACCTGCTAGCTCAGGATGGCTTTTACTAATTTTACTAATATTAATTATTGTGTGTGAATGCTTCTGTGCAAGAGGTCAAATGACAACTTGTGGGAGTCTGTTCCCTCCTTGTACTGTGTGGTTCCTGGAGATTGGATTTAGATCTTCATGCTTGGCATCAAGCGCCTTTATCTGCTGAACTATCTTTTTCCTTATTTAACGGCGGCTGGGGGCAGGGGGCATGTTTGAGACAGGATTTGGAGCCTGTTCTGGACCTGGAACTAGCTCTTGTTACACCAGGCTGCCTCTGCCTCCTGAGTGCTGGGATTAAAGATGTGTGCCGCCACCACCTGACCTCTATTTATTTTTGAAACAGAGTCTCATGTAACCAGGCTAACACAGAATTTTGCTATGAAGCCTAGAATTATTTTAAATTCCTGATCCTTCTATCTCTATCTTCCAAGTGCTGGGAATTCTGTCTTTCATTTTTTTTTTTGAGACAGAATCTCTAGCCCAGGCTGTCCTTGAGCTCACTGTGTAGCTGAGAATGATCTTGAACTTCTGATTCCCTATTTCTACCTCTGAATTGTGGGATTACAGGAATGTACCACTATGGAGGTGTTACATTTCCTTTGGTGGGGATCAAACACAGGGTTTTGTATATGGTGAGTACCATTGAAACCCCTAGTTGTCCATTACATTTTTAAACTTTTGAAAAAATGAGGAAGCATGGTGGCACATGCCTTTAATCCTAGCACGCAGGAGGAAGAGACAGGTGGAGCTCTGAGTTAGTTTAAAGGCCAGCCCAGTCTACAGAGTGAGTGCTAGGACAGGCTCCAAAGCATATACCTTTAGTCCTAGCTACTCAAAAGGCTAAACTAGAGGCATAGTTATGAGTTTGTGGTCAGCCTGGACAATGTAGTGAGTGAGACCCATGAGTCAAGAAAAGAAAAGGAAGTGACAACAAGACAAGTGGGTAAAGGTGCTTGCTGTTAAGCATGGCAACCTGAGTTCTGTCCCTGGAACCTACATGGTGGAAGGAGAGAACTGACTTCTGCAAGTTGTCCACTGGGACACACATAACATGCACACACATGTACAAATACACCCAAAGAAATGTAATAAAAAGCTTTTAAAAATGAATGCAATTGTCATAATATAAAGTCTTAAATATTTACTGTCTGGCCCATTACAGAAATAGTTAGGATCTTGCCTAAGCTCTTCCGGCCTCTGTGCTTCAACTGTCATGCGTGGCTCAGAGTGGGTGGTCAGACTAATACTCCAGACAGAACCCTTGGGCTAGTGGTGGCATTGCCACGGCCATTACCCTTTAGTGCTCTGTGCACAGCCAACAGCAGTGTCTTTTGTAGTGAATAGTGGGGGGGGGGGGCCTTGTTCCATCCGGCCCGGATCGCTTTACCTGAAATAATTACACGGAAACTGTATTCATTTAAGCACTGCCTGGCCCATTAGTTCTAGCCTCTTATTGGCTAACTCTCATGACTTAATTAACCCATTTCTAATAATCTGTATATCACCACGTGACTGTGGCTTACTGGGATGAGTCTAACCTACGTCTTTCTCAGAGAAGAGAGTCATGGCGTCTGCCTGACTCTGCTTTCTTTCTTCCAGCATTCTGTTCTGTCTACTCCGCCTATCTAAGCTGTTGTTCTATCAAAAGGCCAAGGCAGTCTCTTTAGTTGACCAATGAAAGCAACACATAGAAAGAAGACCCTCCTACATTAGTCTTTGTTGGATGAACATTTCATGGTGTTTTGTTTTTAGGTGCTGTTGAATTAGAAAACCTCCCATTAAAGAAGGATGCCCTGAAAGAACTGGAATTGCCATTTGAAGTCAAAGCTGGTATGTGGAACCAAAGGAGGGAGGAAGGTTTGGGATTGAGTTGTTTGGGCAGGAGAGTCAAAAGCCCTGGAGTTGGTATCTGCTCGACCAGGAAGTAGACAGGAAGTTTGAGAGCTTGCATCAGTTCATACAAGTTTCACCACATGGGCAGGTGGATCTCTGTGAAGTCTAGGCCAACTTGATCCAAATAGAGGGTTCCAGGCCAGCCAGGACTATGCAGTGAGACCCTGTCCCAAACCAACCAACCAGTCAACCAACCAACCAACCAACCAACCATCCTAACATCAGAATAGTCAGAGAATAGGACTAGGGATGTAGTTCAGTGGTTGAACACTTGCCTAGCATGCACAAGGCCTGGGATTCCATCCGTAGCATTACACACACACACATACACACACACACACACACACACACACACACACATACACACCCCACACACACCCTTAAACACAGAAAACCACAGGATGATTATAGTAGTTATATATCTGGTATTTTTTTTTAAAGCATTTTTTTACAATTATTTGTGTGTGGGGCTGGAGAGATGGCTCAGTGGTTAAGAGCATTGCCTGCTCTTCCAAAGGTCCTGAGTTCAATTCCCAGCAACCACATGGTGGCTCACAACCATCTGTAATCAGGTCTGGTGCCCTCTTCTGGTCTACAGACATACACACAGACAGAATATTGTATACTAAATAAATAAATATATTTAAAAACAAAACAAAACAAAAAAAACCAATTATTTGTGTGTGTATGTGTGTGTGCGCGCGTGTGTGCGTGTGTTCATGTGTGCCACAAGCAAATATACTGACAGATAGGAATCTGAAAGCTTCAAGAATGCTGACACTGGTCATTTCCAGAAGAAATTCTTCAAATATTGAAGGAGTAAGAGGAACTCTTTAGCCAGGCAGTAGTAGCGCACACCTTTAATCCCAATACTTGGGAGGCATAAACAGGTGGGTCTCTGTGAGTTCAAGGCCAGCCTGCTCTACAAAGTACAAAGTGAGTTGTATAACAACTCAATTCCTGTATAACAGGAATGACTGTTATACAGAGAAACCCTGCCTCAGAAAAAGAGAGGGCGAGAGGGAGGGAGAGAGAGATGGAGGGAAGGAGGGAAACTTTTGGAAAATTGATGGTTTTCTAATATTGTATTCTCAAACTTGATCTTGTTTCTTACAAAAAGTGAATAAGATGTATAAAGTTCTGTCTGTTAGATGCTTTGTAGCCTCTTGCACACTCAATTTGTACTACCACTGTGGCCCAGCATGGCAAAAGCATGCCTATAACCCAGCTTTTGGGAGGAAGAAGGAAGGTCAGGCTTTAGGACCAGCATAGGCTCTATACAACCTTGTCTCAAGCCAAATAGATAACCGCCACTGTGCACTAATTCAGATTGTTACAAAGTTCTGTTACAAATCTTATTTTTCTAGAGAAAACTCATTTTTCACTATTGTTTTGTAAAATATTCCCATGGTAGTGAATGTTAATCCTAGAGCCTTGTACATGCAAAGCAAGTATTCTATCACTGAACTGCATTCCCACCCCCAGTATTCTTAATTTACTGCTGGATTAGACCATCAGTCATTTGTATTATCATTAGAAATACCATTGTGAGGACAGGGCTATAGCTCAGTGTAGAGCCCTTGCTGAATGTGCAATATTTGGGCCTTGAACATGAATATATAAAGGCCTTAGTTTCTTCCTCAACCACATACATATAAAGGAAAATACCATTCGTAATGCTCCACCTTGCTTTTTGAGACTGAGTCTCACTATGTAGCTCTGGCTGGCCTGCAACTGTCACCAGGTTGGCTTCAAATTCACAGAGATCCTCCTATCTCTGCCTCCCAAGTTCTGGGATTAGAGACGTGCACCACCATGTTCAGTGAGCTGCTTTTATTAAGTTGAATTTAAAGGTTTGGCTAAAATGGATGAAGTTGGGAAATAAGTGTATTTTTACAGGCCAGGTAGCTCTGAGCCCGGGTTCTTGTTTCTTTATGCATAAGCTGTGTTGTCTGTTTTAGTTTGTGCTGGGTATATTCAGGGTTAAATATATAAGGATGGTAACTCCGACAAATACTTGTCAACCAGCCAATTATTAACAAGAGATGAGTTCCGTGACCATGGTCTGTGAAGGTGGGTGGCATTGGAAGAAAGACACTTCATAGACATTCAAGGTGTGGTCCAGATGGAAGAGGTTTGCATAGTAGATTATATTTGATATGAAAAGGACTCACTAGGCATTTTTCAGTTTAATTCATGGTAGCTGGTTCTTTTTAATTAATTAGTTTATTTATTATAATCTTGCTCTTACAGACCCTACCCTAACACTAGTTTCATATATGTAGGAGGAGCCTGATTGGCTACCCTTGAACTCACTTTGTTCTCCAGGCCGGCTTTGAACTTGCCATGCCCCTGTCTTAGTCAACTGAGTGCTGGGATTATAGGCATGCCCCGCCACTGCTGCACGCCACTGCTGCCCGCCACTGCTGCCTTGCTGCTGTCTGTTTTTGTGATTTTTTTTTCTCTTTTTTTTCTTATGGTGCTGGGGATGGAATCCAAGACCTTGCTCCTACCAGAGCTAACCTCCCCCCCCCCCCCCACCACCACCATCTTGGACTTGTGTTCCTCCTGCCTCTGTCTCTTCGGCATTTATTAAATGGGCACGACAGTTGTCAGGTTTGTTTTTAAGAAAATAAATAATGGTAAACGTAATATATGTGCTTTAAAGGGAGCTAGAAAATGTGTGGGTGTCTAATGAGCTTTTTTTTCTCCTCCTAGGCTTGATTGGGAAAGTGACCCTTCAGATCCCCTTTTATCGCCCGCATGTGGACCCCTGGGTGATCTCCATCTCTGGCCTCCACTTAATTGGTGCCCCTGAGAAAATCCAGGACTTCAACGATGAGAAGGAGAAGCTGCTGGAGAGGGAGCGTAAGAAAGTGCTGCTTCAAGCCCTGGAGGACAGATGGAAGGCAAGGCTTAGAGCCGCTGGGCGTTAGGGGGCCTGTGCTGTCCTCAATAGTGAAGGGTAGCCCGTGCTGACACAGGCTCTTTCCATTGCAGAGTGAGCGGCAGCAGAAGGGAGAACCCTACTGGTATTCTGTCACTGCCTCTGTCGTCACGAGGATTGTGGAGAACATTGAGGTGAGCCCTGCCAACCTTAATGAGGACACATGAAGGGTTTCTGAGCCTTAGATGTGTTTTCGCTTCTGAGTTTTCTTTTCTTGTGGGTTTTTGTGGTGTGGTGTGTGTGGGGGCTGGCTGCTCAGGTGTGCCCTTCTGGAGGCTGTGCCAAAGGGAAAACCTGCAAAGCAAGTCCTGCGCTGTGAGGCGGACCCAGGTCGTCTTTGCTTCAGGGGGTGTGAGTTGGCATTTCCATTTGACACCCCCCACACACACCACCACACTTTCTTTTTTAATGTTGGAGTCTCACTTGCTAAAGGAGTTATCACCTCAGAAGCCAGATACTTAGGTCTCAATGACTGTTTTTGGGGCAAGTCATTTAGCCTCTCTGGTCTCAGTTTTTTCATCTACAAAATGAGGGAGACGGGGTCCCCATTGCCTAGAGTATTGTGAGCTATGAATGGCCACTCAGGCATCTGACCTTCACTGATGTGTCTTAGGGAAGTTGTATGCACTGCAGTGCCGGGGCTGCGTGTTCAATCATTAGGAATGGAATCAGGGGATGCAATCCGTCAAATGGCACAGACAGCCCATACTGAAAGTCTCTAGGGTTCTCTTGCAGTGTGTTTAGTGTGTGCTGTGTTCCTCAAAAATATGATCTGAGGTTGTTAGTTTCATAATGTGGATGAAAATTTGATGTACTTGATTGAGGGCACTGATTTTTTTTAGAAAATGTTATTATTGCCGGGTGGTTGTGGCACAGGCCTTTTAATCCCAGCACTTGGGAGGCAGAGGCAGGCAGATTTTTGTGATCTTTTTTTTTTTTAAAACATTAATGCCTTTTCTTTTTTATGATTTATTTATCTTTTATTTTATGTGTATTGGTGTGAAGGTGTCAGGTCCCCTGGAACTGAATTTTCAGACAGTTGTGAGCTACCATGTGGGTGCTGGGAATTGAACCCGGGTCTTCTGGAAGAGCAATCAGTGCTCTTAACCGCTGAGCCATTTCTCCAGCCCAGATTTTTGTGGTCTTGAGGCCAACTTGGTCTAGAGGGTGAGTTCCAGGATAGCCAGGGCTGCACAGAGCAACCCTGTCTCAAAAAACCAAAAACCAAACCAAAACAACCCCCCACCCAAAAAAAAACCCTGTTGTTATGTGGTGTGTGTGTGTGCACATATTTTCTACAGCAAAGGAACTTTTTCTCATAAAAACTTTATTTTTACACATGAGTTTATTTACTGGGGTGGGAAGCACATGTGGAAGCCTGAGAATATGCTGTGGCAGTTGGTTCTCTCCTACAGTGTGGGTCCTGGGGATCAAACTCAGGTCTTACCTTATCTTAAGCACCCTTACCTGCCTCGCTCTCTGTTGATCCCAGAAATGTCTTTCTCGAGGACTGGAAGGTCATTTCTCTTCGGTGTAATCACAGGCATGGTGTGGCCTCTGCCTTGAAGTGTTGCTCATCATGTGTGTGCAGGTCTCATGTAGAGAAAGCCACTGCAGCAGGTTCATGAGCGAGGTGGGTGTGTCTTTGCCACACTCCTCATCCTCTGAGCCTGGGGGCGGTGATGCATTTATGCCATTTAGGGCTGAGGACCCCGCCACCGCTCTTTACAAAGTTTTATTTACTTATTTGTGTGATGTGTGTGTACATTTGGAAGTCAGAGGCCAGCTTGAAGAGTTTGGTTTTCTCCTTCTACCACACGGGTCCTCGGGATGGAGCTCAGGTCAACAGCCTTGATGGCTGGCAAGTGCCCTTACCTCCGAGCCACCTCACTGGCCCATGTTATGATTTTGACATCAGTGTTAAGCGTTGGTTTTTCTCCACATTGGTCTCAATACTGTGATGACTTACTGGTGTTTGAACTTCTTTCTTTTCCTTCTCTGTGGTGTGTGTGGTTTATGTTTGTTGGGCATGCACATACATTTGAGGTGGTGCCCTTGTGTTCATGGGTGTTGAGGCCAAAGCAGGATGTCAGGTGTCTTCCTCTATTACTGTCTGCCTTGTTGCTTCATGACAGGGTCTCTCCCTGAGCTAGGAGCTTAATATTTTGACTAGGCTGATCCAGGATCTGGATCATCAGGTCCTGGGATCTGTCTGTCTCTGTCCCCTCAGTGTTGGCAACACAGGCAAGTGCAACCATGCCTGACTTTCTGTGTTGTGTTGGGGATTTGAACTTATTCTCATCCTTGCAAAACAATTGTTCCTACTCATTGAGCCATCTCCCCAGCCTAGTTTGTATTTTCATAATGTCTAATGATGCTGACCACTTTTCTTTTTCTTTTCGATTGACCGATTGAAAGTGTATTGATCGCTGATTGATCGATTGCTAGAAGCGCAAAAGGAACTTGAACCCGCGTCCTCTGGTACTAGAGCAGAGCGTTAGGCGCTCCTAGCCGCCGAGCTACGGCTCAAGCTGCTGATGCTGACCACTTTTCTTGACCACATGTGTATATATATATATATTTCTTTCCCATAGTGCTGAGGACTGGACTCAGGCTCTTGCACATAATAAACACACACTCTACTTTTGTGCTACTCCCAGGCCCAATTGTTTATTTTTAATTCACTGAGCAGAGTGAGCAAGAAGAAATAAACACACGTGAGATTCACAGACCTTACGTGCCTTACTGGTTTTCCTGGGCTCAGATTCCTAGAGATAAGCATGGCAGGATTGACTATCTGGATTCAGTGATGTTGTTCTCTCTCTTCTCTCTAAAAGTTCTATTTATTTATTATTATGATATGTGTATGTAGGGTATGTGTGCGGAGGTCAGAGGACAACTTTCTGTTGTCTATTCTGTTGCCATCTCTTTGGCCCCTGGTATTCCTGTGTTTAAATGTTTACATTGACTTCTGGAATGATTTGATGGGAGCGTTGTAGTCTTCCTGAGATAACGTTCATGGAAATGAACTATCATTCTTGAGTGGTTTATGATTGTGTCCCCTTGGAACTTCTAGCACAGTGGAAACCTGTGAGCAGATGCCATATGTGGTTGGATGCCACCTATAGGATTCTACCCGCAACACCTACTAAAATGTTTTCCCTCTCTCTCTTTGCAGTTAAAAATTCAAGATGTTCATTTGCGCTTTGAAGATGGCCTTACCAATCCCTCTCATCCTTTTGCATTTGGTGTCTGCATTAAGAATGTGTCCATGCAGAATGCTGTAAATGAGCCTGTGAGTATGAGATCTGACCATGGACCAAAAGTAAAACCCTGCTAGGAGCCCCTAGTGTTAGGTAAACAAGTCACACTACTTCCCCACCTATGTGGGTGTTTTCTTCCTTCCTTCCTTCCTTCCTTCCTTCCTTCCTTCCTTCCTTCCTTCCTCCCTCCCTCCCTCCCTCCCTCCCTCCCTCCCTCCCTTCCTTCCTTCCTTCTTTTCTTTCTTTGTTATTCAAGACAGGATTTCTCTGTGTGCTTTGGCTGTCCTGAAACTCACTATGTGGACCAGGCTGGCTGCAAACTCACATCCACCTGCTCTGCCTCCCAAGTGCTAGGATTAAAGGCGTGCACCACCACCTCCCTGTCCTATGCATGTGTCCTGTGTGTAGGCAGCAGCTGATTTGCTGGGAAGGATAGCAGTTACTCTTCATTGACCTGTTGCATCACTTTGGTTTTGTGCACAGAGCAGCTGAGGTGCAAAAAATTCCTGTCAGCAAAGGATTTCATCCTCCGTTTTTCTTCTACTTTGTCAATCACCAAGGAAACTTGTTCTGATTAGTTTCATCCACTGCCTGGGAATGTCTATAATGGTTTCCACACAGTCCCTTTTTTTTAATAAAGCTATTAGGTGACATTTTTGTAGTGATTTAAACTACCTGATAAAACACTGCTTCTCCACACTCTTTAGATAGTCTTGGTTTTTTGTTTTTAAGACAGGGCTTCATTATTTTCTACCAGGATGGCAGGCCTATACTATCATACCTGGCAACTGTCTTAATTGATCGCATTTCCTATTCTAGAGTCAGATAACACCTTACTCTATAAAATAGAGTAAATGTTCTGTCAGGCAGTGCAAAGGAGGTTGATATTGTTGACGAAGAAAAGTTGACAGATTATTTCAAAGTTTGAGATGGCCTCATGGCGCTTAGGCCAACCTTGAACTGGATATATAATTCACTAAATATCTCCTTAGGCTTCTCATCCTCCTGTATTCACCTCCTAAGTGCTGGGAGGTGAATACAGGACCATGCCTGCCTCAGCATCCTGTAATTTTTATTTACTAGGACAGCTGTTTATAGCTTTTGAGGCTTTGTGTGCTTGTGGATCCAGCACCTACTGGTCTTGACAGGCACTGGATATACATGATGTACAGATATTCATACACATAAAATAAGAAACAGAAGGATGTGATGGCACATGCCTTTAACCCCAGCACCCAGGAGGCAGAGGCAGGCAGGTCCTGGGTTCAAAACTAGTCTGGTCTATGTAGTGAGTTCTAGACCAGCCAAGGACAGCATAGTGAGACCCTGCCTCAGAATAGAACAAAACAAAACAAAAATGAAGATTGCATCTGCAGCCCTGAGGGTCAGTGTGTGCATATCCCTCTCCATTCTGAGGGTCAATGTGTACACGCCCCTCTCCATCTGAGGCCTTGTCTCCTCTGGCTGTTCTTTTTTTAAATTCTTCTTCTTCTTCTTCTTCTTCTTCTTCTTCTTCTTCTTCTTCTTCTTCTTCTTCTTCTTCTTCTTCTTCTTCTTCTTCTTCTTCTTCTTCCTCCTCCTCCTCCTCCTCCTCCTCCTCCTTCTTCTTCCTATTCCTCCTCCTCCTCCTCCTCTTCCTTCTCTTCTTCCTCCTCCTCCTCTTCTTCTTCTTCCTCCCCCCGCCCAGACAAGTTTTCTCCATATTTTTGGTGGCTGTCCTGGAACTAGCTCTTATAGACCAGGCTGGCCTCGAACTCACAGAGATTCGCCTACCTCTGCCTCCTGAGTGCTGGGATTAAAGGCGTGTGCCACCACCACCACCCGGCTTAATTTTCTTCTTACAAGAACCCAACTCATTTGCTTTGTATCTACACTCATCCAGGATGGCTTCATTTTAATCTGATTCTGTCTGCATAGGTGGTGTTTACAAATAAGGACACATTCACACTTTTGGGTGAACGTGACTTCTTGGAAGAGGACTCTGTCCAAACCGATACTCTAGTAATATTCCACGATTCCTTTTCAATACTTAATTGACGTCCCACTTCAAATATGTGTTCATGCACGTGTATCCATACTGTTTCTCTGCCATTCGGAGTTCTCATTTAGGAATGGAATCACTGCCCCCTGAAGATAGCAGGCCTTTTGTGCTGACTCAGTTGTTTGTATGAGATTTACAGATTTTTTTTTTAAGTTTTTTCAAGATAGGCTTTCTTTGTATAACATTAACTGTCCTGGAACTCACTTTGTAGACCAGACTGGTCTTAAACTCACAGTGATTCACCTGCCTCTACCTCCCAAGTGCTGGTAGGTACTAAAGGCTTGTTCTACCACTGACCAGTTGAGATTCACAGATATTTTGACACGCCCCTGCCCAATGATGTTTTGTTTGTTTGCTCATAGTATCTTTGATATCTTCCCACTGCTTCTTCTATGTAAAAATATTTGTGCACTTTGCTATTGCCAGCTGGTTGAACTTGGTTTGTTTGTCTATTTATTTGTTTATTTTTAAGGCAGGGTCTTACTTTGTACCCCTGGCTGTCCTGAAATTCACCGTATAGACCAGGATGGCCTTTTTGCCTCCTGAGTCCTGGGATCAAAGATATGGGACGCCAGGCCTTGCATGCATGGAGTTTGAGCTGTATGAGAGTAGACTGTTTTCCTTCAATCTTGTATCCCTTGTACCTTGCAAAATGCCTGATGTGTGACACTGAGTGAACAACAAATATCTGAGATTAAAGGTGACCATCCTATTTTCCTCTTCTTTCTCCCTCAGGTACAGAAACTAATGCGGAAAAAACGATTAGATGTGGCTGAGTTTAGTGTCTACTGGGATGTCGATTGCACTTTGTTGGGGGATTTGCCTCAGGCGGAGTTACAGGTATGTTCTTGCTGAGACTTTGGTGTAAGATGGTACCAAAGGAATGTGGTGCAAGGACCCTGATTTGCTGGCCGTGGTCCCTTGTGCTGTCCCTCTATAAGCATCTTCTGTCTAGAGTGTGCCTGAGATGCTTACTGTGTCTTCAGGTTTGAACTTCATATGTACCACGGCTTGTGTATTTGAACTTGGATCAGGATGCTTGTGGATGTTTTTGTGTCTTTTTATGTGACATTCTGTTTTTTTTTAATTTAATATTTATTTATTTATTTATTTTTGAGGCAGGGTTTCTGTGTATAGCTTTGGCTGTCCTAGAACTCACTATGTAGATCAGGCTTATTTCAAAGTCACAGAGATCCTTCTACTTCTATCTTCCAAGTACTGGTATTAAAGGCACGAGCCACTACACCTGGTTACCATCCTGTTTGTAAGATGTGTCTTTGTCTGATTTTTTGGTTCTTACTACTGTGCATCTAGACACACTGTCATTAGCGTTTTGTTGGCCAGTAGGAATTAAACACGAAGATTTTGAGTGAACAGAGCAACAGATTAGAGGGGCCGGCCTGCTGAGGCTTCTCCTTGAAATCACCAGGGCCCTCCCTTTAAAACTTCTACATGGACAGACAGTGTTAGTGCTAGGGAAGGACTGTGGAAAGGCTTAGCTTTGTCTTTTGTAAAGAAATTATAGCGAGCGGTGGTAGCACACGCCTTTAACCCTAGCACTTGAGAGGCAGAGGCAGGCAGATCTCTGTGAGTTCCAAGACAGGCTCCAAAGCTACAGAGAAACCTGTCTTGAAAAAAACAAAACCAACCAGCAAATGTAGACACTTCAGTGAAATGGAGAAATATGATTCATTTCCTCCAACTCAAGGTGGCATAAGGTAGATTAGGTGACAGTGAAGCTATGACCCAGCCCATGGCTAAGTTTCACTGTTCAGCTTACATTCCCAGAGTAGAAGGAAACAGCCAGAAGGAAGGTTGGTCTGTGTAGAGCCAGTGTTCTTGTGACACAGGAGGCCATGGCCAGAAGCATGGAGAGTCGCAGTCACCACTACATCCTGGAGCCTGTGTGTGCATCCGCCCTCTTGAAAAGAAACTGCTCTAAGGAGCCTCTGAGGTCCCGGCACAGCCCTCGGATCGAATGTGATATTCAGCTGGAGACCATTCCCTTGAAGCTGTCCCAGGTACATTTTCCTCCCAGAGGCTCAGACCCACTGCTGGGAACTAGAGTAAAGGAAAACCAATCTGTAATGGTGTCCTCAGCATTGTTTCCCTCCAGGCCAGGGTCTGATAGGTGCAAACCTTGTGGATGACATGGTGAAATTGGGTTCTTGTCCCCATAGTTTTGGTTTTGGTTTTGTGTTTTTAAGTGCTGAGCAAAGAACACAGGATAACTAAGTAGCCATCCCGGCATGCCTCTTGTTGATTCTTTGGTTACTGGGTTTCAGCTCAGCAGGTTGAGTTGTTCTTGTTCAGCGTAGGTCTTGACTGAGCCAAAGAACCAGCTCTGTCCTAACCAGTGTCTCTTCCTCTCTAACAAAGCTGCAGTACCGGCAGATCATGGGATTCCTCAAGGAGCTGGAGCGGAAGGAGAGGCAGGTGAAATTCCGGAAGTGGAAACCAAAAGTGGCTGTGTCCAAGAAGTAAGGGCACCTCTGAATGCTACCCATAAGTGCATTGTACATCAGCATGCTTTCCTGTACACAGATCAAAAGCTTGTCTCCTGTCCTTCACACATGACTGCAGAAGAAAAGGTGGTTGGGTTAACTTTGGTAGAACTGGTTAGGTTTTAAACTCTGTGAATGTGTTACCTATGAGAAAATAGAAATTATATCTGGGACAAAAGGCATGAAGTATTTGTTGTCAGTATTGATTACCTCTGTTGGGTAAGAGCCACTTTTTGAATGAGAGCAGTGAAACTCAGAAGATCCTTGGTGTCACTTAGTAAGCAGATTGTTTGGTGACATTTGGTGTGTCCTCCTTTTCTCTATTCTCTGTACAGGTTGTGCTCTCTGACCTCCAGAGCAAACATTAGTCCTCTTTCTTAAGAATATAGTTTAATTTAAATTATATTTGTGGATATGTGTATGATTGTGTGTGCACATGAATGTAGGAGCCCACAGAGGCCAGACAAGAGCATCAGGTTGGAACTAGAATTAAAGGCAGTTGTGAGCTGCCTGATGTAGTTGCTGGAAACTGAACTCTGTTCCTTTATAAGGACAGTATATTATGTTTGTTTGTGACAGTCTTTTTATGTAGCCCTGGATGTTCTGGAACTCACTATTTAGACTAGGCTGTCTTCAAACTCCCACATCTGCCTTTCTTTGCTTCCTAAGCACTAGGATCAAAGGTGTGTGCCACCATGCTCAGCCTTAGTATGTGCTCTCAATTACTGCCATTTTCCTGTCTCATAAACCCTCTCTTCATGTTACAGAGATACATGTGACCAGTCTGGCATGTAAACTTTTTTAAAGATCTTATGTGTTTCTATGCATGTCCTTAGAAACTCAGTTAAATCTGTGGTGATCAAGTCCGTGGTGACTGTCTCAAGATGGTGCCTGCCTTACTTCCAGCAGTGATTTCCTCCTGGAGAGGGACTGCCCTGGGTGAGGCTCATTGGTCACATGCTGTGCTGTTATTAACACACAGTGTAATTTAATGGTCCTCCCCCCAGAGATTTACTCTTCTGCACATTGAGTTTAGCTTAATCTTAAAATGGACCCAAGACAGAAAGGCTTGATATAAGAAATGTCTCAGAAGTAACCTGTGTTTGGGGTTGTCCTGGACCAAGAGCATTGTCATGGTTTTTACTGGGAAGAATAACACATTGTCATACATTGTTGCAGCTGTCGAGAGTGGTGGTATTTTGCCTTGAATGCTAACTTGTATGAGATCAGAGAGCAGAGGAAGTGTTGGACTTGGGATTTCTTGTTGCATCGTGCCCGAGATGCTGTGTTTTACACGGACAGATATTTCAACAAGTTAAAAGGAGGTGTGCTGTCTGCAGATGACAAGGTGAGTAGGCTGCTTGTTTACTATTTTCTCTTTATTTGTTTGTTTGGTTTTGAGACATCGTTGCATGTAGCCTAGGCTATCCTCAGAGTCTGTGTAGTCGAGGTTGGTTTTGAACTCCTAATCCTCCTGCTTCTATATCCATAGTCCTAGAATTACAGGCATGAGCCACCACTCTTAGCTAAGAATATTTTCTTCTAGACTGAAAAAAAGGTAGTCTGTGAAGATAGAAAGTCCAATGCTGGAGGCACAGTTTTATAGGCTAGAGTTGGGCTCAGTAGAGAGGGAACTCCTTGGAAGGTAGTGAGTCCATTTTCCACCCCTGCTCCCTGAGAAGCCATAAGATAGGAGGAAACAGAAATGGCCATGAGCCAGCCAGATCTCTTCTGGTACAGAATGCAGTTCTATGCTTGCAGTTCCGGGAGACTCTCATGGAGTTCCCAGTGTCTCTTCCAGTCCTGCACCTAGTCTAGCTTTTAAGTCTGTAACTAATTTCTGTAGACTTTGGCCTGCGTTACCTGTAATCCTAGTTGATATGATTGACTTCGATTGACTTTTGGTGGTAGAGGTGAAGCCAGAGCAGGTGACAGAGATGAGAAGGCTGCCTTATCTAGATTATTTGTGGGCTAGATACCCTAGAGTCAGCCCTGCTGGATTCCTGTCCTGGCCTCACCCCTTCCTGGATCTGTCTCCCTTCCTCTCCTGGGTAAAGGGAAGGCAGCAGTGCTGCTTTGCTCCTTATCTGTTTTGCTTTTGTGAATGGCTCAAACCATTCTCTATATTTTGGCTTGGGTTATTTCTAACGGATTGCTCCTCTAGTTGATCTTTATAAGCAGTTCTTCACGGGATGCCCCCGAAGGGTCATCCTGAACTCCGAGTTCTCTCACCCGTCCTGCTGGCATCCTGAGGCCATGGCCCTCACTTGCCTTTTGCTGTCTTCAATGGTGTCTGACACTGCTGCTGACAATGGGCACCCTGTGAAAAGGATGGACTAAGTCTGATGTTTGTTCTGGGGGGCACCAGGAGGAAGAATTTAATTAGTACTGAGGTGGCCAAGTAGCAGCAGCTCTGTAAGCTGTGGGCACCTGCTGTCAGTGCGTTCTTCTAATGTTAGCAAATAAGATGTTATTTAGGATGGTGATTTTCCTTTACTAAAACAGTGACACTGTGGTTGTCACTGCTGTTCTTTAATAACTCGTGGGAAACTTGGTGAAATGACCATGCCCTTGCCAGTCGTGAATATGAAAGAGCTAGGGCTAGATCACACCTACTGTGTGATCTTGGCCTTCAGTTTCCTCTTGGAAGGCAGGGACAATGATAGCTCTGCTTCCTTTGATCTCCTGAGCTAACGGAGCTAATGTGGAACATAATTTGTGACCGTGGTCAGTGCTGTGCAGAGTAGCATGCCTCAGCAGCAACCTACTGCAGCAAAGTGTGTTCTCATTGCTCTGTGTGCTCCCACTAGTTCTAGTGGGGATTGAGAACAAGTAACCTCTGCTGGGCTATAGCCTTTTAAGCCAGAGACAATTCCCACGATATTGGTCAACGGTCACTGATTCTCAGCCTTCAGGGAGGTGCTAGGGCTAGTGTATTGATGCGGTGCTCACTTCCTGTAGCTCTGCAGTGTCTGAGTTTCATTTTGTCCCAAACAGGAGGAGATGTGTCGGATTGAGGAGGAACAGAGCTTTGAGGAATTGAAGATTCTGCGTGAACTGGTTCATGATCGATTTTATAAGCAAGAGGAGCTAGCAGAGGTGAGAAATCTCTTAGGAAGAGTCATTCGGTCCCAGCGTGCCCTGAGCCCTTTAGTGTTGATATGCTTGTGTTTCTGTCAGGACACATAGCAACCAATGGCATATCACACAACCCACGTCTGTGTCTGCCCATGGGTCTTCATGTCTGCCTCTTTGTGATTACACAGAGTCTTCGAGAGCCTCAGTTTGATTCTCCAGGAACCTCACCCGGTGACCCAGATGCTAGCGGTGGCAGTGGGATGCTGCAGTACCTGCAGTCCTGGTTTCCAGGGTGGGGTGGCTGGTACGGACAGCAGAGTCCTGAAGGGAAAGTGGTAGAAGGACTGTCAACCGAGTCACATGAGCACTGGACCCCTGAGGAGATTTTGGGTACGTTGGGAGCCTGTCTGCACCTCCTCTCTCAGCCAGAGTGGAGGGTTAGGTAATAAATGTCATCCTGCTCTTTGTACAGCAGCTTAAGAGGTCATTTCTAGACTTAACCAAGGGAGACATTTGGATAGCAGCTTGTTACATAGAGGTAGATGGAGGACACTCCATGGCTATGGTCATTTATGCATTCTTGAACAGATCTGAATGGCAGCCCTTGTCAGAGAACTAAATCTGAGCTTGTTCACAAACTCTGCGGCTTGATTCCAGTCCAGAGGCCCACTGTAGTCCTGTGCTGGCAGTATGAGCCATAGAAACAAGGGACTGTTTCAATTAAATTGCACTAACCATATCAGCCTCATGTGTCGTGCTGTCTGGGTAGTAGCCACTGTCCTGTAGTCATCCATGTCTTTGACTTCTTGCCCGGAGAAGGGAAGCCTAGTTTAGCAGCATCGTCAGTCAGGGTGCCTGCTCTTTGTTCTCCATGTGTTCTCTTAAGCCCGTTCTCCTTTACCATGTAGGTACCGAGGAGTTTTTTGACCCCACCGTGGATGCTTCATGTATGAACACCTACACAAAGCGAGATCATGTCTTTGCCAAGCTGAATGTGCAGCTCCAGCGGGGCACGGTGACTCTCCTGCACAAGGAGCAGAACACTGCTCATGCCAGTGAGAGTGCGTTCATGCAGCTTGAGTTCTCAGGTACTGCTCAGAGCCAGCTCTGCCCATCCCAGCGCCAGCACCCTGTCTGTTTTCATCATCTGGGGCAGTTAGTCAATGGGAAAGTCGGCTGGAGAGATGTCTCAGGTGATAAGAGTGCGTATGGACTCTTGCAGAAGATCTGTGTTTGGTTCCCAGAGCCCATGTCATGAGGGCACCAATGGTATTGTCTTAGTTAGGTTTCTATTGCTGTGATGAAACACCAAAAGCAGCTAGGGGAGGAAAGGGTTTATTTGGGTTTATCTCACAGCGTGCTATCAAAGGACACTGAAGGCAGGAACCTGAGACAGAACTGAAGCAGCGACTGTGAGGAATGTTGCTTATTGGCTTGTTCCTTCTGGCTTGCTCAGTCTGCTTTCTTAAATACCCAGAGCCACCTGCCTAGGGGTGGCACCATCCACAGTAGACTGGCCGTTTGTGTGTTTGTGTGTGTGTGTGCACGCGTGTGTGCATGTGTGTGTTCAAATTTCATGGAAAAATATTTCCTAGTGTCAATAGCTCTCTGTAAAATGTACCTGCTATTTCTAGATATAAAACACATTCAGCGTTATATCATACTACCTTCTCTTATGTTTATCTTTTATAGATGTCAAACTTCTAGCAGAGTCTCTTCCTCGAAGAAACTCCTCCTTGCTTTTAGTCCGGTTGGGTGGACTGTTCCTCCGAGATCTGGCTACGGAAGGAACCATGTTTCCTCTCCTGGTCTTCCCTAATCCGGTATGTCCTACAGTGATGTGGCTACCACATGTGGGTGACATTGTTTACTAAAGTGGTGTGACTAGCACATATGGGTGTCAGTGTGTACTACAGTAGTGTGGCTAGCACACGTGACTGTCAGTGTGTACTGCAGTGGTGTGACTGTCAGTGTGCACTGCAGTGGTGTGGCCCTCACGTGTGTGTCAGTGTGCACTGCAGTGACGTGGTTCTCACATGTGGGTGTCAGTGTGCACTGCAGTGGCGTGGCCCTCACATGTGGGTGTCAGTGTGCACTGCA
Source organism: Myodes glareolus (assembly GCF_982192425.1). Classification (NCBI taxonomy): domain Eukaryota; kingdom Metazoa; phylum Chordata; class Mammalia; order Rodentia; family Cricetidae; genus Myodes; species Myodes glareolus. The sequence continues at coordinate 9,226,888 of NC_142031.1, forward strand.
GTGGCGTGGCCCTCACATGTGGGTGTCAGTGTGCACTGCAGTGGCGTGGCCCTCACATGTGGGTGTCAGTGTGCACTGCAGTGGCGTGGCCCTCACATGTGGGTGTCAGTGTGCACTGCAGTGGCGTGGCCCTCACATGTGGGTGTCAGTGTGCACTGCAGTGGCGTGGCCCTCACATGTGGGTGTCAGTGTGCACTGCAGTGGCGTGGCCCTCACATGTGGGTGTCAGTGTGCACTGCAGTGGCGTGGCCCTCACATGTGGGTGTCAGTGTGCACTGCAGTGGCGTGGCCCTCACATGTGGGTGTCAGTGTGCACTGCAGTGGCGTGGCTCTCACATGTGAGTGTCAGTGTGCACTGCAGTGGCGTGGCTCTCACATGTGGGTGTCGGTATAGTATGTCTGTTTTAGGAAGCCAAAAATTCTGTTAACTGGACTGATTTTGACATTTGATCATTGGATTCAGACTGGGACTAGGTTCTTTGACTTTGTTAGAGAGGAAATGTTGGTGAGCTGTGTGACTCTGACTCTTCCCTCCCAATGCTGTAGCCACTGTGGAAGTGTCTACCCCTGGGAATAATGCCAGGAACACCTCTGCTCTCTGCATTTCATGGTTAACATTTGAGTCTTTCCCATGTCTAACAGCTATACTCATGACCTACTGTTACTATGAGATTTCATCTTTCCAGGAGTCCAAAATAGAACTGCCTTAAGTCCTCTTATATTTTCAATTTTATATGGAATATTCTTTACCAGCTATGGGATCTTCAGTCTTACTAAGTTGTCAAAGACATAGTCTAATTGGTCGAATATTTACCCATTTTCTCCATCTGTACTTCTTTTTTAATGTTCTTAGAGATTGTGGGAGGGTGGGCTTAAAGTTTGAAAAATTATTAATACTTACTATCCATTTGGCATTCAATAGAGGCACTGAGTTCCGTAGTACATTGTCAGCTCAGGGAAGTGGCACAGTGGTACATGGATGTGTAAAGCTCAGTGTGGAGGGGTTTGAGTCATGTGTGCAAAGAGGGAGCAAGGCGTGTAAGATGAAGGGGGCAGTGCACTGTCCCTCCTGCCCACTGAAGCATTTTTGTGGATGTGTTTAACAGCAGAAAGAAGTTGGCAGAGTCTCACAGTCTTTTGGTCTTCAGACTGCATCGGCAGACAGAAGTGATCAATACCCGGGTAATTTTTCATGTGTCCTTAAAACTAACCCTTAAAAGAAATCATTATTACTGATTGGTAGACTTTGATTTCTGCTCTGTGCATAGTGGTTTGCCAGGTGGATCCATGTTGCACCGGGAGGCATCCTGGCACCCTTCGGGTGGGACTGTGTTCCTCTGGTGTCCCTAGGGTGGCTTTGCAAGGCCTTCTGGGCCTTGGTTTGCATTATGGGAGCAACTACCGTAGGCTAGCTGCCATGATTCCTGTTAAAAATCAGAGTCGGGCCTCATTAGGCTTTATTTAAAAACCTGTATAATTGTGAACTGATGAGAAAAGAATTTAGAAAGCATCTTTTTCCCAGCATGTTTTGCAGAACTGTCTGGTTGTGGTGGTTGTTTGCTGTGTTCACTATTCCATTCTTTCCTTTAGCTGCAGACCCAGACAGTCCGGTCTTTGAGATGCTCTATGAGAGGAATCCAGTACACAGCCAATTTGAGAGGCGGCTGCATGTCAGCACGAGGCCCTTGAACATCATCTACAACCCACAGGCTATTAAAAAAGTGGCAGACTTTTTCTACAAGGGAAAGGTTCATACCTCAGGTTAACTTTTTTTTGTTTGTTTGATCCTATGTTACCTTTGGGGGAAAAAAATCTTGTGGGTCATTGCTGGTGCTCTAGACAAGGTTGTAATGCATTTAGATGACCTGGTACTGCAGCAAGAGCTGCAGAATAAGTGGAAGGATTGTGTGTGGATAGCGAGTCAGGGTCCTTCGCCAGTGTCCTTCTCATGTCCCTTTAGGATGCACTTTTTCATTCTTCCTTCTGGGTTGGCAGTTTCTTCGGCCAGGATGTTTTAGCTTAATGGACTAAGGTGGAATATTCAAGAATTTCTTTCTAGGTGGCAGCGTGTCTCTCTCTCTCTCTCTCTTTCTGTCTCTTTTTTTCACTTGATTTCGACCGTAGGGTCCTAAGTGTCATTGTTGATGCACTAATTGCTGCCTTTACTCCCCCAAGGAGGTTGAGACGTTGGAGGAGTGCTTTCACTGATGAGGAGACTTGTGAGATAGTAACTTTTATTTTGTGTGCATCCTTCACCTTCGTCCTTGCTCATTGTGAAGCTTTTTGTCAAGCTGTAGTCTTTTGACAGTCATGAAGCTCACCCCCCTCCCGCCCCGAGACCGAATTTCTTTGTAGTTTTGGAGCCTGTCCTGGAAGTAGCTCTTGTAGTCCAGGCCGGCCTCAAACTCACAGAGACCCACCTGCCTCTGCCTCCCGAGTGCTGGGATTAAAGGCGTGTACCGCCATGCAGCTAGTTATGAGACTGCTCATGTCAGCAGTAGCCATGTGCGACCTGGTTGAATTTTTTCCTTCAGTACAGTATTCTGCTTTATAATGATTTTGAAAGACAGCAGTTTGGAGTTTTCAGAAATGTTCCTAGGGGTTCTAATAAGTCAGGCATCGTTCCCTCATCTGTCTCTATGCCCTTAAGGCTGTCCACCTTTTCCCCTGGCCCTTTCCTGGCTATCCTGTGATGGACCATTGCAAAGCAAACAGCTGTTTTGTCCCTGATTGCCTTTTCCTACTTTGGTGGGTCTTCTGGGTAAGAGCAGAGTGACAGCATTTCATTGGCCCAGGAGCTTGCAAGTTCTGATGCCTTGTGCCTTGCCAATCTTGCAGGTTTTGGTTATCAGTCTGAGCTTGAGTTGAGGGTGGCTGAAGCTGCTCGAAGACAATATAATAAGCTGAAGATGCAGACCAAGGCTGAGATCCGCCAGACTCTTGACCGGCTGCTTGTGGGAGATTTTATTGTAAGTAGCCTTATGTGATTCTGTTGGGGACAGGGGAGGCAACCATGTTTCTTGACGAGTTCATGGTTCGTAGTATCCTATCGGTAGATATGAGGCTCGCTCATATCAGTTATGTCAACTAGGTGAGATGGGGAGGATCCATAATTATATCTGTCATAAAACAAACAGCTCATACCTTTTCCACTAGTGGTTAAACTAAGAAGATGAGCAATGCTGACCAGATCATGTTTTCCTTGCTTGGAGGGTTCTTTCGAGACTTACCTGGGTGCCTCTCCAGGCCTCATCTGCAGGTGGTTCACAGAAGAGCCTTCCTCTTGCTGTTGGCAAACGGTGTCCAGTAGAACAGTGCTCGACTGGGGGTGCAGGTTTTGTGGTGCTGTGTGCCCAACTGACTCGACACCTGCATAGAGAAAGCCAAGAAGCAGCTTCATTGTCCAGAAAGGCAGTTTATGACCATGGGTGTGGTAGCACAGTGTCCAGCCATGGCAGTAGATGGAGCTGTTAGACAAGTGTGGCTCCTGTGACCCTGGAGAATCAGCTGTGGATGAAGTCCAGTGCCTAAGGACTTGTGGTAGGGGATGGGGAATTAGTCTTGTTTTCTTGTGTGAGTGTGTGTGTTTCAGCATACATTACAGCTATGAGTGCCTTTCTGTTATCTTCAAAAGAGAGGGATCTTTCTTTTTTTTCTCTAATTTTATTAATTTTTTTTGCCTACAGTATATTTTGATCATATTCTTTATCTTTCCTTCAACTCCTCCCAGATCCTCCCCATATCCGTACTCATCCAACTTCATGTATTTCTCTCTATCTCAAAACAAAATAAACTTAAACAAATAAAAATTAAGATAAATAACCCAGTAAAATAAGACAAAACAAATTCACATGCAAAGCATGGAGTCTGTTTTGTGTTGGTTCACTGCTCTTGGGCACAGGGCCTGCCGTGGAGTGTGGTTGATATACTCAGTGACACCCACTAGAGGAAACTGATTTCCCGTCTCCCCCAGCAGGTATCCATTGCAAATAGCTTCTTGGTTGGGGATGGGATTTTGTCTGGTTTCAACCTGTGCAGGCAGGTCTGGTAAATGCCGGCACAGTCTTTGTGTGTTCCTATGTACACTAGTCCTGTTGTACCTGGAAGACTTGTTTCCTTACACCTCTGTGTCTTACAATACTTCTCCTGCCTCCTCCTCCAGAAAGATCTTTGAGTCTTAGGGAAGGGGTTTGATGAAGACATCTCCAGGGTTGAGCACTCGAAGGTCTGTGACCTTTTGTGTTGTCCAGTTGTGGGTCTGTGTTAATTACCATCTATGCAAAAAGAAAGCTTCTCAGAATTGGAGAGATGGTTCAGCGGTTAAGAGATCTGCCTGCTTTTCCGAGGGTTCTGAGTTAAAGTCCCAGCAACCACATGGTGGCTCACAACCATCTGTAATGAGATCTGGTGCCCTCTTCTGGCCTGCAGGCATACATGCAGACAGAACACAGTATATAGAATAAAACTTAATAAATAAATAAAAGAAAGAAAGAAAAAAAGAAAACTTCTCTGGTGAGGGCTGAGTGATGCACTGTGGGTACAGTATTAGGACATTAGGTGTCATTTTATTGCTACGTTCCTTTAGCAGAATAGTAGTAAGTTTTCCCTTAGTGCCTATGACCTATTTAGTCTCAGGTTTTTGGTCATTTTGTTAGTGTCAGGTGTGGGTTCCTTATTACATTTATATATATATAAACTAGCCTTTACCACATACATGTAGCTGAGGCAAATTTTAATCAAAAAGGACAATGTACCAATTCATGACATGCTATATTATTTATATTACAAATATGTGAATATATATTTTCTTTAAGATACTTTAGCATGTATTTTATTTTATTTATTTTATTTTTTTTTTTTTGAGACAGGGTTTCTCTGTGTAATAGCCTTGGCTATCCTGGAACTCACTTTGTAGACCAGGCTATCTTTGAACTCACAGAGATCCACCTGCCTCTGCCTCCCGAGTGCTGGGAGTGTGCTACCATGCTCAGTGAAAGTTTATGATTACCAATGTCTATGAGTAAATAAAAGTATTTTGATTTCAACATTAATTTGCTTTCATGATTTCTATGATACTTCAAATTATTAAGCCTTGTAATTACAAGCAAAAGCCATTTTAATTTATGGATCATCAATCACAACAAACAACTCCAATTAGTAAAATGCTAGCTTTTGCTCTCTACTTCAAACATTGGCCTGTGGTAATGCCTTTAGCCAACAAGTCTAAGTGTCTTGTGTTGCAATCTTGAGGACTGGCATCCTGGCTGTGTTTCAGGAATGTTTAGACACCTCCACAAAGCTGCTCAGAAGTCACAGTTAGCAGTGATAAAATGGAGTAGCCAAGGCAAGCCTTAAATTTTGGTCCTCCTGCCTCTTTAGTTCTGGGGTTACAGCAGGCTGGCAACTGAGTTTTATTTTGCTTTCACAGGAGGAAAGCAAGCGGTGGACTGTCCGGCTGGACATTTCTGCCCCTCAGGTGATATTTCCGGATGATTTCACCTTCAAGAATCCTGTGCTGGTTGTTGTGGACCTTGGGAGAATGCTTCTGACCAATACCCAAGGTAGAGTGTCAATGCGAGATAGCAGAAGCCTGCTCCATGCGTTGTTGGTCTGTCTGAACTTCACTAAGTAAAGCTGGGCGGAGGTTTGCTTAGCACTCTTAAACGTCAAAGTTTGGAGCCTGGAGAGGTGGCTCTGTATTAAGAGCACTTGCTGCTTTTACAGAGGACCTGGGTTAAGTTCCTAGCATTTACTTGGTGGATTATAGCCATCCTTAATTCCAGGTCCAGTGGATTTGACACTCTCTTCTGACCTCTCTGGGTGCCAGACATGTATGTGGTGCACTGACATGTGTGTGGTGCACTGACATGTGTGTGGTGCACTGACATGTATGCAGGCAAAAGCATTGAGGGAAAAAAAAGACCAAGCAAAATCCCTTGGAAGTTCTCTGTTGTTTCTTTACTACTAAGGAGATACAACTCACCTTTCAAAATGTCCAGGTCAGCCAGGCTGAATATGAACTCACGTGTAGTCTCTAACACCTCTTCCCTCTGTTTTGACAACCAAACTTGGTCTTTTTTTTTTCAAATTCTAATTTATGTATTTTTATTAAATTAATAAACATCTTTTAAATTGGTTATTTTATTTTATTTTTTTTCAAAGTTTATTAAATTATAAAAGTTTCCATTTCCGCAGGAAACCTAAACTTGGTCTTTTTATTTTGCCTTTTATATTTCTCTGTTCTAAATATTTCATGCTTGTGGAATATTTGAACACATTGCCTTTCATGTCTGGCTTTTTAATTTAATACTTTCAAGGTTTATCCATGTTGTATGTGTGTGTGTGTGTGATCACATTCCTTTTTATGGCCTTTGCTTGTCCCTTTACGGATATACCACATTTTATTTCTCTGTTCTTGGTTAGTAAACATTTGCAGCACCCCCACCCCATCCCTGACATTGGAATAGTACCACTGCCCACAGTCACAGATCTCAGTTCTCACACATGCTCACCCGGGAGTGGAGTGCTGGGGTCGTGTGGTAGCCTTAGGTTTAACATTTTTAGGGACTACCAGATTACTTTCCTGAATGGCTTATATGCCCACTGGTTTGTGAAGATTCTAATTTCTCCACATCTTTCTTGTCGCTTGTTATCTGACCTTGATTACAGTCATTTTGGAATTGTGGGGGAGTATCTCTGGCTTTCTTTGTCATTCTGTGTGACACTGTACATCTTAGTAAACATTTCCCAGTACTTAGTGCTGGAGATAGGAGGTTAGTTTTTTATTTTTAACATTTTGTTTCCTTATGATTATATGTGTGGGGGACATGCATATCATTGCACATGTGACAGCTAGAGAGAACTTTGTGCTTTTGGTTTTCTCCTTCCGTCTTTATGTGCTAGATAAGGATATTGTATAGAGCAAGAACATTCTAGAAGGGAAACAATGAACACTATAACCAAGGGAGATGTGTATAAGTTTGGAGAATGCCATAAGAGAGTTGTTTCTGCAAGTGACAAGATGCAAAGATGTTGGCAGTAGCTGGTGGCCTCAGCATCCCAGCATGAGCTTTGGGGCTTCTCACAACCCTACATTTTTACTCTTTGTGTTTGTTTTTCAGTTTAATATGTAGATTCACACTGAGTGAATAGCAAATACACACTATTGTGCCTGACATTTTCATCCACTCAAAAAACTTCAGTTTGGTAGAAGCTTTCCTTTTCATGATCATTATCATCATTATATAATAATAATAATAATAATAATAATAATAATAATAATAATAATAATAATAATTTAAGAACTTATTTAGCTTTATTTTATGTGCATTGACATGAAGATGTCAGATCCCAGGGAGCTGGAGTTATAGACAATTGTAAGTTGCCATGTGGGTGCTAAGAATTGAACATGGGTCCTCTGGAAGAGCAGCCAGTGTTCTTAACCACTGAACCATCTTTTCAGCCCCTACCATTTATTTATATGTCTGTCTGTCTGTCTGTCTGTCTATCTATCTATCTATGTTTTTCAAGACAGGATTTCTCTGTGAAACAGACCTGACTGTATTGAAACTCACTTTGTAGATCAGGCTGACCTTGAATGCACAGAGATTCACCTGCTTTGGCCTCCTGAGTGCTGGGATTAAAGGCGTGGGCCACCACCATGTGACTGAGATTCTTTTTAAAAATTTATTTTTTAATGTACGTTTGTATGAGTTTATAAGCACTGCGTGTATGTATGAGCCCGGAGAGACCAGAAGAGGACATCTGATTCCCTGGAACTAGAGTTGCAGGTGGTTGTGAGTTGCTGTGGAGATGCTGGGAACCCAACTTGGATCAGAAAGTGATCCAGCCTGGAGCAGAAAGTGCTCCTAAGCTCTGAGCTGTCTCTCCAGCCCTCCTAATTGTAAGAAGGGAAGAAGGGAGGGAGGAAATAGACATTTTACTTACTGTCTTTTCATTTTTCGTTATAGAAGACTCTAGGAGGAAAAGTGGGGATGGGTCAGCCTCTGAAGAGAATCAATTCAGTGATGATGAATATAAGACCCCTCTTGCCACACCTCCCAGCACCCCACCTCCAGAGACCAGCAGCACTGGGGAGAAAGCGCCACCGTTTTCTGGAGTGGAATTCAGTGAGGAACAGCTTCAGGCTCATCTGATGAGCTCACAAATGTATGAAAGATACTCCTTGACGTTCATGGACCTCCAGGTTATGGTGGGGCGTGTGAGAGACAACTGGAAGCGTGTGCAGGACATCGATGTGGGACCAACACATGTGGTTGAGAAGTTCAATGTTCACCTACAGTTAGAACGCCGACTGATTTACACGTCAGACCCTAAGTACCCTGGGGCTGTGCTCTCAGGCAATTTACCAGACTTAAAAATTCACATCAATGAAGACAAGATATCTGCTTTAAAGAATTGCTTTGCTCTCCTCACCACGCCTGAAATGAAGCCCTCTGACACCCAGATCAGAGAGAAGATTTTCCCCCAGGAAGGCCCACGAGGAAGCCTGCAGGATTCAGTAATGAACCTGACCCAGAGCATTGTGATGCTAGAGCAGCACACACGGGAGGTGCTGGTGGAGTCACAGCTCCTCCTAGCAGAATTCAAGGTGAACTGCATGCAGCTTGGTGTGGAGAGTAGTGGGCGCTACATCTCTGTGCTCAAGGTGTTCGGCACCAATGCTCACTTTGTGAAGAGGCCCTATGATGCTGAAGTCTCCTTGACTGTTCACGGGTTGCTCCTGGTGGACACCATGCAGACTTATGGTGCTGATTTTGACCTTTTGATGGCTTCCCACAAGAACCTGAGTTTTGATATTCCCACAGGAAGCCTCCGGGATAGCAGGGCCCAGTCTCCTGTCTCTGGACCTAATGTGGCCTTCCTAACTGATGTGGCTACCCTGAACAACCAATCGGCCACTAGTATTTCCCTGGAGAAAATTCTGACCAAAGAACAAGAGTCCCTCATTAAACTGGAGTATCAGTTTGTGAGTTCAGAGTGTCCGTCAATGAACCTGGACAGCACACTGCAGGTGATTTCCCTTCAGGTGAATAACTTGGACATCATCTTAAACCCAGAGACAATTGTGGAGCTCATTGGTTTTCTTCAAAAGTCCTTTCCCAAGGAAAAGGATGACATGAGCCCTCAGCCTCTGATGACTGACCTAGAAAGAAGTTTTAGAGAACAGGGCACAATTCAGTCGACTTATGAGCAGAACACCGAGGTCGCCGTGGAGATCCACAGACTCAACCTCCTGCTGCTTCGGACAGTGGGGCTGGCCGACGGGGAGAGACAGGGCAGGAAAATCGCAACGGCCAGTATTGGTGGCACAAAAGTGAATGTGTCAATGGGCAGCTCGTTTGACATGAGTGGTTCCCTTGGCTGTTTGCAGCTCATGGATCTGACACAAGACAACGTGAAGAACCAGTATGTTGTCAGCATTGGGAATTCCATAGGCTACGAGAACATTGTCAGCGACATTGGCTATTTTGAAAGTGTGTTTGTCAGGATGGAAGATGCAGCTCTGAGCGAAGCGTTGAGCTTCACATTTGTAGAGAAATCCAAACAGGAGTGCTTCCTCAACCTGAAGATGGCATCCTTGCATTATAACCACTCCGCCAAATTCTTGAAGGAGTTGACATTGTCCATGGATGAGCTGGAGGAGAATTTTCGCAGTATGTTGAAAAGTGCAGCTACCAAAGTCACCACAGTGTTAGCCACCAAGACTGCTGAGTACAGTGAGATGGTGTCACTCTTCGAAACCCCGAAGAAGACCCGGGAGCCCTTTGTCTTGGAGGAGAACGAAATCTATGGGTTTGGCCTTCCTTCCCCTCGATCGGACACCGTGAAGCTCATCTTGAATGTAAACATTGAGTCTCCAGTTGTTTCTATCCCGCGGAGGCCTGGGAGTCCTGAGCTCCTGGTGGGACACTTGGGACAGATATTTATTCAGAATTTTGTGGCAGGCGATGATGAGTCCAGAAGCGACCGCCTGCAGGTGGAAATCAAAGACATTAAGCTCTATTCTTTGAATTGCACTCAGCTGGCGGCCAGAGATGGTGCCGGACCGGAAGTCAGTCGAACGTTTTGCCCGCCCTCTGGGTCGGCCAGTGCCAACAGTCAGGAGGAGGCCCACTTTACACGACATGATTTCTTTGAGTCTCTGCATCGAGGCCAAGGTAAGAAGCAGAGCCGAATTTTGAGTGTGTAAAGGTTCTAAAGCCAGCTGCTGTGTGTGTCCTGAAAACAGCACAACCCCTTTGAGGGTTATCTCTGGGTAAGGTGTAGAAAGTCATAGTTCTGTTTTAACAGCTTTAGGGAGGCCTGGCGTGGCTTTACTGTCTCTGTGGACAGAGGAAGAGTGTGCTTGGAGTGATGTCCTTTGTTGTTGGCTGAGTGCTCTTGCCAGAGGCACTTCAGTGGATGGATGTAATGTGACCTCATTTCATATACTCTTTCTATTCTTTTGTTCTAAGGTGTTTATTTCTCTTAGTTAAATATTGCAGCCTTGGGTAGCACAAGAGATGAATGTAAATGGAAGGGAAACTTGCTCTCTGGGTGTTATGATCTTCCATTGCTCTGCCGTCTTCTAACAGGACCTGTGCAGGCTTCAAGCAGTGATGTTTTCATGTTTGTATTCTTGGAGCAGACAGTTAGACCCAAGCAGTCCAGCTCCAGAATCAGGGAAGTTCCAGAGACTGTTTATTATTGAAGAAACTAATGCCTTTGAAAATGCCTGTGGTTCTCAGAAGGTCCTTCACCGATGCATTTGAAATTTGGAGAGCCAGCCTCTGGTCTTGAGTGTGCTGGGCGTGCACCTGGTCACTCCTGCACTTTCATGCTTACCATACAGTTTTCTCTGGAATAAGGTGTTCGGTTAGAGTTCTGTCTTAAGGCCTCTTGAAACGGCTATTGTCTGTCTGTGAAAGCTAAGGAAGGAGGCAGTCTGGTTTGAAAAATTAGCTTTTATGGCTAAGAGAAATGTAAGCTAGTCTGTGGCCTTTGGGCTGTTTTTGATGCTGTCAAGCAGAAAATGTCATGAAAATACCTTCCTTTTTTTCTTTTTTTTCCTTTTTATTAATTTATAAAAGTTTCCACTTCCGCCCCTCCTCCCAATACCCTCCCACTCCCCCCAGTCCCTCTCCTCCTCCCTCTCCAGCCCTAAGAGTAGTCAGGGTTTCCTGCCCTGTGGGAAGTTCAAGTTCCTCCCCCCTCCCTCCAGGTCTAGGAAGGTGAGCATCCAAACAGACTAGGATCCCAAAAATCCAGTACATGTAGAGGAAAGAAGTCCCAGTGCCATTATCAACGGCTTCTCAGACAGTCCCCGTGCCGGCCACATTCAGAGAATCCGGTTTGATCACGTGTTCGTTCAGTCCCAGTCCAGCTGGCCTTGGTAAACTCTCATTAGATCAGTCCCCTTGTATCAGTGGGTGAACGCACTCCTCACAGTCCTGCCTTCCTTGTTCATGTTCTCCCTCCTCCTGCTCCTCATTTAGACCTTGGGGGCTCAGTTCAGTGCTCCAATGTGGGTTTCTGTCTCAATCTCCATCTATTGTCGGGTGAAGGTTCCCTCTGATCCTGTCTTCCTTGTTCACATTCTCCCTCCTTCTGCTTCTCCTTTGGACCTAGGGAGTTAAGTCCAGTGTTCCAATGTGGGTCTCTTTCTCTATCTCCATCCATCACCAGATGAAGGTTCTATGGTGATATGCAAAATATTCATCAGTTTGGTTATGGGCCAAGGCCAGTTCAGGCACCCTCTCCTCTGCTGTCCAGGGAACAATCTGGGGATCTCTCCTTGGACCTGGGAACCCCTCTAGAATCAAGTCTCTTGTAAACCCTAAAATGGCTCCCTTAGTTGAGATATATACTTCCCTGCTCCCATATCTATCCTTCTGAAACCTTCTTTTCCCCTTGTGTAAACTTGTCTTGTGGTTCTGCTTGTTGTGAGTCTTTTTTTTTTTTTTTCTTTTGAGACAGGGTTTCTTTGTGTAGCTTTGGTGCCTATCCTGGAACTCACTCTATAGAACAGGCTGGCCTCGAACTCTGCCTCCCAAGTGCTGGGATTAAAGGTATGCGCCACCACCATCTGGCTTGTTGTGAGTTTTGGTCTCAGTTCTAGACCAACCCAGCATCAGAGAATCCCTGGGCTTCATTTTATATACAGGACACTTGATTATCAATAACAAACCAGGTATTAGTGTTCATGGTCTGTCATTGCCTTTCATATCCCTTCTGCCAGCCTTTCATATCCTGAACAACACCACCATCCAGTTTAAACTGGAGAAGATCCCCATCGAGAGAGAGTCCGAGCTGACATTTTCCCTCAGTCCAGATGACCTGGGGACATCCAGCATCATGAAGATTGAAGGAAAATTCGTCAACCCAGTTCAGGTAAATAAACACAGGATTGATTTTCAGGTCAGGGCAGCTGAGATCCAATCAGGTTGTGTTCATCATCTGAGATGTGGAAGGCCTGATGCATTTTAGCTTTTGGAACTTTGTGTATTTAAGACATTTCCAAGCCTTTATGGTCAAGCATCTCTGGTGTCTAATTTGGCGTCTGAAATGTTCTTAGGTTGGTAACCTTTTGAATGTTGGATTAGCTATCAGAAAGCTTCAGATTTCTGGGGTATTTTGGATTTCAGATTAGGGGCATTTAGTTGGTGTTTATTTAAGTTTTATGTGTGTGACTGTTTTGTGTGTGTTTGTGTGTGTGTGTGTGTGTGTAGTCTGTTGTCCAAGGAGGCCAGATGAGAGGGCCTGATTCTGTGGAACTAGAGTTGTGGATGATTGTGAGCTTCTATGTGGTTGTGAGGAATTGAAACCAAGTCCTCTGCAAGAGCATCAAATGCTTTTAATTGCTAAGCCATCTCTTCAGCCCATCTGTATTTATTTTATATTTATATTGTATATAGTACTCAGATTATAATGGTATATATTTATGTATATTAAGCATTGGAAGGAAAATATATGTTGAAAATTCATGTTGTTGCTAGCTTGTTCTATTAGACACAGAGGCGCTCTGTAACCCAGGCTGACCCTGAGTGCCAGGATCCCTCAGTAATGGTATCCATCCTTTTGTCATCTCATTCTGTCCCTGGGCAGTGACTTTCTTCCTGTGTCACAGGGGAAGAAAGTGGGTCTCCAATCTCATACCCCAAAGCCAGTTGCTGCTTCCCAGGAGGAAGCAGTTCTTACCCCACTTTGTACACACGTAGACAAACTGTAGAACTGTGTGATCTAAGCCATTGACAGATCCTTTCAGTAGAGTTAGGCTTGCCCTCTCTGAGCTGATTGGGCGAGATAGCGTGCATGTGTGTGAGCTGTGCATATACCCATTCTCCTTCGTAAGTGACATTTTTTTTTCCTTTCTGACTTCACAGTACTAGAGGAAAGAGTAAGGCTAGAAAACATGTGTCCTTTGGATCTTAGGACAGTTGACCATCTGTCAAGATCCTTTGTCAGTGTAGTTGGTGACGGGTTTGTCTTTCAGCTGCTCTGAAGTAACTCAGGATTACGTATTTCTGTCTCTGTTGGTATATGTGGCTCCTAGGTGTGGGTCTTTGGGTGAGAAACCTTCCCCAGATCTCTCTCTCTCAATTAATTTTTTTATTCTACATGTATGGGTGTTTTATGTGCATGTATGTCTGTGAACCACATGTGTGCCTAGTGCCCACAAAGGCCCGAAGAGGTCATCAACTCCCTTGGGACTGAAGTTACAGATGGTTGGGAGTATGGGTGCTGGGAATTGAACTTGGGTCCTTTGTAAGAGCATCTGTTGCGTGATGTTTTACTCCTTTTGACATCTCACCACCCAGTTCTCAAATAAATCACACAGGGAGGCTTATTCTTAGTTATGAATGGCCGGCCCTAGCTTGGCTTGTTTATAGCCAGGTTTTTTTTTTTTTTAACTTAAATGATTCCATCTACCTTTTACACCTCCCTCCCCCCGGCTTTATCCTTATGTCTGTATATATTACTTTCACTCTTACTCTGTGGCTGGTGGGTGGCTGCCCTGATGTCCTCCTCCCCCTTTCTCTCATTGCCCCTCTTCTTCCTCGCTTCTCCTTCTCTTTACTCTCTGCCTGCCAGCCCTGCCTATCCTTGCTCCTGCCTTGCTGTTGGCCATTCTTCTCTTTAGCCCATCAGGTGTGTTAGACAGACAGAGAATCACAGCTTCACAGAGTAAAACAAGTGCAGCCTAAACAAAAGCAACACAGCTTAAATAGTGTTCTACAGCACTGGTTGTTGTTGTGTCTTTCTGAACATGTTTCTGCTGTGAACTACACAGGCCTCTCTGCATTCTGGGTCTTTTCTTGGTTCTTCTTCTCTTTTGCCTAGACCGTCACAGGTGCTGTCGTGCACCTCCGGTTCCATTATATCTGTCACACAATGTCTGCATTTGACGAGGGTGTGTAGGTGGAAAGAGCCCGATCTCTTCACTTGTAAAATTCCCTGTCAGTCATTTCTGTTGCATCATTCCACTAATGAACTCTGTGGGGATGAAGATTAAATTAGGGGTTATAGAACGGTCACTTTCCAAGTCTGTCAAAATTTCTCTATCTATGAGTTGGAATCCCTCTGTTAATTGCCCTTAATTAGTAAAAAAGATGTACTTGAAAATATTTTTAAATAAGAAATTCTAACTAAAAGAGAGTAAGAAGCCGGGGGTGCAGCTCAGTGACAGTGTTTGCCTATCATGCTCAGGGCTCTGGGTCCCATCCCAGCCCCAACAATGAAACCCGAGGAAAGCATAACTGCAGATGAGCATCATGGTTTGAACAGTACCCACAGTCCTGCCTGTCCCGCCGACTCTGCAGTAGTGTACAGTCTCGCATTCAGTCCTCTGCTGTGCCCACATAGACTCTTAGAAGTCTCCTTCTTGCTTTCTGCAGTTATTTTGTGTGGTTAGAAAGAGTATCTTTGCCTTCTCGAGCATACAAGGAGCACTCACATGTTGATGTGCATAGATTATTCTGCAAGGGGCTAGGGAGAGCCTCGTGAATAGAAGTGGGTGGAAAGAAGAAAGGATGAAATAGAAATGATGGGCCTTGATACCAGCTCATGTAGAGCCTCTTGGTAAACAGAAACACCAACTGGGAGTTTAGGGTCTGTGTGATAAGAATAGTGTTGGGGACTGGAGAGGTGGCTCCGTGGCAAGGGCCACTCTCTGCTCTCCAGAAGACCTGGGTTAGGTTTCCAGCCTCTATGTTGGGCAGCTGCCAGCTGCCTGTAACTTCAGGGTGGGGTGGCATATGTGGGGGAGGGGTCTGACTCTTCTAACCTTCATGAGCACCTGCACTCCTGTATAGCCTCCCATACACAGAATTACAAATCCGTTTTAAAAAATGATTCTGGAGTAACTGGGTTGTTCCTTTGAATACAGGTGGTGTTAGCAAAGCACGTGTATGAGCAGGTTTTACAGACGCTGGACAACCTTGTGTACAGTGAAGATCTGAATAAGTTTGCAACCAGTACCCCATCCTCCCCCTGCCCTACCTCCCCCTTGCCCCCTCTTAGTTCCTGTGGAGATCCTTCTGCGGCGAGGAAGGACAACGGATTGTTCAGCCACTCCAGCTTCTCTAGCACCTCCCAGAAGTCCTTGTCTGTGAAGGAAGCCAAAGCCTTCACTCAGATTCAGGCCAACTTCTGTATATCAGAGCTGCAGGTTCAGCTGAGTGGGGACCTGACTTTGGGAGCCCAAGGACTGGTGAGCTTGAAGTTTCAGGATTTTGAGGTGGAGTTCAGTAAAGACCATCCGCAGACCTTATCCATTCAGATTGCCCTGCGCTCGCTCCTCATGGAAGACTTACTGGAGAAGAATCCAGACTCCAAGTATAAGAGCCTGATGGTGTCTCGAGGGGCTCCCAAGCCGTCTAGCTTATCACAGAAGGAGTATCTCTCCCAGTCCTGCCCTTTGGTATCCACTGTGGAGTATCCTGACATGCCCCGGTCTCTCCCTTCCCACATGGAGGAAGCTCCCAATGTCTTTCAGTTGTATCAAAGACCCATCTCCACATCGCGGAAAAAGCAAAAGGAAGTTCAGGAGAACAGCTACCCTCTGACCCCACCTCCTTCTCCCACAGTGGACGAGCCCAAGCTTGCTGGAAAGAATAAATTTGATGATTCCTTGGTCCATATCAATATATTCTTGGTGGATAAAAAGCACCCAGAATTCTCTTCTAGTTACAATCGCGTTAACCGGAGCGTCGACGTTGACTTTAATTGCTTGGATGTGCTGATCACCCTGCAAACCTGGGTGGTGATTCTGGACTTTTTTGGAATTGGCTCCACTGCAGACAACCATGCCATGAAGGTACCACCTGAGGGCCCTCTACAGAATGTGAAGTCGGAATCCAGCACTTCCATGGAGTCTGAGCTCCAGGAGCCTGTGAACTCCAAGCTGGATCTCAAGGTATCGTTACACTCTGAAAATGAGTTTGAATCATATCTAAATGTGAACATTTTCCATTTGTCCTGGAAAAGAGCTGTGTAGTCTCCATTTGGCTGTTGAGAAATACAGACATTAGTGACATCAATGTCTTGGAAAGGGCTTTGTTGTAAAGTTCATCTGGAGGCAGAGAGAATATGTAGTTTAAGCATCTTGTCTTCCCCCCAGCCATGTGATTCCAGGGAATCCTTTTTCCTTTCCTTTGTTTTCTCTCTGTCCATCTTCTGTGCTGACATGAGGGCTGTGTGCACCACTTAGCCACGAGTCTGTGCACGGTTGCAGGCTTCTTCTATACAACTTCTGTGCATGGCTTCCTTGTTAGTTCCCTACCCTCTCACAGCATCACTGACTGTCACTGGGCTCACCGCAGCGTGCCACAGCGTGCATTGGGCAAAGTTAGATGGCCTGTGGGAGTCCTGGCCCTTGTACTGTGGCTGTGGCCTGGGACCCTCTTCCCCTCAGGCTTTCTCATCAGTGTACTGGGTGTTGTGTCCCAAGCATTAATGTACGACCCTCCACATGGTATGTGGCACATAGCAAGTATCCAGCGAATCACAGTTTCCACTATGATATGGATTACCATGCTTGGAACCTAATCTTGATATTCTTATTGTAACTATTAAAAAACCCATAAGGGTAGCATTTAAGACTAGATTTAAGGCAGTCTGCCGTGTGATGGAACAGTAGACAGACATGCCGAGTTGACTGCGAAGGGCAATTCAGGCTTGTTGTAAGTTATGAGGCCTGTCTAGAGTTCTGGCACCTGTGTAGTAGCAGCTGGTCACTTCTGTATGCCTGGGGAGGAAGGTCTTTATCTGTATGTCTTGGCGCATGGGGTCTTGCATGCACTGCTGAGAGCAGCCAGGAAGGGAACTCTGTTACCCCATGTTGGTGTTGTCTTGCTTCTCTAACTCACAGCAGGCTTCATTCCTCTAGAAGAAGATGCCTGGGAGGAGAGATGGGGGCATGAGTAGGGTCGGGGGCTGTTCTGCCTCTTACTTAGTTGGCTGAAAAGCCAACTCTCTCTCTTGCTCAGTGGGATGGTGAACATATTACTTGGCTGCGCTCTAAGGCTCTGGGGTCTAGCAAGGTGACTGGAAGTGGCAGTGTTCATCCATTCTTTGGTGCATTTGATATGTTATAAAGGTGGCTCTGCCTCAGGAATCCTTCCCTGCTATGGTAAGATGTGGTGCGCTTCTGGGGGCTTTGTTTACACTGCTGCTCTACAAGCACAGGGCTGTATTTATTTTTTTTAAGATTTATTTAGTATGTACATAACATTTTGTCTGCATGTCAGAAGAGGGCACCAGATCTCATTATAGATGACTGTGAGCCACCATGTGGTTGCTGGGAATTGGACCCAGGACCTCTGGAAGAGCAGTCAGTACTGTTAACCTCTGAGCCATCTCTCCAGCCCCACAATGTATTTTTTGAGACATGGATTTTTGAACATTTTTATGATGGATTTGTAATATATCACAGTGGAAGAAATGAGTCATGACCTTCAATATTTTTTCCACTAAAATCCCTCACATTACCTGTATTCCCTTTTCACTGGAGTCTTTTAAAGCAGATTCCAGGGCAGGTCAGATTGTCCAGCGGGTAGAGGTGTCTGCTGTTAGGCTTGATGATTCACACGGGAGCAGGAGAGGTCTGACCCCTGGAAGTTGTCCTCGGACCTCCTCGTGTACACATGCATGCTTACACACACACACACACACACACACACACACACACACACACACACACACACAAATAAAGTAAGATTTTAAATTTTTTAAGATACCTTTACACCTCCACATTTGTTTCTAGAAAAAAAATGGACATTTTTCTTACAAAATTACAATCATTGTCCGTCTTGCTGCACTGACAGACGGAAAGTGTTATATAACACCATCAGGCCACACTCAGATTTCCAGAATGTTGCATGAATGCCTTTTTTCTGGATGAATTGTGAAGGCGTGTGTGATTTGAGAGGCTCCAGGCCTTTCCTGTGGTCTCTGCAGTGCCAGGCTTTACTGAGAGAGACGATTTCTCAGCTACAAAGTAAGAAGACATAAATAAAACAACTCATGAAAATCCGAATCAGTGTGCACATGGGTTCACGTGTTCATTTACTGTTTCCTTAGTCTCTTGTGTGTAAAGTGAGCCATGCCTCTTGTGTCTCCCCAGCACCCTGTGCATTGACCTGCTAGGGAACCTGGACTTGTGTTGGGGTGGACTTCATATGTTGGTAGTCCTGCTTCCCCACATGACTCCAATCGCTTTTGGGATTAGAAAGTAGTGTGTGGTCTGATTCAGATGCACTTCCTGGAGAGGACATGGCACCGAAGTGGCAAGTGCTTCCTGTCACTTGGAGGCAGAGGTCCTTTCTCAGTGATGCAAAGGTACCATGCCATGAAGTTGGTTCAGGTGGCAACAGCTGGGTCCCTTCCAACAAAGCATTTTTAGACTTAGGGTCTAAAGTGTAATCCTTAGAGACTCAATGCTTAAGGATTTTATTTTCCCTTCTTCTGTGACCTTGATGTCTTGAGATACTTCTGTGATCCCTGTCAGAGGAATGAGAACTTAGGTCACCTGCTCTGCCAGTTTCCTACCCATCTGTCAGTGCCTGAGCTCCTCCTACTCTGTGGAGACTTGAAGGACAAAGGACTGTGCGGCACACATGTTCTTCCATCTTTTGCTCCTTCCTTCTCTTCTGTCAGAGCCTGGCCACTAAGCTGGAGGAGCTGGGGACTGACCCAGCAAATTCTTAGACATAAGTACTTTAGTGTAGCCTCTATTAGAGAGTTCTATTCTTGAGACAAGAGGACGCTGTCCCTGTCCGCCTGAAGTTCCATTGTGGACAGAGACCTCTGTTCAATGTGGGTTCAAAGGCGTTAGGCAGAATTCCAGGTCGTTCTTGTCATTTGCCTACATAGATTTTATAGATGAGACCTTTCTTTGCAGATCTGTGAGTCATTACAGAGCTATGCACTGCTAGCAGTGCTAAGATGGGAAACCTTGTTTTATACCATGTAACATTTCCCCACCAATAGAGGAATGTAGAGGTGACCACAGAATCTGAAATTGGAACTCCTTCCTTATGCACCTGCTTAGCAGATCTGCTTTGAGCACAAATGAAATTGGCACCATGAGAAGGCTTGAGCTGGTGAGGTGGCTCAGGAGGTTTAAGGACGTACAGAGTAGAAGGAGAAGTGGAAAGAGAGAAGATTCATTCCCACAGATTGTCCTCTGACCTCCAAACACATATGCAAGCCCAGATACACACACACACACACACACACACACACACAAATAAGATTTACCTTCACCTTTCCGAGCCTGTCCCCATTCTCACCCATTCTGTCCTGCTGTTTCTTGTTCCCTCATTGACTTGCTTTTTGTTTTGTACCTTGTGTCCTAGGTTCATTCGCTTTCTCTTGTGCTGAGCAAGGCCACCAGTGAGCTGGCTAAAGCAAATGTGTCCAAATTAGTAGCACATGTGGAGATGATTGGTAAGTGGGGCAAAACCAAACACCCACGATCTTGGTAAGTATTCTAACACCCAGCACAAAACTAGTTGTCCTCACACACTGATAAGGTGTACATCTGTGACTTGACAGTGGGTATTGGTATGGCCATCATTTGGTGGTAGTCCCAAATCCTGGCTTTGGGATCAGCATTATCCAGATGGCTTATTACAATGGCAGGTAATGGTACAACTTTCTCCCTGTTCCTCTCCCATCTCATCCTAAGGGCCCCTAGCATTTATCTATGTAGTGTGACCAGATAATTTTTTTTTCAATTGGGATAGTTTTGAGAGTGAAATGGGGAGAAATTAATAATTAAGATCTGGAAGACAGGCAGGTCAAAAGGCTGTCTGTGGGAAAATGGGACAAGCTCATTTTGTTAGTCCTATTAAGTAGGGGTGCTGCCAAGAGAGGGTGTGGTTTCTGCAGCAGGGTATGGTAGCAAAGCTGGCCTCTTTCTGGTGGGCTTTTGCAGGTTGGAATTCTTACTAGAACAGCAGCATGTTCTAAGTGATAGGGTTTATAAAGCATGAGCTCAAACACTCCCCTTCCTGAAGGAATGTGTAGCACAGTAGTGAAGACCAAGATGCTGACACTGCCATGAAATAAAGACTATCATCTGGAGAAGAAACTGATTCAGAGGTCTTGTGCCTGGCATTATTTTAGAAAGGCATCCTAGAAGAGTGGTCTTTAATAGGGAGAATCATGCCATCTTTGTTAGTGAACATTAGGAATCAAAAAAATAAATAGATGCCTTTGAATCCCTGGGGAGCTGACCTGGCCTGGCAGAGGTGTATGTATACCTTGGTGATCATGGTGACAGCTGGGTCAAGTTACGATTGGTTTTGTCCTGTAGAAATAGCAGTTCAGTTACTGCCCTGGAACTTCCATGAGACCAGGCTTCAACTCCTAGAGATCCACCTGCCTCTGCCTCCTGAGTACTGCGATTACAGGTGTATACCAGCCCCTGTACCCTGCAGGAAGGACCATTTTATGCTCACGTTCCAGTACAAGTGCCCTCTTACCCCGGGCTGTGCTCCTGGCAGCAGACTCACTTCCAATCTGTGTCAGCACCGTCGTCCCCACGCGCAGCTGATTTTCTTCTTTTGTCAAGTCACTGCAAGCCCACTCAGTGTTGCTTGAGCAGCTGACACAGGCACTTCCTCCCTTGTTCTTTTATTCCCAGTATGAAAAGACCTGGTGATGGTCCTCTCACTTGTAGCCAGTGCTCTGGCCTATCTGCAGCTGCCAGTGTATTGTCTTTAAGTTGGAAATGCATTAGTTTAATTTCTTTCCCATTGTAGATGTGCCTTTTAGTATGTGGTGTTGCTGGCTTGTGTAGACGTTGTCGTTTAGACTTGTTCAACTCCTTTAGACTTTGACATTGACACCCTTAGAAATAGCACATCAAACATTTTTCTGGGGTCTTGGCATCTGGAAATTTACCTCTGACATTTAGTTTGATTAAAAAGTGGAAGTCTGAGGCAGGTGCATGTCTGTTTTAATTGAGATACATTAAACACTTTTAGAATATGTCCATAATCATGTGTTCTAATTTTAACATAATCATGTGTTTCTAATTATAGAGGGAGACCTGGCCTTGCAGGGAAGCATTGGGAGCCTGTCCCTGAGTGACCTCACGCCACACGGAGACTTCTACAGAGAGCGCTTCACCACAAGTGGAGAAGAGGCGCTCATCTTCCAGACTTTCAAGTAAAGCATGCATGTCTTCTCTCTAGCTGTTCGGGTCCCTTGCTGTAGAACATCCACGTTCTCCGGCTCTGTCACCATCACTGCTGGTTGGAGTCCCTTTTAAACGCTGTTTTACATGTGTTTATTCTCTGTGTCTCCCACAGCGTGAGTGTGGAGGTCAGGGGACAGCTTGTGGAGCTGCTGCTCTCCTCCCACTATCTGGGGTTCAAACCCTGCTCGCCAATCTGGTGACAGCTCAGTGTTTGAGATTCTTACTGACTAAACAGTGAAAAAAATTTTACTTTCTTAAGTAAAATTAAAAAGATCTAGCTTGTGAGGAGTCCTGATTTATATTGAATTTTATTAAAGAAGATTTGCATTGGAGATAACTTAGTGTCATGAGCATATGGGATAGGATTGAAATAATCCGAATTATTAGAAGACCCTGGTTCTGTCAGTTCCTACCAACTTGTGTGACCTGAAGCAAGTCACTTAATCTCTGTTCCACCTTTCCTCTGTCTGTAATGGGGGCCTAAGCTGAGCAATCTCCAGGCTTCCATGTAGCACCGAGCTTTCTTGCCTGATTTCAGCCTGAGAGCCCTGCTCACACTGAGTTATGCGAGTGTGCTCCTTTTGCTCATAAGTATGACTTAACTGAATTCCTGTTGGATTTTGGAAGGTGTGTTTTGGCCTGTCTGCTTCCTTTAAAGTATGATTTTCCTGGATGAGATTTCCAGCTTCTTGAGAGGTATTAGAAAGCGCGGTTGTACCGTCTCGCCCTTCGGTATTATGCAGTCAAGGCTTCTGTTCAGGCCCCCCCCCCAACTTTTAGTGTGTTGAGAAAAATGGCTCCCCCCCAAACCATCTGTGGACTGGGGATATAGCTTACTGGTAGAGTGCTTGTTAGCTTGCGCAAAGCTCGGTTCAGTCTCTAGTGAATCCCCTAAGCTCACTCTCCCCTGGTCTGAGAACTTCTCATTGAGAGGTTGCTACACTCTGCTGAGAATTTGACTTCAGAGTTTAGTGTGATTTACTTATTTTATACATGCCAATGGTATGGTTCTACAACAAATGAGATGATTAGTGCTATCCCTTAATTCTTTGCTTGATAGAAAAGTGGTTTCCCTAGTAAATACGAATTCTTCCCCGCTGACTGTGTCCTGTGTGATCATTTCTTTCTTGGCATCACAGTTCATTAGATTCCGAGTGACTGTTAAAGTCCCCTGTTCATCTTTGAATCTCCAAACGACATGACAGCGTCTCCATTTCACTGATGTAAAAAGGCAATTTCTCTCTGTTTTTCAGAAGCCCCCTTTCTCTAGAAGCACTAGCTTTGCTGCTTCTGTTTTTCTGTGGCTTTTAAATTACTCCCCAAACCCATATTGTCACAGTCTCTGCCAGGAGCAGCTGCAGTCCTTACAGCAGGGACCAGAGGGGCTGTGCAAGGCCAGCACTGAGGGGGCTCTGGTGTTTTCTGGAGGTGTATTGAGTTTTGTGCTCAGCAGTGCCCCCGTTTGTAGGCTTGGGTGTCACACCACACTTTTGTTTAATGTCCTTATTAAATTATTAATAGACTTGTTTTAAGGGTTTTCCATTTTAGTAGCTAAAGCTAAAGATTGGAGGGGAATCACTTAAGTCAACTTTAGTTTTCTTCTACTACTCCAGTCTTGCAGATGTCTTAGTCCTATTGTTTTCCTAACTTCCAGATATGGGCAGCCAGACCCGCTGCTCCAGAGAGAGCATGACATCCGTGTGAGCCTCCAGATGGCCTCTGTGCAGTATGTGCACACACAGCGCTTCCAGGCAGAGGTGGTGGCCTTCATCCAGCACTTCACTCAGTTGCAGGATGTCCTAGGGCGCCAGCGAGCTGCTGTTGAGGGTCAGACGGTGGGTAGCCAAGTGGTTTTTTCAATTTGACTGATCCATAGAACTTTAAAAAAATTGTTTTCTTTTATTGGAAATAGATTTTTTAATAGAATATTTTTTGATTATGGTTCCCCTCTCCCAGCTCCTCACTTTCTCTCTTGTCTCCTTCCATCTTGATCTATATCCTTTCTGTCTACAGATAAAAAAACAAATAGGCATCTAAAGAATAACAGTATGGGGTGTGTGTGTACATGTGCTTGCTTGCTTGCTTATGCAGGTACATATAGGCATCAGAGGTTGACATCAGGAATCTTATACAATCGTTTTTGACCTTTACATGTGTGCTGTGGAATGCATGCTCCCACCCAACACATAGGTGCATGTGCACACACACACACACACACACAAATAATAAATAAATTAAAAAGAGTCCTTTAATGGGTGTAGCTCAGTGACACACTAGGTTTAGTCCCTAGAATGCCCTCTCTCCAAGCCCTTTGTACTAT
This sequence comes from Myodes glareolus, assembly GCF_982192425.1. Lineage (NCBI taxonomy): Eukaryota > Metazoa > Chordata > Mammalia > Rodentia > Cricetidae > Myodes > Myodes glareolus. Next base: position 9,250,917 of record NC_142031.1, read on the forward strand.
AAGGTTGTATTTTTCTCTTAAAAGTAGCACCGAGGGGCTGGAGAGATGGCTCAGTAGTTAAGAACTCTGGCTATTCTTGCAGAGGACCTAGGTTTGGTTTACAGCACCACATGGTGTCTATTAACTGTCTGTAACTACAGTTCCAGGGGTTTTGATAGCCTCTTCTACCTTCCTACACACCAAGCACTCATGTAGTACACATGTACATTCAGGCACAGACCTATGTGTCTTAAATACATTGCTAGGTGTGGTGTCACAGACGTTTCTTGTTAATCCCCGCACTTGAGAGGCAGAGGCAGGCAGATCTCTTGGTTTTGAGACCATCCTGGTCTACAGTCTTGAAAAACAAACAAACAAACAAACACTAAACTAATCAAACAAATTTAAAAGCGGCACAGACCCGGAGAGATGACGTAGTTGGTAAGATAAGAGTCCTTGTTACATCACACATGTTTCATAATCTGTTTTCTTCATCATTATTGTAAAAATATTTCCCCATTTCTCTTATGATTTATTCTCTAATTTGTAGGTTATTTAGGAGTATGAAATTAATTTCCAAATATTTGGGGGCTTTCCATTATTATTTTGTTTCTTATTCTGATTTACTCTAGTGGCCACAAATAAACTATTCTTTAATTGCTGTATAAGTTTATGAAAGTTTTTGATCCCCATGGATGTCTGATTATAAAATTGAGCCTATGGGCACTTTTCTCTATTACCAGGTGAGGGACCAGGCTCAGCGATGCTCGAGAGTTCTTCTGGATATTGAGGCTGGTGCCCCGGTGCTTCTCATCCCAGAAAGTTCCAGATCAAATAATCTGATAGTAGCAAATTTGGGCAAGTTGAAAGTAAAGAACAAGTTTCTCTTTGCTGGCTTTCCTGGAACCTTTTTGCAAGATAAGGTGAGCCCTCAGCATCTGCAGCTCTTCAGTTTAGCTTGAATTTGGATGTGAACTGAAAAATCCCCAGTCCATGGCTCAGAGGCTGCTGTTACCTTTGAGGCCCATGGCTGGAAGATTTCTTTAGCATTTTATTGACATCTCAACTAACCTCTCAACTTGCAATAGTTTAAGTGTAACCCCCATTAAGCGCAATGAACTTGTTTCAGTCAACAACCCTGAGAGTCCAGTCTTCTGTTGGTTACAGTGCACTCTACAAGTATAAGAGCATGGGGGAGGGGTGGAATAGCCACCAGCCCTGACCACCTGAGTTCAGTCTCTGGAACCCATAGGGGAAGGAGAGAACTGACCTCCAGAAATTGTTTGCTGTTGCCCATGTACCCACACTCACACGTACATCATACACCTACATAGGAATAGTAAATTAAAGAAGAAAGACATTCCTTTCTAGATGGGCAGTTTTCCTGATTTGGTCCCATTTTTACCTGAAGACTCTTAAAAATATCGTAGTGGTAAAATGTTAGATCATGTCTTGCTGCAGATTGAAATGACCTGGACATTGTTGCCTGTCGTGTTTGAGGTCCTTGGCTGAACCTTTACCAGCTTTTTCACTCTCTATTTGGGAAAGCTAGGACTCCAGGCATGAACAGCCAGTTAGCTCCAAAGCTGAGTGGGCCTTGGAGACACTTTGGTCCCCTCACTGGTGTCTGCCTTCCTGGAGCCTGAGTGACATTTCTAAATAGCAGATGCCTTGCTCAGTATGCTCTCACCACCCCTTGCTGGTCTCAAGGGCCTCATTCCCCTGCTTATTTGGTACAAACTCATCAGTAGTGTGCGGGAAAAGCACTGACTGGAATCCCCGCCAGCTGTGCCTGTTTGTCGTCCAGTAGCTACTAATGTAGGAAGGAGATAAGCCTCAAGGAGATGAGTGTAAGGTTTGATCGTTAGCTCATCAGAACCGCAGAAACAGCAGTAGGTAGTTGACGCTTGTTGGACACCCACTGTATATCATTTGGTGCTAACTCCTCTGCATATAAAAAGAAACCCTGTTTCTTCATAGCATTCCTGACACCAGCTGTGTGCGGGCTTCCCTACCCCTCCATTTTCTACCTTTCTAGAAACCTGCTGGGAGTTCAGGTCAGTCATGGTGCAGCTTGGGCCCACTGTGGATACCAACCACAGGTCTAGGTGACTCACGCTTCTGACTAACCAATACGGTTCCCACAATGTCTCCTCAGCTCCAGTAAGTTGCTGTAAGAGCTCATAGAGCTTGGAAGAAGCACATTTGCTGGCTCCTTTGGGGGGAGCGGAGAAAAGGCATGGCTGAAGAGTGGGATGCATAGGTGTGTAGGGCACGGGTGTTGTAGGGTGAAGAGCACAGGGATTTCCCTCGCATGCATTGAAGCATGTCCTTCTCTTGTATATGGTGCGCCCAGTGCGCATGCTCTGTTGATGAGCTGGCTCTTCATGACAGCGCTTTATCTCCAGCCCTCTTCCTCCCTGGAGGTCCAGGAGTCACATAGTGGGCGGGCTCTTTGGAATGTGTCTTCCATATATCTGTATTTGAGGTCACACTAAATACTTGAGGCAGGGGTCCCCTGTAGTCAGAGGTCTAGCTCAGTCGCACTGTTTTGTTTCTCTCCCTTTCCAGAAAAAAGGAATGGGCTCATTGTCTGCATCAGATGTATCTGTGTCTGAGCTGACAAGTGTGCTCTAAAGTTAGCCATGGATGAAGAACTGCCAAACTATTTCAAGATGTTTTTACAAAAAGATTCCTATTTTTGTTCAGCCAAATAACAGCACAAGTTATAGCATTTTAATGACGAGACTTGCCTGCCTTTGTTTTTGAGGATTTTATATTAAGTGGCCGCACCTACAAAGATTACGTTTTCTTTAAGGCACAATGTAGATGCTTCTCTCTCTCTCTCTCTCTCTCTCTCTCTCTCTCTCTCTCTCTCTCTCTCTCTCTCAAACACAGACACACACACACACACACTCACACACTCTTTTTCTCTCTCCCTCACTGTCTTTCTCAACCCCCTTTCATCTCTTGGTTATTTTGAAAAAAACAAAAAAACCAACCTTATGGGATTCAGCAGTCAGTTCACACTCATGTACTTAAAATAGAACCAAATAAAACCAATCAAAACCCCTAAATGCTGACCCTTTGCAATGCCTCACTGCCGGAGAGGCCTGCTTCATTGCTTTGTGTGTGGTTGCTTTGGGAAGTTACTTCTTGCCTGAGTAGAGGAGCCTTTCTTAGGTCTGTATCAAGAGTTTTTTTAGCCCTGGCTACTACTTCCTGAATGACCTTATTTTATATCCAGAAATCCTAGGGACACTGCTGCGTTACCCACTCGTGGTTGTTGAGTGGAATTCCATAAGGCTGTGTAGAGTGTGTCACTTGTGCAGATCTCTGTGATCTGGTACACTTAGCCATGCAGGTCACCTCTCCTCACAAGCCCAGTGTTGACTGACTGTCTCTGTGTTGATCCTTTCCACCTTGCATTTACTCTTGCCTCTTGATGTTCTTGCTCATGTGAGGTGAGTCTAATACTCAGTCCAGCATCCCAAGAGCAGCAAATACTCCTGATGTGGAGCCTATAGATTGCCTGAGCACGTGTGCCCTCAGCTTTTATGACTTCCGAATGTGGGGACACTTTCCTATAAAACCCCATGTGACAGAAGACATATTTGGATTTTTGGCGTATCCTTGCCTTTTCTTTTTCTCAACCATAGCTTTGCTTAAACCATAATTTCTAAGGCAGAGTTGCTCAAAAGCCTGATCTCCTGAAGCCGTTGATTTATTTAAACTAGCGACAGAGAGGATGTAGAGGGAAGTGAAGTGGAAGACAACAAACGCTGCCTGCAGTTGAGGTCAACAGAACACTAGGGCAGTTTTCATGTGGAAACATTTATAGGACAGCATCTACCTAACAATCTTTCTTGAAAAATGCAGGAAGTTTGTGTTACCGTTAGTTGTAATTACTGCTCAAGAAGTGGAGAGATCACAGGGTTTTCACCTTTTAGTCCAAACAAAGCTGAGGAGTCAGCCTTGTAGTGGTAAGCTGCAGAGAACCATTGCTTTGCATGCCGCCAGCATGCATGTGGCAGGACCAGAAGGAGCTGTCCCATGATGCAGAAGCCACACACAGACAGGGCTCTGAGGGGTCCTGAGGACCTGGAGAAGTTGAAGCACCAATGACAGGCTCAGTCTGTGGAGTCAACTAAAAGCTCTCAGCAAGAAAAAAGTCCTGTCTTTCCACAGAATCCCAGGACTGGCTTTCCTCCATGTGAGCAGGAAGCTGACATGGGCAGCTAGCCTCCTGTTTGCCTGCTGTTTCATTTCTGAGGTTACTTAGATAGCAAATGTAATGCATGTGGGGAGACCAGAATGCATAAACTTCTTCCTGGGGTAATTCTGTTGCAATCATATTGCCATCAGATACGTTTTGTTTACATCCCAGGCTGGCTTCAAACTCAAACAGTTGAAGGCTGTGTAGCCAAGGATAGCCTTGAACTGCTTCCACTGCTACCTGGGCTTACAGGTGTGTGACAGCACTTCAAGTTATGGGTGCTGGGCATCTGACCCAGGGCTCCTTGCAGACTAGGGAAGCATTTCCATACCTAGGCACCTCTCCAGTCCCCTAGACACATTATTTTTTTTTTTTTTTTGACTACAGTAAGCTCTCTCCCCCAAAGTAGTAAATATATTGTATGATTGAGAAATTTGCTTTGGTTAAATTTGACTGAAATTGGTATTTGTTCTTGAGCCAAAAGACAGTGTCTTCTTGCCGTGCTGCTGTAGCTCTCAACAGGAATGTAATCTCTGGTAACATTTTTTGAAGATAAGTGTGTGAGGTGGTAAGTGTCACGGCCACCACTTTCTTGGTCCTGGAGTCTGAGGGCAGTGGATCTGCTACAGTCTTTGAGAACTTAGGGACTAGGATGCGGTTTCTGAGCCTGTGAAGGTCCTGCTACCCCCTCATCTCTGCCTTCTAATTTCCTTTCATTCCTCCTAGGAATCTGTGCCTTCAGCTTCTCCAACAGGCACGCCCAAACGCAGCGTGAAGAAGATGACAAGCGCAGAGGATCCCAAGGGACCCCATGGACAGGGCCTGTTCATGATGCCTCCTGCAGGAGTGGGCCTTGGCAGCCTGAAGAGTGAATTTGTACCCAGTGCCTCCATCAAGCAGCGAGGGCAGCAGGCCATGCCACCTGTTAGCCAAAGTTCCAGCAGCCCAGGTAAGAGAAGAAGAAAGAGCTGCACAGCGCAGGTAGGGCTGCCCTGAAGCCCTTCCAGGAGCTCTGTGGACCGCGTTGACATGGCAGAGGCTGGCATGATGCTTGATGTGATGGAGGCTGACGTCTGTGCCACGGCCAGGCAGGCCTCATGCTGCTTTTGAGGCATGAATGTCTTAGGTGTGCTTGGTCTCAGATAACTTCTAAAGTAGATTCATTTAGATGGGATAGAAAGGAAGAGGCTTTTGGTTATCTGTGTTACTCTTACATGTCTGCATGGCTCCCAGCAGATGGTGACAGCACCCCCCCCCCAGTCCTGTGTCCTCATAAGTTGTTATCCAGACCAGTCCTTGCAGGCTGCTGTTTTGTTCCCCAGAATAAGACACTAAGATTGGTGTCAGCCAGGCTGAAGGATGGAAGTGCTATAAGATGACTCTCTGGTCTGAGTCGTCCTGCTATGGGTACTCTTGGTTTTGATTTTTATCTCCTTCCCTCTTTGGGCTTTTTGGTCTAGGGCTCTGTAAGTAGCCTGACCTCTACATTCTGCCTCTTCCTCTCCAGTGTTGGGGTTGTGACTCTGCCCTCTTGTGACTATAAGAATCTGTCATCTGACCTGGGCCTAATCTGTGCTCTTGAAGTTTTCAGTGTGTTGTGGATGGATGCCATGTTGGAAAGTGAGGTGCTTCTCTGAGGAACTCAGCTGGGAGGGAAGCATAGTATACGGGGCGGCTGAGATGAGCCCAGTGAGGCTGCACCGTGGGCAGTGAAGGGTGGCAGCTGAAGGAGGTTCTGATTGCTTTTGCTAGGTAGACCTGAGGTCTGGTGGACTCCGTGCAGGACCTTGTAGTCCTAGAGGTGAGACCAAAGAGACTCATGGCTGTGCTGATGAAAGATAATTGTGTTCATGGCTGTGGATTTCTCTTTTCAGGACATCAGTGAACCAGATGCCATTGTGTTTATTTGCATGGATTTATCCTTGTAGCACCCTGCTCAGCGTTTATCTCCCCTTCACGGGAGGGAGGGGTGAAAGCTTAGAGAGATGAGGTAACTTTGCTCGTCAGGTAGCTAGTAGGTGGTGGAGCAGGATGGTGAATTTTGGAAGGAGTCAATTGACCGGTTTGACTCTGTCTCTGAACTCTGATGGGTGCTGTGGTACTTGGAGGGGTGCTGTGACCCACTCTACAAGTGGTTAAGACAGTGACGATTAGACATGCAGCCAGCCTGACATATAGGTGGATGCCTATAAGAAGAGATGGGGGTGGGCTAGGGAGATGGCTCAGTCAGGAGAAGGCTCGCACACAAGCACGAGGACTGGCATTTAATCCCCAGCACTCATGTTAAATAGTAACAGCAACAGAGCTGAGCAAAGTGGCATATGTCCATAATACCAGTGCTGGGAAGGCAGAGGCAGGGGGATCGCTGGGACTTGTTGGTCAGCCAGTCTAGTTGAATGGGTAAGCTCCAGGTTGTGTCAAACTATTGAGGAAGACAACATAAGACACTGACCTTTGACCTCTGCACACAAGTGAATGTACGTGGGCATTGTACAGGTGTATATATGTGAACTTGTGTAAATATACACAAATATTTGGAATGTCTTTCCAGGAATATGTCTGTCCCAACATCATTCCTCCTACCCAGTTGATGACTAAAATTCTCTCATCAGTGGTACCTGGCCTTGGATGAAGGCTGTAGTTTTCACACTGTCTCCATGTGGTTCTAGGTTCTACAGCTGTTCCTGTAGTCTCTCTGTGGCCATGACATTACTTTTCTACACCTCTCTCACAGATTAGCTCTGCTCTCATGGGTTTTATATATTTGTTAGTGCAACCATCTTTTCAAGAACTGTTTACCAAGCTCCTGCTTAATGCTAGGTGTTAGAATACTCTGTGGCCTGTATATTTGTGTGTGTGTGTGTGTGTGTGTGTGTGTGTGTATATATATATATATATATTAGATACATCTCCTCCCAGAGTGGTACCTACAGGAGAAAGATACTAGATAAACATGGTATTCTTAGGTTATAGTACATGTTATGGGAAAGACAGAAGGAAATTGAGGACCTGATGTAGATTGAGGTAGGAAGGTCACGGTGCTGGTGAGGCTTCCCAAAAAGCAAAGAGTGTGGCCTTTTGGGAGATGCAAACACCTGGGGACCTGGAGTTTGGAGAGCAAATGGGAGAATGGCTTGTGATGAGGTCAGATAAGGTGGGCTGTGGGGCTTATGTAGCGCCTTGTAGTCATTTGCAGGAAGTTTCCAGAGTTTTGGATTAAACACAGCCCCTGAAATTTCTAAAGGAAGAGAACATTTCAGTCTGCTTCTTTTTTGTCTTGGTATTTTGTGGAAAGAATGTGGAATTATGCAGGTACAATGGAGAATCATTTGTGGAGGTGTTGTAGGCAAGGGTGAAGGTAGTTTGTGTCTGATCAGTGGTAGCAGAAATGGTTAAACATGGTATGTGTTTGAAAAAAGAATTCTGCTACTGGGATGTGAGCAACGTGGCTGGTGTGGAGGGCAGGCAGCAGCATGTGTTGGACGCAGAGCTGGATACAATGCATGCTGGGATCTTGAGGCCATAGTTAAGGCCTCATAGTTGATGACCACGTTTCTGAGAAATGCAGTGCAGGGCAACTGGTTCTGATTTTCAAGGACAGAATGACTAGGCTCTGATCCTGTAGTTTGCTTAGGCCCAGCCCTTTCTGAGTGCTAATTTTGTCCTTGCCTCTTTTTCCTTGGATACTTGCAGAAGACCATGTCTGCCTGCTGGATTGCATTGTCGTGGATCTGCAGGACATGGACATCTTTGCTGCAGAGAGACGCCCCAGAGAGGGCTCTCAAGCCTCCGACAGCAGTAGTGGGGACCTGATCTTCCCTTCCTATTTTGTGCGCCAGACAGGAGGAAGTCTCTTAACTGAGCCTTGTAGGCTGAAATTGCAGGTGGAGAGGAATTTGGACAAGTGAGTATTATCTGAGTACCTTGTAAGTAGAATCTTGGTAGGTTGGAATCAGTGCTGTAAGGTAAGTGAGGGGTTCTTCTTCACCATGCAGAGTGTTAATGGAGTCCTTGCTGTGTGCTAGACACGTGAACATGTGTGATGAAAGAGGAACTACTGCCATCACAGAGCTTATATGGTTAGATGGCTCTAACTTAGTGTTTGACTCGGGGACTCTTCTGCAACATTGCCTTGACAAAGAAGAAAGAGTTGGAATTTAGCATGTGTTTAAGTGGTAATAGGGAGGTAGTGAGAGCAAGCAACGTATCTAGAAAAGATGGGCATTTGGACCCCCTCCCCCACTGGTGACTCCTTCGAGTCCATTTATTTTGCATAACTGCCCAGGTGCAATTTTTCCCCGTCTTTATAAGGGAGCCCATTGAAAAGCCGTCCTAAAGACTAAGGGGCCAGTCCTGATTTACTCTGTAGTTAGCCTCATGTGCAGGAAGCTTGTGTCTGTAGTTCAGAGCAATCATTGCTTCAGTTCTCACTGGCTTCATAACTGTCTGGGAAACTTAATGATCCTAGACCAACAGAGTCATGCTCTGGCCCAAAGCTTGGGCGTGTATTTAGCAAGGTTGCAGCCTAGGGAATGCTCCTACTTGCCTGACCCACACTGGAATCCTGATTACAGTTTATGACATCTTTCATTATGGTGCTTTGGTGTGGGTGAAAGCAGCATTTTGCATTTTAACACCAGGGAAAGATAGAAAGTGTCTAGATAGCAATCAAAGAGCTCTGCTGAGGCTGCAGGTGGCTCAGTGATTAACAGAGCTTGCTGCTCTTCTGGGGAACCCAAGTTTGGTTCCTATCCTCTGTGCCAGGCAGCTCACAACCACCCATAACTCTGTCTCTGGGGAATCTGATGCTCTCTTTTGACTTCCATGAACACCTTCACACATGCACACACACAGATGAAGTAAAATAAATAAAACCCCCCAAAAGATATTTACAATGGGGACACTTTAAAAAGTAGCCTCATTAAATAGCCCCATTCTAGCCCCCAGGTTTGGGCAATTCACTTCATGCCCTTCTCTCACTGGGATCTGTTATGCCAGAGCTCCCTGGCTGGTGTCCAGTTATGGTTGACATGGGCTCTATTTTACGAGCCTGGCTTGGCCATCCTAAGAGTTCCTATTTAGGAACCGAACTCTTGGTTTTCTTTGCAAGCGATGGTTTTTAAGAAGTGCTTTTCTTCTCTTCTTCTCTGAACTTCTCTCCTCCCTTTGGTGCCGTGTGGGGTGGCAAGGCTCTTTTGCCCAGTGAGAACACACCAGCAGATGTGCTGTCCACTCCCCACCCATGAGCACGCCACGTGGCAGTGCTTCTCTGTTGCCCTTTGTTGATTACTTTATTGGTCTTTAAAACTCTGTTGTGGAACTAGAGAGATGGCTCAGTGGCTAAAAGCATGTTCTATTCTTGAAAGGCTCTGAGTTCAGTTCCCAGCACCCATGTCAGGTGGCTTCTCTCTATCTCCAGCTTCAGAGGATCCCTACCTCTGGCCTCCTTGGATACCTGCACTCAGCATACACCTTACCCCGACCCCTCATGTATATTAAATAAAACAAAACAAAACAGCTTATTGTATATAAGTTTTCCCTTGCAGACAAGTCAATTTATTTACTTATTTTTGGCAGTTCTGAGATCAAGGCTAGGGACATAGTACATGCTAGGCAAGCCCCCTACCATTGAGCTGACCCTAGAGCAGGTTTTTTCTTTTTCTAATATGGCTTTGCACATCTTCCACTTTAAATCCCAGCTCTTGCGTTCATGTATTCAGACATTGTGTATGGAGGACCCATCATGCCTATTGCACCCATGGAAGGCAGAGGGAGCTCTTTAGTCCTAGCATGAGACATGTGTGTCCCAGCAGCCATGGGCATCTTCAGTCTCACTGCAGTTCCCCCAGGCACTGTCAGATGTTGTCCTGGTGAGTGTCCCCCATGCTCAGGAGGAGAGACTTGTTTCTTCTTCCATTTACCATGGGAGCTGGAGCTACGAGCTGGATATCTGATCTATATTACTCCCCCAACTGGAATAGTTAAGCTATTTCTGACTCTTGTGAGATTTTCCTTATTACTAGGCTAATTACGAGACTGAGGCAGGAGGATTGCTATGAGTTAAAGACTTTGGGCCACAGTGTGAAACTATCTCAAAAACAAACAAGCAAACAAACAAATTCAAAACCAAAACAAAACTTGAGACTGGAGAGATGGTTCAGCAGTTTTGAGCACTGGTTGCTCAAAAAGGACCTGGGTTCAATTCCCAGCACCCACATGGCAGCTGAAAACCACTTCTAACTTCATATCCAGGAGATAGATGTTAGGAATATTTCCTAACAGAGCCTCTCTGCCGGCTCAAAGAACTCCAATCAAACCAGATTAGACCGAATCAAAAATGCCCACGTTTAATGAATGCCAGCCTCTCAGGTGGCCGGGAGCATGGCGGGAGAAGACAGAAGGAGAGCACATGCAAAACTCGAAACCACAGGTTTCCTTTTCTGTTGAGCCTAAATACCCTGTGGGAGTGGTCCTGACCCTCCCCAGGGAGGGGTCAGTGCTTGGCAGGCTTGGAGTCCAAGTGCTTGGCAATTCCCAGGCAATTTCAGGGGCTGGGGTGACACTTCCAACTCAATATTCCAATAAGATCTCCTCTTGGCTTCTGTAGGCACTGCAGACATATATGTACAGCTTACAGACATACACACAGGCAAAATAACCACATAAATAAAATAAAAACATTAATTATCTCATATATGTATTTGTATGTATCTGTTCATATTTATGTCTGAACTTATTTGGCATGCTCAAAATGGAACCTAGGGCCATATGTGCGAGACTAGTGCTCTAGTACTGAGCTGCATCCCCAGCTCCTTCAGTCTGAGGATTTTCTCCATGTACATTTGGGAGCTAAAAGTATCTCTGTAGTTAAAGCATGGCAGGCATGGTAACTTGATCATTGGAGATGTAGGACTTTTTTTTGCCATAAAGATTATAACTGGCTGATAATGTAGGTAGCCACATTGTAGCCTTACATTTGGCTGTGCTGTACCAAGGCAGTTATTGTCTTATTTCTGAGAGTGGCCTCCTTTCTTTCTCATAGAGAAATAAGTCACACTGTGGCAGACATAACTGTCCATGGCAGTCTGTCATCTGTGCACTGCTCCCTGGATCTGTATAAATACAAGCTGATCCGAGGCTTACTGGAGAACAACCTAGGGGAGCCCATAGAAGAGTTCATGCGGCCTTATGACCTGCAGGATCCAAGGATACACGTGAGTAGGCAGACTGTGTGCTTCCCTAACTTGTAGTCCCAGCGGATGGTCACCTATGTGGATACTCCTCCAAGAAGGTGGGGCAGCAGGTGGATTAGATTTCTTTACCTCTGGGCTCGCCTTCGGGTCGGTGCTATCACCCGAGGCTTGACTAGTGTTTCCTTCCACAGACTGTGCTGAGCGGAGAGGTGTACACGTGTATGTGCTTCCTCATCGACATGGTGAACGTGAGCCTGGAGCTCAAGGATCCGAAAGGAAAAGAAGGCACTGGCTCTCTAGCCAGGTCAGACTTGGATTAGCTCTGTGGTTTTACTGGCAGTAAGAACGATGTGGGAATGTATCTTTTTCATATTAATGGAGGACAGAATGAAATGGTGCTCTGAGGCTGATGAAGTGTGTAAGTGCTCTCTCTGTGTGTGCATGTATGTGTGATCATGTTTGTACGTGCATGAGAATGAGGGTGTGTGGTGTGTGTGTGCTGCTGCTGATCAGGTTGCATAGAGCTGTGCCGCTGGGTCCCAAGTACTTTATTAGAAGTTTCAGTTTGGTCGTCCTATCAGCCAACTCAGGTTAGGTTATGCCCTGTTAACAGCTCGCCCCAAGCACTGCTGACTCACAGCTGTGAAGGTATGATTTCCCTCAAGCTACGACACCGTGGGTGACAGGCATCTCTTCTGTTTTGCCTCTTGAGTGACAGAACATTTACTTTGATTATTTTTTTTGGTTTTGAAGTGGAGTCTGGCTGTATTGTCCAGGTTCACTTTGAACTCCAGGATCCCAGCCTTAACCTCCTTGAGTAGCTGGGACATAGGAGTGCCGCTGTGCCCATGTGCTGAGCATTTGGGCAGGGCAGATTGAAAACTCAGAGCTCTGGGATAACCTTGGATGGCACTTCAGTGCTCTGGTACACTTGGAGCTGGACCATGGTCTGACCAGCATGAGGGATTTGAGGGGCTCCTTGCCCTGTGTCCCCTAAATTGGGCAGCTGATATTCCATTTTTCCAGATAGATTGCTGCTATTGATTTTGTGTGTGTGCATATACATATAAATAGTTATGTATATAAAATATATATAATTTTTTGTTTTTAATTTAATTTTTACTTTACTAGCCCAAGGTTGTGGGGAGAAGTGCAGATGCTCTTTTCTTTCTTTCTTTCTTTTTTTTTGATGCCTGGCTGCACCTTTAGTTTTCTTGTTTTTTTGATATTTTTTTTTCTTTTTGGTTTTTTGAGACAGGGTTTCTCTGTGTAGCCCTGGCTGTTCTAGAACTCACTCTGTAGGTCAGGCTTACCTCGAACTCAGAGATCTGCCTGCCTCTGCCTCCCGAGAGCTGGGATTAAAGCTGAGCATACCACCAGCTGGCATTTTTTTTCCAACCTTTGGTTTTCAGTGATTCTGACTCTGTGTATCATCATCATAATGATACTGAGCAACTACTAAGTGCTCTGTGATCCCTGTGGATATAATCACCTCTCTGTGAATGGCAAAGGCTTAAAGCACAGTACCATTAACTGCCATTGAAGTGGCTTGTGAAGAGAGCTGGTTCAGGGTTGCGGATGGAAAGGGACTCTGATAAGTTGATGATGGTGCTCTTGTTCCACACTTGAACTTAATTTTGTAAGGTAGGATTGTGCTTAACTTTTCATTTGTTTTCTTTCCTTCCAGATTTGACTTTAAGAAATGTAAGCTGCTCTATGAGAGTTTTTCCAACCAGACCAAGTCCATTAACTTGGTTTCCCATTCTATGATGGCATTTGACACCCGTTATGCTGGGCAGAAGCCCAGTCCTGGCATGACCAATGTGTTCAACTGTATCTTTCAGCCCTCCAAGAGCAGCAGCGCCACCCAGGGCTCCATTCAGATTGAACTGCATTTCAGGTAGTGGAGGCAGACTGCAGCTCTGCCATCCTTTTTCTGTCCCACTGTGCCCCCATAGGTCTCTCTGTGTAGCCCAGGCTGGGTTGAAATTTGCTCTGTAGCCCAGGCTTTCCTTGTAGTTAGCATCCTTCTACCTCAGCTTGCCCAGTGCTGGGATTACAGACATGTACCCTCACACTTGGACCCCCAACCCTAATCTTTCTTTTTTTCTTTCCTTCTCCTCCCTCTTCTTTTAATTTATTTACTTTCATTTTAAGTATATTGCTGTTTTGCCTGCAGGTGTGTCTGTGTGACAGTGCCACATCTCAGAGTTACAGACATTTCTAAGCATCATGTGGGTGCTGGCATTTGAAGAGCAGTTTTCTTAACTGCTGAGTCATCTCTCCAGCCCTCCGACTCTGTCTTTCCTTGTGGAGATATTTCCCTCTGCAGTCAGTAGGCCAAGTCCACTGGCTTTAGAACATCAAAGGATGAAAAAAATCAGAGGCTCACCAGCACTCATCAGCACCCACCAGCACTCACCAACATTTACAAACACCCACTAGCACTCACCAGCACTTGCTATCGCTCACCAGGTCCCTTGTAGTATCATGGACTCACCAAAAGGTGTCTCTGTTGCTTTAAAAAAGTAGTTTGACATTGAGCCAGATCCTCCTTGTAAGCTTTAATTTGTGAAGTGACTTGGGAAGGAAGAAATTATGTGAGTTTAAGGAAAAAACCCACGCCAGGGCCTTTGGTCTACATGAGAGGAAGGCGGTTCTGACAGAACAGTCATTTACGCAGGGCTCCCTGAGTCTGATATCATGGGAGGCTGTGGGGTGGGGGATGGGGATGTGGTTGACATGAGTGGGGGATGTTCTAGAATGAGACAGACTCTAGCCCTAAGATTTAGTCTTCCACTCCATAGCTATGTTTCCTTGTTGAACTTTGAGATTCACTTTCTTCTTTTATGGATTAAAGCAAGAGCTGAGTCATTCTGGCAAATCAGTTGTCACCCGAAGCGGCTACTGCTGTTACTGCTGTCATAGTTGTACCCTTTCATGCTCTTCTAGGTCAGTGACTCTCACCTTCCTAACACTGTAACCCTTTAACACAGCTCCTTGTATTGTGGTGACCCCGACATAAAACTATTTTATCCTTGTTGCATCTTTGCAGTGATTTTGCTACTGTTATGAATTTTAATGTAAATATCTGATAAGCAGGATATCAGTTATGAATCTTAATGTAAATATCTTATATGCAGGATATCAGTCATGTGACCCTTGTGAAAAGGTTGTTTGAGCCTCAAAGGGGTCTCAATCCACAGGTTGAGAACCACTGCTCTCTTGTGAGATTCTTATGGCTCAGGGCTGTTCTTGTTCTTGTATGGTTGGTGTTTCAGTGTGCCACTCAGGAGTTCCTCCCAGCTTAGCTTTGGAAGGGAGGAGCTCTTGGTCTTTCTCGTTTAGGAGGCCTAGCAGAGGAGATATTTTATCCCTTTGTGGGAACATTAGGAGCCTAACAGTGACAGTGCTGGTGGCTTCTTGCAGGTCCCTGCCTCGACCAGGCATTTTACCTACTGCCATTTGAATCTTCCCAGATCTGCAAACATGGGCAACTCCACCCCCTTTTACACACACCTGGAGAAGGTCCAAATGACTTGGGAGATTGCACAGGTTAGAAGTCTAGTAGTCACAAGTTAGACCTAGGTCTCTGATATCAGAGCTGAATTCACTAACTCTTCATGGCCTTTGACCTTCGTCATTGCCTGAGTGTAGCCTTGGGATGCGATGGATGTGTTTAGCAGCCCCTTTGAAGATTTTTCTCAGAACGGGAGGCTTCCCCGTATTTGGTTCTCCAGCAGAGGGGTGGTTTGGTGTTTGCTTTACTTCCTAAGTAGTCAGCTCTTTGTCTCCTACTTGTCATGTCTTTAGTATATAGGAGGCCTAAAGTATGATTCTGTGCAAATACTAAAGGCATATAATTTCATGGAGCCAATCAATTCTTACCTTGACTTTTGGTAACAGGCAATGCCCTTGTTAATGGGAGGAGTGAGCTGCTTCAGGAAGAATCGCTCTTCTGTTGAGATTTTGTATGTGAAATACAAATTACTTCAGTGTTTCAAGGCTTGAAATATTTTCCAGAATGGGGTCTGACACACTGACTTTCCAATCAGCACCAAGGCCTGACAATCTCTGCTCAGAATGGGGTGGAAAAATTTTACTGAGGGCAACATTTTTTGTCCATCACAAAAGGGTAGAGTGTTTCTGTGACAGATGCTGTGTGAGAGAAGGAACTGTGCCTTGCCGTGCCCTTTTCTAGAGGCATCGAGCCAGGTTTAGCAGAAGTGAGACTGGAGAAAGCAGCCTCAGGCACATCCCCAAGTCAGCCTTTCCCAGGCAGACTGAGAGCGAGTAAATGGAACAACCAGAGCCAGCGTCTCCTTCACAAAATCAAGTTGGACTCCCAGACCCTGTGACCTCCCTAGCCTGCCTCTGCTGGCCTCTGCCTGCTAGTGTGGTAATAGGGCTGGCCATCACCCTGAGGACACTGGGGTTTCAGACCAGGCCTGAGAGTCTTTCTTGGGAACCTTGAAGACTACAGAACTAGTCCCTGTCTTCTGCCCATCCCTCTGCCCCATTTCTACTCTAGGGTGCTTGCTAGCCACCTGTGACCAATGTCCTTTTCAGGCTAAAAGGTCTGGGGTCTGAGGTTAGTTGCAGTTAAAGAAGCCAGATAGTACTGGTATATGAATGTGGTGTTTGTGAAGCAGTCCTAAGCTTCTAAGAAGGCGTCTCATCCATCTTAGACCTGCCGTCGAGAATGACAGGAGGAACGATTGGGGGCGCACCTGCCACGTGCTTGGTGCTTTCACTTACAATGTTAGTAGTTCCCATTTTATATATGAGAACACAGCTTGAGAGGGACAAGATTACTCTGGGCCTCTTGACTTCAAAGCCTTTGCTCTTCTTACTGGAGCAGCCTTTCCCAGCCTTAACACTGAAGGGTGGCTGTTCTTTAAAGTAGGGCCTGTGTCCAGAAGCATCTCAGAGTTTGGATTTTCCCCCTCATATTTTGGAGAATTTGCATAGGCTTTGCCAGTTAAACATCTTCAGCAAACCTTCCAATACCCAGGACTGGAGGGATGGCTCAACAGTTAAAGCTGCTTTTGCAGAATGTCCAGGTTTCATTCCCAGAACTCAGGTGACAACTCAGAACCATTTTGGAACTTCTGTCTCAGGGGACCAGTGCCTTTTTCTGGCCTCTTTGGACACTGTACACATGTGGTGCAAAGTCATACACATAACACACGTAACAACAAAAATGAAAAAGAACATCCAAAGGCTCTCAATTCAGATGTGAGCATTTTGGGTATTTGGATTGGGATGCTTAGCCTATATTGGTATTTCAGATCAGGCTGCTCCTACAGGACTGTACTGTGCATTGTGTCAGCTAGGAGCATCCCAGCTCTACCTACCAGGTGCCAGTTGTGCCATTGTGCCTTCTCAATTATTATTGTTGTTATTGTTTTCCAAGACAGGATTTCTTTATGTAGCGCTGGCCATCCTGGAACTCACTCTGTAAATCAGGCTGACCTCAAACTCATGGACTCCGTCTGCCTCTGCCTCTTGAGTGCTCGGATTAAAGGCATGTGCCACCAGTGCTTGGTGCCCTCTCAGTTATTATTACTACTAATAATTATTGTTAAAGACAGAAAAAAGAGGCTCTAGATGCTGCCTAATAAATACTTTCTACAGTCTAATGTTAATTGAGGACTCTGTATCCTGCTTTCTTAGATATAGCGCTCTCTCTTTTTTTCTCTCTCTCTCTCTCTCTCTCTCTTGATTTATTTATTTATTTATTTATTTATTTATTTATTTATTTATTTATTTATTTATTCATACAGTATCCTGCCTGTAGGCCAGAGAAGGTACCAGATCTCATTACAGATGGTTGTGAGCCACCATGTGATTCCTGGGAATTGAACTCAGGACCTCTGGAAAAACAGTCAGTGCTCTTAACTGCCGAGCCATCACTCCAGCCCCCCACCCCTTAATAAGGGACTGAAGAGATGGTTCATTGATTGAGAGCACTTATTGCTCTTGCTGAGTGAGGACCTGGATTCAGTTCCAGCACCCATGTGGTGGCTCACAACTGTCTCTAACTCTACTTCCAAAAGATCCAGTGCCTTCTTGTGACTTTTCCTGGTCACTGGGCATGCGTGTGGTGAATAGGCACACGTGCAGGCAAAACGCTCATACACATAAAATAGAATAAGTTCTTTAAAAAAATGTGATTGACCTCCAAAATGCTTATACTTGATGTGCTCCTAAAGCAATGCTCCGAATGTTTCCATGCTCAAAGGTGGCAGTTATGAAATACTGGAGTGGGGCCTGGCACGGTGCTGCACATTTGCATTCCCAGGTACACCTGTGCCTGAGCGGGAGAATCACTGAATCCGGGCTTCTGAGGCCATCTCGGATAGCATAGGGGTAACCTAAAAACAGAAGGAAAGAAAAAAGTAACACTGAGTTGCTACTTACTGGTCCTGAGTAAGGCCCTGGCAGAGACTGAAACACTGTGTTTCTCTTTGTGATTCCCTTTTTTTCTGCTTTCTTTCTTTCTTGCAGGTCTACAAAAGATTCCTCCTGTTTCACGGTAGTTCTCAACAACCTCCGAGTGTTTCTCATATTTGACTGGCTGCTTTTGGTCCATGACTTTCTGCACACTCCCAGTGATGTTAAGAAACAAAATGTCACTCCTGCACGCCACCGCAATGCCAGCAGCGAATCTGCTGTCGTTCCCAAAACTGTTAAGAGTGGAGTTGTCACCAAGCGGTCTTCCCTCCCCATGTCCAATGAGAGGCACCTGGAAGTCAAGGTCAATGTAACAGGTAACACAATGTAAACAGGTGTGCCACTGTTTGTTCGTTTGGAGTTAGCTCAGACCTGTCATACAGGATAACTTCTCTGTGCCAGCCCCGCCCTCCTATTTTTTGAGAAAGGATCTCACATGGACCAGGCTGGCTGCAAACTCTAAGGTCTGCCTGCTACTCCCTCCTGAGTGCTAGGATTGCTGGTGTAAAACGCAGTGTGAGTGAGTCTTCCAGACCCGGATGAGTAGGAATCTGTCAGCACTTCCCAACAGTGGCAGCTGGACATGAGTGGTCTGTACTCCTTGTGGGCAGTGTGAACAGCTGTGCAGAGCTGTTGTCTGCTTGACTAACCCGGCTGACTCTTCTTCCTTGGGTTCTAAGTCCTTTGGAGATGGGATGCTCTTCTTTACTTCTGAGTATCTCTTGAGCCTCCCAGAGTGTCCAGGATGTCATTTCTCTGTCTGTCTTGGACAGAGGAGCTACAAAACAGTCTTTTCTGCCAGTCACTGCTTGGCTATTCCAGCTTTGCTTGCCAGATCCTGAGTCTGGGATGGCAGTGAAGCAGGACATTGAGAGCTCACCTGGCAGCTCTGCCGCTTGTGTTGGGACAGCTGGGTAATGCCAGCTTCCTTGCTCGCCTTGATTGATGACACTGTCCTTTCCAGGCACGGAGTTTGTGGTTGTTGAAGATGTATCCTGCTTTGATACCAATGCCATTATTCTGAAAGGCACCACGGTGCTCACCTATAAGCCCCGCTTTGCTGATCGTCCCTTTTCAGGAAGTTTGTTTGGCGTTGAGGTAAGTTTACTTGTTGACTGTAACACTGCTGAGGGCTTCAGGGAGAACCATCTAGAAAAGTATTTGTTCCTGAGTGCTTATTTTTCCAGTGCTAGGAATGGAACCGAGGGCCTTGTGAATGCTTAGGCAAGTACTTTATCAGCAAGATACATCCCCACTCTGTCCCCCTTTTTATTTCAAATTGTTTGTTAGGCCCAGCCTCCAGAGCTTTTGAATCAATAGGACTGGGAAAAGACCCAAGACTGTCTTAAATATGTGTGCATGTAATATACATATATATGTATGTATATAATTATAAATATATTAAATGTATAGTATGCTTTTATATATAATTATAACATACATAGTATGTTGTGTAGTAGTTTATATATATGGATCTATACAGTATATAATTTGTAAATATATGTGCAGGTGTATATATGTAATACAGTATAATTTATATACATAGATAGCACATCAATATGATTAAAATATATAGTATATTTAATATATTATATGTAATATATGTGTAATATATATGGATATAATGTATATGATTTATATGTATGTGCATGTATGGTGTATGTAGTGCATGTACTATATATAGTATGTATATAATTTATAATATGGATATATTGTGTGAGTATAATAGAGTAAATGTATGTGTGTGTGTTTATTGCTTTGAATTGAACCAAGACCTTGTGTATAATAGGCAAGTGCTCTATCAACTAAGGTAAGCTACATTCCCTGCTCAGCTCAATCCTTTTTTGTTTTGATTGTGTCAGTTGCCTAGGCTAGCCTTGAACTTTTTGATTTTGCTTTAGCCTCTGGAGTAGCAGAGATTATAGGTCTATGCCACCGTATTCATCATGACCTCCTGAGCTCTTCTTAGGGAAACATCATTCAGTGAAGGACCTTTGCCTCTCCGCTTGCTTTTTCTTCCAATCTGGAAGCTTACTTCCCTGTGTTCTGTCCTCCAGTGTGAGCCATGAACACACAAGGACTTTTTCCACACACCCTCCTCTCCTCAGGACACTAGTCAGGGTGACTTCTTAGTTCCTGTTCCCACGAGCACCTTGTTGGGTGGTCTGGTTCTGCATGGCTCATCTCCCTCCTATCAGGACTGATGCAGTATTTTCCAGTGCTGAAAAGCATGCACCATAGGTCCCCTTAGCACACGCCAGGTTAATTTCTTACACTATAAACTCTCTCTCATGATCTCTCAAGAGGATTTAGAAGTGAGATCCAGTTGGGGATTGATTAATGACCACCAGGAACAATGGGGTTTTGTGTAGTTCCTGAAGAGGAAAGGAAAATGAATACTTTTCCTCTAAAGCCTTAGGAGGACTCCGTGGCAGGTGTGCACAGTTGAGGCAGTAGTCCTGCTTGCCTTGAATCCTCTTCCCTCAGCCTGAGCACTGTCCTGTGAAGGGCCCTTGGGTAAGGGAGGCCTGCTTAGAACAGGGGATAGAGTTTTATATCGTATCCATCCCTTCAGAATATCTGATCTGTAGTGAAGCTCATGTGTGACCTAAAGGACCATGACTCTTACTGGTGTGATTATTATGAAGGAGGTAATTTGTACTTGAGTAGCCTTTGTCACCTGGATATGTCATATGCAATATTAAGCAGCCTCTACCCTGTGTCTTTTGTTTGTTTGTTTGTTTTTGTTTTTGTTTTCTGAGACAGGATTTCTCTGTGTAACATTCCTGGCTGTCCTGGAACTCTCTTTGTAGATCAGGCTGGGTTTGAACTCACTGAGATTCGCCTGCCTCTGCCTCCTAAGTGCTGGGATTAAAGGCATGCGCCACCACCACCCAGCTCACCCTGTGTCTTTTAAACCTTGGGTTATGGACAGAACTAAGGAGACAAGGTAGAAGCCATCTCTGTGGGATGCTCTTGGCTCAGGCATCTCCTTGGACATTTCTCTTCCACTTAGCTCAGGCATCTCAGTGGATGTTCCTCTCACTCTTAAATAAGGAAATTCCAAGAGGAGGGAAAATTGACAGTTCCATATATAATTTTTATTGTTATTTTGGTGTGTTCTGTCTTGTCCTTAAAGGAAAGTCAATATTATTATTATTTTGTTCATTTGAATCAGGGTTCCTCTATGTAGCAAGGCTGGCCTTGAATTTTAGTCTTCCTGGCTCAGCTTTCCTAATATTGGGATTATAGTCATGAGTCTCCACGTCTAGCTTTGTAATATTTTGATGAGGCTGTATTTTCACATAACCAGTGATGTGCTGTCCTTCCTAAGATTGATGTCGTGTGCCACCACCACTTGGCCCTCTATACAGTCTTTTCAACTGTTTTCCCTGTTTCTTCATGTTTCTGGAGACAGGATCTTGCTGGATAGCCCAGGCTCGCCTGAAACTTGTGATCCTCTTGCCTCTGTCTCTCAGGACTGGACTTAGTGTGTCACCGCTTTGGCTTTTAGCCCCTACCTTTCGGTGACTACAGATCTTTATCAAGTAGATTTGGTGCAGCCTTGCTTGCTGTTCTTTTATTTTTGTTCTTTTGACAATTAAAATGGTTAGTGAAAATTTCTATATTTTGTATTATTTCCTTAGGTCAGTTCCTGAAATTATTTGTTCCAAGGGTAGACCATTTTCCTGCAGGTGGACCACTGCACCAACAATTGGCTGCAGGCTAGAGTGGCAGCCCAGATCTTTGCAGCATTTACTTCAGCAACTGATTTGGGTCCTGTGAGAACATGGGGCTTGTGGCTCCTGAGAAAATCCACTGGTACAGCTAACCCATAGACCCCTCCCATGGCAATCAGTAATCTTTGCTGTATTGTTTCATTTTCAGGTGTTTTCTTGCCGGCTAGGGAATGAGCAGGACACAGCTCTTTCAATTGTGGATCCAGTTCAAATCCAAGTGGAGCTGGTGGGGAACTCTTCTTACCAGAATAGTTCTGGGCTCATGGATGCGTTCAACAGTGATGATTTCCCACCCATCCTAGAGGTAATGCTGAGCAGTGTCTAACCCATGGATGCATCCGTGGTCTCCTGTGCAGACATTCTTGACTACTCTGAGTCTAGTACCATTGTGGTTACCCCAGCACATGTAATACATATGATGCTGCCTAGGATCTTGTAGTGTGTGAACAGGATAAAAGACCCTTTAATAGGCTGGTATCATTTTGAAGTTCTATAAAAGTTGACAGAAAGCAGAACTCAACATAGGTAAGAATAGTGGGTAGAGGGCCGCAGGATGGGGACATCTGGAGGTGGGGTAGGGAGGTAGGATATAAGCCAGCAGAGGAAGAAGGACATTTCAGGTCAAGAAGCCGAGTTAGGGCAGCAGCAGACGGTCTTACTGGGACCGAGAGGTATTGAGGGGAGGTGAGGACCGAAGCTGAAGCTGGCGAGGGAGGTTTACAACTCTGGTGTCCTTGATCTTGCGTTCTTTATTTCATTGTGTGTGTGTGCGTGTGTGCGTGCGCGCGCGTGCGTGTGCGTATATGTGTCTGTGTGTCTGTAGATACCCATAGAAGCCAGAAAAAAAGAGCTGGAGTTATAGGCAGTTGTGACTGCCTAGTGCAGGGACTGGGAACTGAACTCAGGTCATTTGGAAGATCAGTAAATGCTCTGAACCACTGAGCCATCTCTCTAAACCAGGTGTTGTTTCTTTGATAAGAGGGCAGTAACTCATCAGTCCACTTGGATCATGGGGGCCTGAAAGAGGAAAGCTATGCTGCTCTTTGGTTTGAACAGCACCTCACTGGAAAACCTGAGTGAGGGAGTAAAGAAATGCTCCATCACAGACCTTTACACCCTGCCGATTTTGCCTGCTTACAGCATCTCTTCTGTCCCTATTTCAGAAATGGTTCTGCCAGACTTGACCAGTGTAAAAGTTTGAATAAAGAAAAGATTTCTTCATCATTGTTGTTTTTACTAATAATAATACTATTATTGTTATTATTATTATTGACAGGGACTCATGTAGCTTAGGCTGGTCTGGAACTCCTGATTCTTCAACCTCTGTCTCTGAGTACTAGCAATGTAGGGGCAAAGAGATCCATTTTGTAGGTATCCTAGATTCATTTCTGTTGCTGTGATGAAATATTCTGATGAAAAGCAACTTAGGAGAGAAAAAGGGTTATTTCACCTTATAATTCCAAGTTATGGTTCAACATTGTATAGAGGTCAAGGCAGAAACTTCAAACACCTAGTCCCAGCATATCCACAGTCAAGAGCAGAGAGAAATGAGTGCACACATGATTGTTTTCTTGCTCAGACTCAGCCCTATTTCTCTACTCTCACTTCAGTACCTCTTGCCTAGGGAATGGTGCTGCCCAAGGTGGGCTGATTCTTTACATCAGTTAAGACATGCCCTCTGAGACATGTCCAAAGGCCAACTCAATACAGTCAGTCTGTCACTGAGACTCCTCCCAGGTTATTACAGGTTGTATCAAGTTGACAAAGCTACCCATCAGAGTTGATCAATTTATTTCAGAGATAAAAAAAAATGTAGTGGATCTATGTAAAATGGATTAACAAACTATTACCATTAGGTGGTCCTTACCCCTAGCCATATTCTTATCTTGTGAGGTATTAATTGCTCTAGTAATTATTCTAGTTTAATTTTTTTAAAAATTTCATTCAGTTTTGTGACTATTACCTGATGACTGAGATACTACCTCATCATCATTTTCTTAATTTCAATATCTTTGCAGTCTTTTAAATGAGAAGTTTGTGGTGATATCTGACTTCTGGGATATAAAATAGGAATTATGTGTGAGTGATGTGGGGGCACAAAGCCAAAAGCAACTTTAAAACTGTCGCTACCTTTTATATTCCATTAGATTCAGTTACAAGCCCTGGACATTAGACTCTCCTATAATGATGTTCAGCTGTTTCTGGCCATTGCAAAGTCCATCCCAGAGCAAGCTAGTGCTGCAGCCCCGGACACAGCAGCCTTGGAGGCAGACTCTGTCAGTACTTGCCTCCCAGGGGCGTCTCGAATTGGAGAGGACATCAGAGAAGGGTCAAGGCACACCTTAGATCCTGTCTTGGGTAGGTATCTCATTGGAAACTCAATCAGTCTTCTTGATAACACTTATTCTCTTTTTGTCTCTCATGTTTTGCTCTACACCAGACTGGTCCAGCATTTGATATGTCTTATATCATCCATGGTGTTCTCAAACTTCTGGCAATCCTTCTGCCTCAGTCTCCCTAGTTTTTGACTTATCTACCATACTGGTAGCTGCCCCTTTTAACTTTTTCAGTTTTCTTATACACAGATCAATTGTTCATAATCTAATTGTCGTTGAGTATGATTGTAAATCGTAAGTATGACTTGACAGCAACTGCTCCAGCTTACAGCTAGGTTCTGCTCACAACAGCTCATCTACAAGTTGACTTTTAAAAATTGAAACGACTTTTCCTGTGAAAACTTTGAGTCAGTGTTGCTCACACTAAACGATAGTCTTCCACTTTTTTAGATACAACATAAGGAAATGATGGAAAAGTTCAAGGTACACATGATAGAGGTCTACAGTAGGATCCCATTTTACCTCAAGAAAGGAAATGGTATTGGTCCCCTTCCATCAGACGGTGGAGTAATCTGTGTCAAACTGTCTCCTAGAGTTACAGCTGGCTAGACTGCAGGAGCTGGGCTTCAGCATGGATGACTGTCGCAAGGCTCTCCTGGTGTGTCAAGGTAATCTGGATGTGGGTTTCATGATCCGCTGTTTGACAACTTGGTTCCTTTTCATTTCCTATTCAGTTCTGAGGGGGTGGGAGAGGAAGGGAGGACTGAGAGTGTGAATACACAGGAAGCCTTATGTATCCTTAGGGGGCTGAGTATTATTCTGGCTTGACCATAATTGTGATCTGAAGGATTTTCTATGATCAGGAGGTTGACTAGAGCTGGCTGTATGGGGTCAGATGCTTCCTTTGCTCCTCATCAAGGTCCCTACTTTTTAGGGACTTTGGACACGTCACTGAGCCTCTCAGTGCTAGTGCTTCCTTACCTGTGAAGTCAGAGTAGGAGGCCCTGGCCTTCGGGAATGCTTGGCACTTGGAAAGTAATTGTTAGTCCTGGTTCCTGGTGTGGTATATGACCATGTGCTGGCGTACAGCTCTGTCTCTGGGCTTTTAAACAAACCAACATTGATTACATTTATTTCTTCATGTGGGTATATGTAAGTGGGTATCCACGTGTCACTGTGTGTACCCACTGAGCCATCTGACTGGGCCCATCTTTGTTTGATTTAGCGTCAGAGCATTGTGTAGCCCAGACCAGCCTTGAACTCACTTTGTGCTTAGGATCATCTTGAACTCCTGATCCTCCTGTTTCTGTCTCTAGCGCTAGGGTCACAGGTGCAAGCCACCTTGCCTTTTATGCACTGCTGGTGATGGAACCCAGTGGGCAAGCCCTTTGAGCTCCATCGCTGTCCCCAGCCTGGCTCTGGGTTTTCTTGTGGAGTCTCCTAGCTCTTGGAAATATAGCCATTACTGTTCATACTTCCGATGAAGAAACTGGCTCAGATAGATTAAGTAAATTTGTTTGAGTTTATCCATTACTGTTCATACTTCCGATGAAGAAACTGGCTCAGATAGATTAAGTAAATTTGTTTGAGTTTATCCATTAATGTGGGCCTAAGGCGTATTAAAGAGATGTTTGTCTGATGTGTAGAACCCATGTCCTTTCTTCTGTGGCCCACTGTACACTATGCCCTTCTACCCTGGCACATCATACACACCTTTTGTTACTCTTTTTTTTAATTGATTTTTATTGAGTTCTACATTTTTCTCTTTCCTCCTCCCTGCCTCTCCCCTCCCTCTTCAGTCCTCTCCCAAGGTCCCCATGCTCCCAATTTACTCAGGAGATCTTGTCTTTTTCTACTTTCTACTTCCCATGTATATTAGATCTATATAAGTCTCTCTTAGGGTCCTCATTATTGTCAGGTTCTCTGGGATTGTGGGTTTGTAGACTGGTTTTCTTTGCTTTATGTTTAAAAACCACCTATGAGTGAGAACATGTGATAATTGTCTTTCTGTGTCTGGGTTACCTCACTCAAATAACGCTTTCTAGCTCCATCCATTTTCCTGCAAAATTCAAGATGTCATTATTTTTTTCTGCTGTGTAGTAACTCCATTGTGTAAATGTACCACATTTTCCTTATCCATTCTTTGGTCAAGGGGTATTTAGGTTGTTTCCAGGTTCTGACTATGACAAACAATGGTGCTAGGAGCATAGTTGAGCACATATCCTTGTGGCACGATTGAGCATCCTTTGGATATATACTCAAAAGTGGTATTACTGGGTCTTGAGGAAGGAACACTTCTGAAATATAAACCCAGCCAGCACAGACACTGAGAGAAACAATTAATAAATGGGACATCCTGAAACTGAAAAGCTTCTGTAAAGCAAAGGACATAGTCAACAAGACAAAACAACAGCTCACAGAATGGGAAAGGATCTTCACTAACCCTGCATCAGACAGAGGTCTGATATCCAAAATATACAGAGAACTCTAGAAATTGGACATCAAAAGACAAATAATCCAATAAAAAAATGGAGTACAGACTTAAACATAACTCTCAAGAGAGGAATCTAAAATGGCTGAAAGACACTTAAGGAAATGTTCAACATCCTTAGTCATCAGAGAAATTCAAATAAAAACAATTCTGAGATTCCGTTTTACACCTGTAAGAATGGCCAAGATCAAAAACACTAATGACAATTTATGCTGGAGAGGTTGTGGGGAAAAGGGAACACTTCTGCATTGTTGGTGGGAATGCAAGCTGGTACAGCCCCTTTGGATGTCAGTGTGGCGATTCTCAGAAAATTAGGAAACAACCTTTTGTAACTCTTTTTTTTTTTTTAGTAAATTTTATTATATTATAAAAGTTTCCATTTCCGCCCCCCCTCCCAACACCCTCCCACTCCCCCCACTCCCCCCCTCCTTCCCCTCCGTCCCCCAGGGCAGTCAGGGTTTCCTGCCCTGTGGGAAGCTCCAGCTCCCTCCCCCTCCCTCCAGGTCCAGGAAGGCGAGCGTCCAAACAGACTGGATCCCCAAAATCCAGCATATGCAGAGGAAACAGGTCCCAGTGTCATAGTCAATGGCTTTTCAGAAAGACCCCGGGCCAGCCACAGTCAGAGAATCCGGCCAAATTCCGAGAATCTGGCTAGATCACGTCCTCGTTCAGTCCCAGTCCGACTGGCCCTGGTAAATTCTCATCAGATCCGTTCCCTTGTATCAGTGGGTGATAGCATCCCTCGCAGTACTGATTTCGTCTTTCATGTTCCTCCTCCTTCCGCTCCCCCTCCGGACCTCGGGGGGCTCAATCCGTTGCTCCAATGTGGGCCTCCGACTGCATAGCCGTCCTTCGCCAGACGAAGGATCTATGGTGATAAGCAAAATATACATCAGTATGGTCATGGGCCACGGCCGATTCAGGCACCCTCTCCTCTGTCCAGAGAGCAATCTGGGGGATTTCTCCTTGGACCTGGGATCCCATATATAATCAAGTCTCCTGTAAACCCTAAAATGGCTCCCTTAGTTGAAATATATTGTTCCCTGATCCCATATTCATCCTACCTCCCCCCCCCACCTTTTGTAACTCTTAAGAAAAAGCAATACAATCAAAGTTGTTTTTCCTTCCAGCCTTTACACTTATTTTGGTTTCTCTACTCTTTTAGGTGTTATTTGTATACAGGTGTAAGGATGGACACACACACACACACACACAAAGAGAGAGAGAGAGAGAGAGAGAGAGAGAGAGAGAGAGAGAGAGAGAGAGAAAAGAGAAGAGAAGAGAGTTCCTTTTTCTTTATGAAGTACTGGAGATTCAGTCTAAGGCCTTGCACATTCTAGGCAAGTGCTCTACCACTAAGCTACACTCCTGGCCCACACTGCATTTTGTTTATTGATAGATTGCATGACAGCCTCCTTTTAAACCATGGTCTGAAAAAATTAAATGGAAAAGCCTGCAAATAATTTATGAGTTTCAAGTCTCAAGCCATTCTGAGAAGTATGGTGAAGCCTCTCTCTGTCCTGTCCAGGACATGAGTCGTCCTTTGGCAAATGTGTCCATACTCTGTGTGCTGCTCGCTCAGTAGTGACCCCTGTGCTTGTGTTTGTGCAACCCTTATATAACCTAACAAAGGACCCAGAGTGGAGGAGCAGTGCTCTGGGATTCAGAGTGCCCAGAGAAGCTGCAAACTGCTTCCTTTAAGCCAAGGCAAACTTTTTTAGCAAGGAAAGAAATGTCCAGAAAAGCCCTGTGCTGAGGCTGCTGAGATCTGTAGGCAGAGAAATCTTTCTTTCTGCCTATAAATTGCAAAGGAAAAATTGTGCTAGGGTTTTTTTCCCCCGATTATTTGCAGCAAGTTATCGGTGCGACAGACAAGAATCGAACTCAGGACCTCGGGCAGAGCGGGCGGTGCTCTTCGCCTCTGAGCCCTCTCTCCGACTGTTTTATTTTTGTTTTTTTTTAGACAGTATTTCTCTGTGTTATCAGCCCTGGCTGTCCTGGAACTCGCTTTGTAGACCAGACTATACTCAAACTCACAGATATCCACCTGTTTCTGCCTCCCAAGTGCTGGGATTAAAGGTGTGCACCACCACCACTTAGCAAATTGTGCTAATTTTGCCAAAATTTTTAGTGACTGGGAAAGGTGCTGAGTTACAGAGCTTAGTGCTCTGTGCTTGTAGCATCCCTGTGCTCATGCGTAAATGGTGGGGACTGTGATATTGCAAATAAGGTTTGTGGTTTTATGTTTCTGAATGGAATCTGGTGACACTTGTCTTTCTGAGCTTGAGTTATTTTGCTTCATATGATGGTGTCCAGTTGTGTTCACTTTCCCTCAAGCCACATCATCTCATTCTTCTCTGTGGCTGAATTACTGCATTCAGGTGTCCATTTTCTGTGCCCACTCACACTGACTGACTAACAAGGCTGTACACATACCCACATATATACATACCCGTGGTGTTTTCACAACTCTTCCTTCCCATAGAGGACACTCTACCCAGGTCACACAGCAACCAGTTGTGTGTAGATACTCATCACATCACCTAAAGCACCTTGACCTCTGAAAGCAGTGAAGGTGGGCTGTTAGGCTTTCTCAGTTTTGTTTCCACTCAGTCATTATTGCTTCTTGATTTAACTCCATACCTTGTCACGTCTAATTGTCCTATAGTTTTTATTCTTTTTTTTAAAGATTTATTTATTGTGTATACAACGTTCCTACTACTTGTGTATTTCCATGCCAGAGAGGGCACCAGATCTCATTACAGATGGTTGAGAGCCACCATGTGGTTGCTGGGAATTGAACTCAGGACCTCCGGAAGAGCAGTCAGTGCCCTTAACTTCTGAGCCATCTCTCCAGCCCTGGTTTTTATTCTTTAACTATTCAAGTTTGCTACTGTTATGAATCATAATGTAAATACCTGTTTTCCAGTGGTCTTAGGTGACCCCGTGAAAGGTTCTTTGACCTCAAAAGGGGTCTTAACACACAGGTTGAGAATCACTGCTCCAAGTGCTGTGAGGCCCAGAGATCAAACAGCTTGTCCAAGATTCAGTAGCTGGGAAGTGCAGAATCAGTATAGAGCTGGGTGTCCTTGCTCCAGAGCCTAGGCCCTCAAGCAGGTGTGTTGTTCACATTCTGAGTGTGGGCTGACATTGCTGTCTTCCTCCTTCCTTTTCTCCTATTCCTCCTTTTTCCCTGTCCCTTTCCTCTTTTTTTCTTCTTGGGACCAAGAGGATGTTTTGCACTTTGTTTGTTATTGTTATTGTTATGAATATTGTTATTCAGGCAGGTGGTACTAATAGTTCCCTATCTCTGTCTGTCTGTCTGTATCTATCCCTCTTCCTCTCTTACTCCCTTTCTCTCTCTCTCTCTCTTTCTCATATGTATACACACACACACACACACACACACCTCATTTTGTTCTCTGCCCTCAGGGAGTTTGTGATTGAGATGACAAACTATGCACAAAGGAAGACATTTGAGGACAGTTAGTATCAGTATGTGCAGAACTAGAGCAGAGATTATGTTTGCATACCAAGTGGTCTTGAGACTCTGGGCAATTCCACTACTCCCCCCACCCCACCTCTCTGTCCATGGATGGCACCAAATGGGGGCCTTGGGAGTCAGAGCAGGAAAGCTTGAGGAGAAGGTGTCCAGCAAGCAGGAGCTTACTTTTTACTTAGGAGCAGGATTCCCTTTATATGCACCCCCCCCAGGTCCCTGTAAAGCTTTGGGAATTGGTGGGATGCTCACCTTCTGATTTTCTTGAAGGTCAGCTGAAGAAGGCAGCAAGTTGGCTGTTCAAGAATGCAGAACCTCTGAAGTCCCTGTCCCTGGCCTCCAGCAGTAGAGACAACCCGGGGGCCATGTCGGCTCCACACATCTCTGGAGTAGAAGTCAAGGCCGAGAGTGTATGCATCTGCTTCATTGATGACTGCATGGACTGCGACGTGCCCCTTGCTGAGCTTACCTTCTCCCGTGAGTGTGCCTGGCCTGGTGCACCTCCAGCAGCCTAGTGTTGCTCAGTTCCTAGGGCCTGCCTTATAAGTTTTCTTTGTCTTCTTGTTCCCCTCTACTTCATAGTGCAGTAACTAAGATAAAACTTAATTGTTTAACATGTTTTTCAGATTTTCTTTTTCTTTTTGAGACAGTTTCTCCATTTAGCTTTAGCTGTTCCAGAACTTCCTCTGTTGGCCAGGTTGACCTTGAACTCAGAGATCCACCTGCCTCTGCCCCCCAAGTGCTGGGGTTAAAGGTGTGAGCCACTATGCCCCACCAGATTTTTTTTTTTTTTTAAACAAAGCAGACTTGAGACTTAGTAAAAATACTTTAGTTTAGGCTTAAGGGCATAGGTGAGGGCTGTCAGGTATTAGTCGAGGAAAATAAGACATACTCAAGTATGGGTATGAGAAAGAATGTCTCAGAATTTTTAATTTCCCTTGTGTGGCTTTATCCTGTTGCCCAGGAATAGTAGAGATTAATACTGATAAAATTTCCATCACCTCAGGAGCTCTAGCCAGGTACTTTGTCTGTCCATTTTTCTGGTCCTCTTCTGCACATGAACACACTGGGCAACAGATTCACCCGGGCCTGTGAAACACGGACTGGGGGAAGGGTGCTGCTGCCTATTCGTCTCTTGCGGAAGGCATGAGGTGACACTACTTGTGTTCTTGCTAGGCTGTGACCCCGGGCAGGAGTGCTTTCTCCTCAGTACCCTCTTGCACATGTTAGGACATGGCTTCTGAGGGGAGCAGGAGAAAATCACCTGTCACTAGCTGGGTGGTGGTGGTGCATGCCTTTAACCTCAGTACTTGGGAGGCAGAGGCAAGCAGGTGGATCTCTGTGAGTTCAAGGCCAGCCTGTTCTACCTGAGTTCCAGGACAACCAGGGCCACACAGAGAAACCCTGTCATGAAAAAAAAAATCACCTGTTACTTCCATGGTTTCTTGTTTGTCAGCCTTCTCTCCCTTGTAAAGTTTGGTTCTGGGGACTTGAGGTCAGCTTTATCCATCCTAGACTTGTCCCTTCTCTGTGCTAAAAAGCTTTTTAATTAAATTAAATTAATTAATGGTGGCACAATTAAAAGCCACCGTTTTTATCCCCCCTCATACAGGGTTTCTCCATAGCTTTGGAGCCTATTCTGGAACTAGCTCTTGTAGACCAGGCTGGCCTCGAACTCACAGAGATCTACCTGCCTCTGTCTCCCGAGTGCTAGGATTAAAGGCGTGTGCCACCACCTCCTGCCACTCAGGTTTTTTAACTGCTGGCATGAATGTCTTTTCTGTAGAGAATAATTGTCTGACTTCGTACGTTTTCTATGGAAGTCTTAAAATTTTGAACTGTTATGGGGGTGAGAAGGGTTTCATGGCCCACCCTGTCTGAGGAGCTATGGACACAGTTTTCTGTTAGGCTCCCGTTAGGACAGCTATGCTGCAGTGGATGGCCCCACACCCAGCTCAAATTTGAAGTTGATGGGTTAAAAAAAGGGGGTTACAGTGTTGTCTGGGGGTGAGGTGTAGAGGGGAGTTAGGAGGGGGAAGTTGGGGATAGATATGATTAAAATATATAAAATCTCAAAGAATTAACAAACACACTAAAATCTACTTAAGCTAGTGTTCTCTTATCACTGCCCTCTTTCCATGCATTCAGGGAGAAATACCTTTATCTTTATATAGGGCTTTGGCTTGACCTGTATGCTGGGGATGAGGTCAGGGGAGCGAGACCATGTTTTAGGTACAGTGCTTAAGGGAGTGCCAAAAAAACTCACAAATTAAGATAATGATATATATGTTTCTATTTTTATGTGTTTGGATGTTTTATATGCAAGTATATATGTGCACCACTGCCTACCTGGTGCCCATGGAGGCTAGAAAAGGTTATCAGGTTCCTTGGAACTCAAGTTACACATGGTTGTGAGCTGCCATTTGAGTGCTGGGTATAGAACTCAACTTCCCCAGCTGCCAGTGTTCCTAACCACTGAGCCATCTTTCCAGCACAATAATAATATTTGAATGTAGTGGGTATAAAACATGAAAACTTATGCACAAACCTACATGGTAGAGATAATGTGTGCTTTCCTATGAGGGAGAGTACGAGCTGCAGTTAGTGTCTGAAATGCAGCTCATCTGTGGAGGCCAGCTTTGCTCTTACCTCTGTAGTGAGATTTGCTTCTGTTGCAGGTCTGAATTTTCTTCAGCACATAAGAACTAGCCCTGAGGGTTATGCCCATTTCACCCTTTCTGGAGATTATTATAACCGTGCTCTATCAGGTCAGTATAAAGTGTAAGTTATTAGAGGATTAAAAGAATAAATGAAAATGTTTACCAGGGCCCATTGCTGTATACATGTTACATGAACAAAAGGGGGGGTGGTGATTTGAGACTGAGAAAGACCAACAAGTGTGTTTGATATGTTGTGATTGTACTTACAAGTCTTTCAAAGGCTAGAAAGCTAGTCTTGAAGAGTTGAGCTTCTTTGGTTTTGTGGGTTTTTTTTTTGGAGGCAAGGTCTTACTCTGTAGTTCAGGCTAGTCTGTTAAAGTCAGACTGTCCTGGAACTCATGGAAATTCTTCTGAATTTGACCCAAAATACAATTTTTTAAACCCAGGCAGGAGTGGAGTGTGGCACATACTTGGGTGCAAATGAAACCATAGCTTCTGAAGAGAAATTCTAGTTTGTGTAGTTGGGAAGTATTCATGACCTAGTGACGGTGAACACAAGCATCTTAGGAGCTGATCTGCACGCCCTTTCCAAGTCTGTGCATTAACACACACGGACAGATGTGTTTATAGCACTATTCTTCCTAGTAGCGATGAGACTAGAGTCAAGCGAACATCTTTCAGGAGTAAAATGAGCGAATTAGATTGGTGGAGTGCTACTCATCGGCAGAAAACACATCTCGGTCAGCTTCACCAGCACAGAGTAAAACTGTGCTCAAATGTGCTTAAGAGGCAAAGAAACCTGAAAAGAATACATATGGAATTTCATTTATATATCCATCTGAATGGATATAATATATATAATATAAATATATCCATTTATATATGATTTGTACATTTTATAGACAAATCAACCAGCTCTTAAGAAATACAAAGTCTAAAAGCATAAGACAGACAAGAAAGCAGAGAACGGTTCATGCAGATGGTTGCAGGGAGCGGCAGGTTGTCAGAAAGGAGGGGGGTTAGTTAGCACCCAGACTTCGCAGTGACTTGTCGCTTTCTAGTTCTTTCTTCCTTTTCTTCTTCTCTTTCTCTTTCTTCCCTTCCCCTTCCTTCCTTCCTTCCTTCCTTCCTTCCTTCCTTCCTTCCTTCCTTCCTTTCTTTCTTTCTTTCTTTCTTTCTTTCTTTCTTTCTTTCTTTGACAGGTTCTCCCTATCCCAGGCTGTCCTAGAACTCGCCATGTTTACTAGACTGACCTCAGACCCAACAGAGCTTCTGCTTCCCAAGTTCTGGAATTAAAGGTGTATGCAGCCATGCCTAACCTGATTTTTTTTTTTAAATTTCTATTTCAAACGATTTACACAAGTGCTTGTGGTAGTATTTCCTTTAAATTATGTGTGTGTGTGTGTATGTGTATAAATAAAATCTTGTTTAAATTCCTTTTATACATGTGACACATTGTAAAATTAAAACAAAAACCTGAGAAAATTAAGCTAATGAGCTTTCAAGTGTGCTTTGGTTCAGCTGATGGATTGATGGATTGATGTAGGAGCTCTTAGCTAAAGCCACTGCTTTTCCTCTCTAACCTAAGGCTAGCTCTAATGAAACAGAGCATGTGTCCTCCTTGCCCTTCTTCCTGCCACCTGGAGAAGAGCATGATGGGGAGTGTTAATGCTCCTCCAGGCCTGTTCCATGGACAGCAGGCATCTGTAGGGTGACCTGTAGCCACAGGTGGTTCTTTCCTTGTGAGATGGAATTGGAGCCATTAGGCTGTATTCTGTCCTTGCTAAGCACTCATGAACAGTATTCTCCTGTAAACCCTTGATATCTGCTGAACAGATGTTTTATTTCCTGCATTCTTTTAGGCTGGGAGCCATTTATTGAGCCATGGCCGTGCTCTGTATCCTGGCAACAACAGGCAGCTAGTCGTCTCCATCCTCCACGACTGAAGCTGGAGGCCAAGGCCAAACCCCGCCTGGATATCAACATCACTTCTGTACTGATTGGTGAGTGGAACGGTGCCTGCTGTAGGCTAACATCTTTCTGTAACACGAGTCCTTTGCCTGCAGACAAGGATGCCAGGTGGGCAAATGCTTGGCCCTGTGCCTGCCATCACTTCCTCATCATGACTGCTCTCCTAGTGAACCATAGTCTGGTCTCTAGTATTGGGTCCCCATGTTAATGCTCTCTGTGGCCAAGCTAGAGCTGAGGCTGCTTAGGGATCACAAAGGGTCCCCATGTACTTTCTCCTCATAATACTTGTCTGTAGGTTTCATAAAGTACCCTAGAAGTGAACTTAGATTTGCTTTTTTCAGTCACAGAGGAATTTTTATTTGTTTGTTTTAAAAAACAAGGTTCTGTAGTCTAGCCTAGGCTAGTCTCAAATTCACACTTCTGCCTTAGCCTCCAAAGTGGCTGTAATTATAGGCGCCCAGTGCCGTACCCTGGTACAGAGCAGTTCTTTAAGGTATGACTTTAGCCGAATGAGTTAATTCTCTGTGCTGTTTCCTATTAGCTGCCACACTGACTTAACTCTGAAAATGATTTACTTAAAAGAATTGCCAAGCCAATGACATGCCTTCTTAAAGTTTTTTTGGCCCTGAAATGTCCATCTGCAGATCTGGATTTCTCTGCCTTGTCTCTTCTCCACTGTATGCAATGAAGATCCGGCACCCAAGTATACTTTATGTCAGAATTTTGCTAGTGACTCCATCCTCAGTCTCATTGAGTCTCTGTTCACTTTTTCAAGAACCAAAGCACGGGTCTGCCTGTCAAAAGACTTCCCTGGACTTTGGTATACACCCACCACCCACTTTTGCCCAAGCAGAGTCAGTCTGCCCTTTTCTGTCCCACAGTGTTGTATTTCTGTCATTGCTTTAGCCCCTTTTGTACCATGGGTGGCTTCATGGAGGTAGTTTTTCTGATGGCTTTCATCTTTTCCATGTGGAATTGCTGTCTCCAGGATCCAGCCTTTTCAGTTTCTAGCATAGACCCAGCATATAGGGAAGTGCTTAGTAAAAGCTTGTTTTGCTGAATTGAAATGATTTGATATGAACCTTTTACCTTGTTTATCTCCCCTCTTCATGTCTTCATGTAATTCTCTTTAGATCAGTATGTCAGTACCAAGGAGTCGTGGTTGGCAGATTACTGTAAAGAAGACAAGGAAACAGAGTCAGCCAAGTCTGAAGACTGGATGGGCTCCTCAGTGGATCCGCCATGCTTTGGACAAAGTAAGGTTTCTATAAGCACAGGCCTGTCTGTATCAGTGTTAATCTACAGAGCAGTCCTTCACCAAGAGACTCATATAGAATGGTCGTCCTCTGTGAGAACTTCATAAGAAGTTTTGACTAGCCTCCGTTGTTGGTTTTAGTCTTTGGAAAAGACGGTTTTCTGGTACAAACGACTGAACTGTTCCTGCAGGCTCTAATTCCACCGATGTGGGGGAGAGGGATCTGTAAACCCTTACTCTTGATTTCCAGTGACACCGGAGAGCCTATCAGGACACGCTGTTGGTCGCTTTATTTTCAGTTGGGCAAAATCAATTGATTTTTCAGTCGACAGAATTTTTTAAAACTGTATTATAAAAACATTTAAAGCTAGCACTAGAGGGTTTGTATGTATTCTTGGAAAGAGGGAGGGCAAGATCCCAAGTGGAAAAACCTTTTTAAAAGAAGGGCCTGTATTGTTCATAGTGCATAAAGGAGTTGAATACTGGCCACTTGAGGAAGGAGTCAGTGTGTTCTTTGTTGATGATGTTTTTGGTCCTGCTGAATGCCTCAGCATGGAGCTCTGTTTGCCTCAGAGCTGGGGAGATGGTGACAGACACTACAGGTCCTGCTTGTTCCACAAGCCATTGTCATCCAAATTCAGCTCAGCACCAACTCTTTCAGTGTGGTTTCTTTGGAGAGTCTTGGCGGGACTTCACATGGCTCATGAATACGTAAATATTCCATCTGGTCTGCAAACAGTCCAGGGAAGATGGGCTTTCTTAGCATAGGAAGCATTTGTGCCTGTTGGCCTCTCCTGGGGTGTGTGAGCAGACTGCCTCGTGTTTCTAGAAGGAGAGACAAAAGCTTCGGCTGGCTTGTTCTCTCTTCTCAGGCTTTTGCTTCTGAGTCCAAGCTGCAGCTCCCCTAACGCTAATCTGTGTGATGGAAAAGCAGCCTTGCCTGTCCATAAGACTTTAAAGCAATCCTTGTATATCCAAGAGAGCATGGTTCTGAAGGGAGCTCTGTAGTTGGTGACCTCAATCCAGTTAGTGCCCACTCCAGGAAGACCTGATGCTCTGGAAGGCCCACTCCCTCTTTCTTACACTTTTCTCCTCTTTCTGTTGTTAGTAAATCGCCCTATCTACATTAGAACTTGATTTTTATGGTTAGTGAGGCTGATGTGATACACTATTTTAGCCACCCGACACTGATACACTTAAACAGCAAATGTCTTTTTATTGTGTCTTCCTGGAAGCTGTCTAAGAGACCTCCCGTAACATGTGTAGCGCTGACTTTCAAATTAGTAGCTTTCAACCGTGTTGAACTGACTACTAATTTTCAGATCTTATTTGAGAACTTTAGCCATATTTCTCCCCAAAGTTAGGTTTTGACTGAAACCAGACATAAACCAGGCTCCCAGAGTAACCTCAGTGTGAAGTTCCTCCTTAGGAACCGGGGACCCCCTGCTGTTTCACTGTATCTAGCTAGCAGGGAGCAGAGCACATTTGCTTTGTGTTGCTGCTGTTGTGGTTGTGAGCCTTTCAACAAGGGCTTATTCCTTAGGTGAACTTCAGCGTCATGACTCCATTGATCAGTTTATGAGAAGTACAGGTGATTTTGTGAGGTGTGTGTTCAGTTGGAACTTAGTCCTGTGAGATAAACCGAGAAAGGACTGCTGGAATCTGGAGGCCAGACTGACTCTTGCTTGAGTATTTGAGGTGGCCAGTGACCAGCACTCTGTCGCTCCTGCGCTTTTCCAACTGGAATGGCATATCTCCCTTAAAATCCATACTGATTAGACTTTTCTGGGCCAACACATAACATGGTTTAAATTAAAACCTTCCCAAAGACTTGTTGTTCTCTACAAGGGTATGTTCAATGCATTCATTGTTGCCTAATTAGAAAAAGGGCAGTGTGCCTTGACACAGCTGCACCATCAAAGCCTTGCAGAAAATTGCTGTCTTTGCCAAGCACGTTCTTGGCTCCTAGCAGTCAGGAAGGGCTCACAATTGCACGATGCATGCCATCTGTAATGTTTTCAACTCGTGTTTGTGGAGGTGATTCTTCCTCACCGCACCTGTTCTTACTCTCTAACTTTGTCTCTCCTGTCTACCAGGCCTCCCTCTTGTCTACCTTAGAACTAGGAGTACAGCCAGTCTGACTAACCTAGAGTACCAGACCTATGCTCGAGGTACAGTACAGCCAGAGGGCTTGCGCCATTTGCCTGTTTCAAGAACTGCTTTCCATGTCCATTCATACACTGTTTTTTTCATGAGTGTTGTTGAGTGGAGCTGAATTGGGGTATATTCAGTTTTAAGTACTTTGGTTCAGTAGCCTGAAAGAATGTCTGCAGCAGAGGAGCACAGCAGCACCTCATCATGGAGTGGCTGCAGTCGTGAGTGACATCTGCGTCTTCACCGTCTCTTCCCTGGACCTCCAGTGACAGATACGCCAAAGGCATGAAGGGCTCTTCCAAGGAAAAGGAAGGAGGTGGAGGAACACCATCCTTTGGCAGGCAGTGCCGCATGACTTTGCCTACAGAATCCTCAGCCAGCGTGTATTCTCATGGGGATGCGGGGGTTCTGTGAAGCAGGAGCTGTAATCACTAGTCAGAGAGCCAACAAAGTATTTCCCAACAAATTGCTTGGATAGAATCTTTCATTTCTTTACAAAGGAATTTATGTACTTAGGAGAGAGGAAAGAGAATGTGCCTGGAGAATGGACTGGTGAGTGAGAGCAGAAAGAAATGCCACCGTGTGCATCGCCAAGCTGCCTTTCTTCCTTTGTGTTAATGAGTACTGTTCATCTGACTAAATGTTTGTGATAAATCCAGATCACGGGTCTTGATATATCTTATTTTAAAAGGCATTTGAGCTGGGTTTGGCGGTCCACATCTGTAATCTCAGCACTTGGGAGGTGAGGCAGGAGGATCATAAGTTCCAAGCTAGCCATGACTATGTAGTAAGACCCTGTCAAAAGAAAGGGAAAGGTAAACCGAAAGGCATTTGATCAGTGTATTCTGGTTTTAGAAGGCTCAGCTGAGGTGGGTCTCCCATCTTCATTCATTCTGAATCCCCACTCTTGAGCTTTCCAGGATTACTTCCTCATTGAGACAAACACTGAGCACTATTCCCCTGTTGCCAATGTGACAGACTCTTGTGGACAGCACAGGAGTTTGCCTTCCCTTCTATCACTAGCTAGCATCAGATATGGGGTTCCAGTGTCTTTATTATGATCCACAAAGCAGGCCCTTTGTGATAGCCGAGTTGCTATGTAGCATAAAAATCCCACTTCTTAGAATGGCCAATTACTCTGGGAAAGATGTGCAGAAGGGTAGGAATTTCCTCAGCTAGTCTGATAGTAAACCTGGATGTGAGGAGCTTGAAGATTTCTCAGCCTCTGAAGAAATCAGATTCACTCACTGGAGGCAGATTTTTTGAGGTCATCAGGAAATAATGTTCTCTTCGGTTTTGGGAGTTTTTTCTTGATACTGTGCCAAAGGCAAGGACACAGACAATTGGATGCTGATGCAGTGCTGGGATTTATGTGCTCTCTGTGGTGTTTCAGCCTCTGTTACTAGGTCTGTTCAGCACATGAAACGTGGGGTCCTGTGCACGGTTTCTCCCATGTCATCTAATCTCACAGCAGTAGGTGTGTAGATCGCTTTCTATATGGATATCTAGTTATTGAGCCTGTATTTCAAAGTGGTCAAAGCCAATCTGCCACCTGCTCTTTCAAATCATGATTTGCACAAGGAAGTTTTCAGTCTGGTTCACAGTGGGGTGGAAAGGCACGTCTGGTCCTTTTCCTCTTGGCTCTTATCTACTGTAATGAAGGCATTCTCCTTGCTTGCATGGAGGGAGGCTCCTCCCTGACTGAGCATATAGCATTGTTTATTCTTTGGAAAACTCTTGCTGCAGCCTCATAACTTTATCTTCTACTTGGGGGAGCACCTAGGGAACCAAATGAGGTCGCTGGGATGGAAGTGGGCACAGTAGTAGGCAAACGTTACCCTTAGCAGTATCCCCCACACGATGTGGGACTGGAGCACCCTCTGGACCAGTGTTTCTCAACCTTTCCAATGTCCTTTAGTACAGTTCCTCATGTTCTGGTGGTCCCTAAACATAAAATTATTTTGTCGCTACTTCATGACTGTAATTTTTTTACTGTTATGAATTTTAATGTGAATAATTTGGAGATAGAGGTTTTCCAGAGTTGGTCTCGACCCACAGGTTGACAACCGCTGCTCTGGACTGCTCTCATTGTTTGCAGATGACTACTGTTGTAGGGCCTGCTGAGTTTCGACTGTCCAGAGAGAACCTGTGTTAATCTGCATTTGCCTGCTTGGCAATTATCACCCCCCCACCCCCTTTGTAAAGCTGCCACAATGCAAGCACCAGAGAAAGTGATGGACTCTTAATATGATGGAATCTTAATAAATAGGCTGATGTTTGTCATGGCTGGACAGGGCATGTTCATCGTGACTCAACAGGTGTGGTTTATCTTCTTGGGCTTGTCTGTGGGAAGCGTGTGGCCCTGTAAAATGATTTTGGCCTCACTGGTTCTCCACTGCTAGCATTTGCTGTCCCCTGAGTTGTGTCCCCCATCACCTCCACCGACGTTGTGGCTGTCTTTGTGCTTTCACGGCAAACAAAAGTGATGGCTGAACCCTGGGGCCTGCTGTGGTCATCCGTGTCCATGTGCTATGAGCTCCTCAGCCAGCTGCCTTCCTACCGTGGATTGCCACTGCCTCCCACTTAGTTTGTATGGTTATTAGAGGTGACCGGCCCTTGGTCAGAGTGGACACAGAAAGGTCCTGAAACACGGGGGTGCCTTCTGACAGTTCTCAGTGTTGAGAATCAGTTCACCTCTCCCTAGAATCTGGTTACGTCATTTTCTGGTGGTTGTTGTTTCTCTGTAGGTGCCAATCAGAGGTTGTTTTGTGAAACAGCTGTATGAAATGCTTCCTTTGCAGCCTCCTTGGTGCCTGCCTTATAGTAGGTAGCTGATTTCCTGTGTTAAAAAGGGAACTATGTTGGGGGACTGGCTCTTCTGTGTAAGCATGCGGATCTGAGTTTGATCCCCAGAACCCACATGGAAAAACTGTGCACGGTATCATGTGTCCATAATCCTAGTGTTGGTGTAGGAGGGAACAGGCGGGCAGTCAGTCGTCGGTGACACCCTGTCTCCAAATAAATAGTAAGTAAGTAATAAAGCGAAGAAAGACAGAGGAAGAGATTGTCAGAGTTAA
Source organism: Myodes glareolus (assembly GCF_982192425.1). NCBI lineage: Eukaryota > Metazoa > Chordata > Mammalia > Rodentia > Cricetidae > Myodes > Myodes glareolus. The sequence goes on from NC_142031.1 coordinate 9,291,944, forward strand.
CTTCTGCATGCACAGACATAGTGCCCACTAAAAAGAAGAGAGACCTAAAAATTTCTTTTTAAAAGCTTTCAGAAAGCATGATCTTGAAGACAGCGCTAGAAGAGAAAACGGGCTTCCCCCAGGGTTAGTGTTGAGAATGCACTGGGAGGAGTTGCCTTTCAGTCTTGTTGGTTTTTGTTTGTTTTTTTTTTTGTTTTTAAAAACCAGATCATGTTCTAATACCATCTCTCAGCAGTAAGACCCATGTGAGTTGTGGGTACTCTGTGTGTGTGTGTGTGTGTGTGTGTGTGTGTGTGTGTGTGAGGGGGGGGTCACACAGTAGCCAGCAAATCCATGCAGCGTCTGTTTGTCATGTCGACAAGCCTGTAGTCCCTTTTCTCACTTCCGTCTTCACACAGGAGGCAGCTGTGGGTGCTGTCCCCAGGCAGAGGAGGGTTTCTGTCGTGAAGACACCATAGATATTAATAGTCTTTTTTGTTTGTTTGTCACAGCAGAGGTGAAAACCCCCAAGCGCCGGCAGCCATTTGTCCCCTTTGCTCTGCGGAACCACACGGGATGCACACTGTGGTTTGCCACCCTGACTACTACACCCACCAGGTAAGGTACTTTCTTTCTGTCTCTGGAGCTGCTTACATCCCTGGCAGCTTCTGTGCAGCTGCATGGCAGGGCAAGGTTGGCCCCTGCTCAAGGCCTCTGGGCTTGTACGTGAATCAGTAACTCATGTTCTGAGATTGGTGGTAGAAGTTCTGATTTTGCAAAGGACCACAGAGAAGTGGTTCCGCGTGCAGTAGTGGGGCTGTGCTCATCTGGACCTGGTGTGCGTTAGGTTCACAGTCAGCGTGAGAGAAAAGTCATTCCAGGTCTGCTTAGATGCCACACTCTTTAGAGAAGCTATATATGGTCACACAACTAAGTATTTGGCATATTTCCTCTGAGCCTGCTTTGGAAATACCCTCCAACACTACTCCTGAACTCTTGTTTTTGTCTCTAAAACACACTTTGGCCCAGATACCATGGGTGGACTCAGGAGGGTATGAGAACTTGCCTAAGCTAAATACAAAGCTTAGCTGACAGCTTTGCCTGCTGAGATGTTGGCTCAATGTTCTGAATACGGGGCGGCGGGTGGGGGGGGGGGAGGCTTTTCAGCTTCATGAAATGCAGAATTGAGTGACTGTCAGTCAGCTGATTTGAAATGACATTCTTTTTTTACTAGCTATGAGGGTACCTTGGCTAAGACTTTGCTGTTTTTTGTTCATGTCAGTTAAATTCTTGCTGGTCACCAGCATGGTCTCTTAGAAAGTCTTGCCATGTTCCAGACGCACTGCTGAAGCAGGTGACTGGATACTGACAGCTTTCACGGATTTCTTTCTTTCTTTTTGATGCATGTGTGTAAGTGTGGCTGTGTGTGTTTGTGTGTGTGTGTGTGTGTGTGTGTGTGTGTGTGTGTGTATGTGTGTGTGCGTGCATGCTCATGCATGTATGTGAGTGTGTCTGCAGACCTTGGATGCCATCCTCAGGAATGCATCTACCTCCCTTGACAAAGAGTCTCCCATTGGCCTGGAGCTTATTAATTAGGCCAGGCTGGCTGGCCGCTTAGCTCTAAGGATCCTGTCTCCTGCTCCTCGGTGCTAGGATCCATGCACCACCACACCCAGATTCTTCCATGGGTTCTGGTGATCAAACTCCCATGCTCATGCTTGTGAGGCAGGCGCCTTTAACGCCTGATGTGTAGGGCTGGGAAGATGGCTCAGCCAGTGAAGTTCTTCCTATGCGAGCATGAGAATGTGGGTTTGGATCCAGCATCCTTGTGAGATGCTGAACATAGATAGTAGTGTACCTATTGTCCCAGCACTAAGAAGTAAAGATGGGGATCCCTGGAGCTGAAGGGACAGCCAGATTGGCCGGCTGATGAGCTCCAGGTTCACAGAGAGATCCTGTCTCAGATAACGAGGTGGAGATTCACTGAGGATACCTGATGTTGACCTTTGACCCCCACATACACATACGTGCATAATGTAACATGCACATATAACACACATACACGAATGAACTTTCTTTAACTTAAAAGACATTGAAACAGGGCCTCACTTATGTAGCCCAGGCTGGCCTAAAGCTTGCCATGTAGACTTCTTTACGTTCACTCTCATTCCTCAGCTGATCTAGTAAGTATGTGCTGCTGTGCTCACCGGTACTTTAATCTATTTCCAAACAGCCAGAGAAGTTGTAACCGAGCCTCAAAGTAGCCGAAGTCACTGACTTTCTTGGGTCACAAAGAACAACCAGGGTATGTCATGCCAGTGCAGTCAGTCAGTTGTAGGAAGACCACTTCTCGGTGGCTCAGAGCTACTGTAAAGGCAGCAGGGAGAGCAAGACAGGAGAGATGACCTGTCATCTGATTTGATTCCAGGGCTGCACTGTCTCACAGCGGGAGTCCCGGGGTGGTTCCAGAAGGGAATGGAGCTTTTCTGGATGATGCCCACAACGTCAGTGAGTGGAGAGAAGTCCTCACAGGTGAAGAGATTCCTTTTGAATTTGAAGCCAGAGGAAAGTTAAGACACAGGTAAAATTTGACTGTTTATTCTTCTGTGAAAGACATGACACGGATGTAAGTGTTTGTCCCTGGTGTCTTGTCTTTCACTTATTCATGACTTGAGTGGTTATTGTGAAAAGATACTTTGAATGTCATTGTTTCCTCTTAAAATATAGCCTGTCATGCCATCTGGAAAATTGTTTCTTTCTTTTCCCATTCATTCAATGTGTGAGGCAATAACTAAGGATTTCAGAGTTTGGGAAAAGGCTAGATAATATCCTAACCCACAGATCCATTGTATTCTGTTTCCATGTGCAGGGGTGATGTGCTATTCTAGACAGGTTCTCAAAGCAGATAGGCTCAGGATACAGAGCAGTAAGAGTAAGGCAGCAATTGGATGCAGTGTAATTTCAAGGGGAACTGCTGGCCTGTTTACTCTTGCAGCAGCTAGCCAGAGGAGTTGGCACAATATGGACAAAGGCTTTAAGTTTGTTTCCTGCAAGATAATAAAATGTCCAACAAAGGCATTGCACTGTATTTTTAAATGGGAAGGCTGTCATGGATGTAAAGAAGTGAAGGTTTAGTGTTTGAGCCTCGAACTGATTTCAGGGGCAAGCTGATTTCAGAGAAGAGACTGGTTTCAGGCCTGAGTCCCCTGCTTCTGTGCAAACCTCTTTCACAACAAAGCACTCTTGTGCAGGTTTGCACAGGCTAGTCCTGTCTGGTGAGGGTTTTGAATATGTAGGTCTGGATCTCTGGAGGTCTTATGGAGGTCGGGGTAGAATCACTATGCTGGACAGACTTCTGGGATATCCTGTCCTTCAGGAGGCTCTTGTTGATGGTGACTTTGAATAAGCCCTGCCTCTTGCCTTAGAGAGGGCCTGACCTTGGTGTCACTTCTGTCTTGGTCTCCCTGTTCTGTAACCCACTGTGCTGCTTGAATTCATCAAAATAAATGCTTTTTTGGCATTTTCTCCTTGGCACACTGTACCCCATGCTGCCTTCCTCCCTTCCTCCCTTCCTGTCAGCCTCAGTTCAGTTCCCCATTTCAGCCTTCTGGCTTGAATTAGGCAAAATCTAAAATAGAATTAAACGTGCAATTTCCTCCCATTCCTTCTGTTCTGCCCACTGCCTTCTGCTCCAATTTCAGCCAAGCACTAGTGCTCTGTAACTCTGAGGGCTCTGTCTCCCAGGCTTGCTTGTGGTTATGTAGGGCCCGAGCCAAACGACTGGATGTGTTCCTGAGTGGAGTAGAATTTCCAACAAAGGAACCAAAAAAAGAAAGCTTGTGCATCCCCAAGGGCGTGGTTGCGTGACTCAATGGCTAGTATACTTTGACTGCCCCACTCCACTGATAGCCCTGACATCATTATCTCATGAAGGCTAGGTAGGGGCTTCTGGGAGAGACCTGGCAAGCATACAAGATTTCATAGTTTTTATGAGAGGAGGGCAGATGCCCCTTGGTTCAAGCCTGTCACGTCTCACTACTTGCTACTAGCAAAAAAGCCTGTTAAACCCTCTTCTTGACCTTGCTTACTAGCTAGTGCTGAGAAGGTTTAGCCAGCTGGCATTTACATCATTATACAATAAATTAGATTGGAGTCTCTGCTCCTAATTTCCTTCCTTTTTGAGACTGGACCCTTTCTGTTCTGATTGACAGACATACTCATGACCTGCGCATCCATCAGCTGCAAGTTCGAGTCAATGGTTGGGAGCAAGTGAGCCCAGTGTCTGTGGACAAGGTTGGGACCTTCTTCCGGTATGCAGCACCAGACAAAAATTCCTCTTCCTCTACGGTGAGTGGCTGCTGTGTGGTGTTATGCCACACCCTGCCAGGCCAGACTGTCACATAGCTTGTAGTAACCATGCTCCAGGGAAGTGCTTTGTTCCACTATTTCTAAAAAGATGACATTGGGTTATTGACTCAGGGTTGGGGTTGGTAATCAACATGCAGATAAGCCAGGCAGTGGTTGACATCAGAAGAAAACAAGGTGGACATTTGGCAGTAACATGCTATCTCTTGTAGGTAGATATCTTTCTTGGCTCCTTACAGACTGGATACTTGAATACAACAATCCCCCAGTGTCTCGGGTGGGGGCGAGGGAAGATGGGTTTCACGACTTCACCTGTCCTCCACATACCCAAATCTTAGGTGCTCAAATCCCTTGTGTTAGGTGGCATAGTGTTTGCACGCAAGTCATGCATATTCTCCAGTAAACTGGAAATTATCTCTAGACTACCTAGGGTGTACCTAGTACCATGAGTGCTGTGGAAATGGTTGCTGATACTGTATAGTATAGGGGATAGAGACTAGGTAAGAATTTGTACATGCTTAGTACAGGGTGATCATCATAAGCCTGACCACACAGCACACGATCTGGGTGTAGTTAAGTCGGAGGGTGTGAACTATCTTGACTGTTTTTGATGTATTATAAAGTTTTATAATTTATATACATTTTCATATTATAGTACTCTTCTGTGATCCTTTTAACTCTGAGGTCCCAAATCCTGTGTGGCAATGAGGTACAGAGGTGACCATTGTTGCTTTTTATCTGATCATGCGAGTTCATATGTCCTCTACTAGTTTTGCCCTGGTCTGTGGTCCTGGGGCTGCAGGGCATTGGGGAAGGATGCAGGCATCGGGGAAGGACGCAGTCAGCTTCCCTAGTTGCTGGTATAGGCAGAGTCCAGTGTCCAGGTGATGCAGGTACCATATTCATGTTTTGTTGGGCAGATGAATATTTAGGGGCACCAGTGATGTGATAGAAAATGTAGAGAGATACTTTCAGAGAACACCATTCCATAGGGTCTCTCTCTCTCTCTCTCTCTCTCTCTCTCTCTCTCTCTCTCTCTCTCCCCCCCCCCCATCTATCTTCAATGGGAGCAAACAATTCTTTATTTTTTCTCCTCTGATTATTTTTCTGCCTAAATTCATGCCAGGCAGTGAAAGGACCGACTCTGCCTGTACATGCCTTCCATTGCATTGCTGGGTGCTGGAGGAAGCTCACAGCTGTTAAATGTTTATAGACCGACCTTTGTTTTCTCCCTGCTGCTCGCGACATAGCGTGTTGTCTTTAGACATACTGTGCTTTATAGTATTTTCAGCACATCTCAAGGCAGTTAGATTGTCACTGAATGTAATTGCACCTGCTGACGCTCTGACTCTGCGACTCTCTCTTAGATTGGCAGCCCAAGCAGCAGAACAAATATCATACATCCCCAGGTTTATGTGAGTATGATCTTTCTGTTGTCATCATTGTGCTTACTGAGTGTGTGCACCACTCTGAGATTATGCATAGCTGTGTGTTTCTTGATGGTCAAGGGCTCTGTGGCCTGTGTGTGACTGGCACCCATCCTACCTTTCCCTACTCATGGTCCTCTAAATTAGTGCACATTGCTGAGGATTATGGTCCTCTAAATTAGTGCACATCGCTGAGGATTATGGAGCCTTCAAGGCCTCTCTTTCCTTCTCACCTGAACTAGACGTTTTCCCTGGTTCAGTTGTATTTTGCCTGTGCTTGGTCCAAAGGCCATGCAGGGAAATGCAAGTCGTTAGATGACCTCCTATCATTGCAAAGTGACATGAATGACATGCTCCAGGCTTTCCTTTTGGATTTCTTATGCCTGTGGATCCCAGGCACCAAAGTTTCAGGTAGGCCTGGAAGCTCTGGTGTGTGTTCCTTGGGGACTGGGCCAATGAGGGCTTGAGCTTTGATGGTGATTTGTGACTACTTTGTGCTCCTTAAAAACACTCCAGAAAGGGGCTAAAGAGGTAGCTCAGGGAATTTAAGTTCAATTCCCAGCACTATGCCAGGCAGCTCATAGCTGCCTGTGTCTCCAGCCCTGAGGATTTAGTTCCTTCTTCTGCCCTCCTGAAGGTGGTATGCATGGCATCCCTCACACTGAGATACACACATCCACATAAATAAAAGTAATGATAAAAACAAACCAGAAACCCAAAAATACTCCAGAAAAGATGGTTTTGATGTCTGACTTGGACTTTGCAGCAAAGTTTGGAAGCAAGGTGCTTTGTGTTATTTTGCTTACTAGGATGATTCTCATACAGTTTGCTCTAATAACAATAAAGTTGGCAGAATGAAGCACTTGGCTGTGTTATCATATGTTTCTGTGGCAAAGAAGCCTCATCAGTATGTCCTAAGAGTTGTGCTTTTGAAATCCTCTTCAATGTATCTCACGTGGAAGTCATCCTTAAGTAAATATTTCTGTATGGCAGTTGTAAACGGTGTTGTATGTAAGTGAACATACAGGAACTTAGGACAGCAAATGCAACCCAACAATGATGAACCATTTCCCTCTCATACTGAGTCTAAACCTGGTGTCCTGTTTGTAAGGGTTGGACACGCCTGTAATATCAGTGCTTGGGAGGTGGACTTTGGGCAGGAGCTCAAGACCATCCTTGGGTACATATTAAGTTTCAAGTCAGCCTGGGCTACATGAAAAGCAAAACAAATGAAACCAAGGCATGGTTATGGAGCAGAACCTGGAGGGTTAGGGTGACGAAGTTTGTTTTTAAAGTTCTTGGACGCAATACTATTTTATTTACTTATTTATTCATTTATTTGGTCATCACGAGAGTCACACTGAGAAAAAGTCACACACTGCTGAGGAATGTCCCCCAAACAGACAGAACTTTCCTGTACACTGTACTTTCCATAGACAGGTCGAAGACTCTGCAGACTTCTTTCTGTCTCCCTGTGTGTGTCTGGGTAGGACCCAGCCCCTTGTTAGTGTTCAGGGAATGCTTTCTCAGTCTCACTTTGGGAGGAAGATGCCACACGAGGGAAACCAGTTAGTGCTTTGCAGGGTCCAACCTCAGCATCTCTAATTTCAGCTGCTTCTGTTGACTGTTCTTATTTCCTCAGGGCAGCTGAAAACAAGTCTTGTCTACAGGTTTGTTTTTTTTTTATTATTAATGAGGGCTTGCAGCCTGTTTTTCTTTTTACCTATTCACAGGAAATTTGAAAAGTTGAATAGGTTATTAGCACTATCTCAGTTGAAGTTCTTTATATCTGGAGTCCTGGGCCTAGCCCTCCCTCCCTTTCTCTGTAGAGCTAAGAACTGAAGCCAGGGTCTCCTGCATGCTATGCAAATACCCTACTGCTGAGCCCAGATAGCTCCAGCCTTGGTGGTTTCTTTTGGGACATACTTTGTGGTGTTATATCTGTATAGATTATTTTATAGACGTTGTAAGAGTTGATGATTTAAAGATTTTTTATTTTCTTTATTAAGTATTTTATATGTGTGTTTGCTTGCATGTATGTAAGTGTGCCGTGTAAATATCTTGTTTCTGAGGAGGCTGGAAGAGGGCACTTCTAGAACTGGGGTTTACAGATGGTTGTGAGCTGCCATGTGGGTGCTGGGAATTGAACCTGGGTCCTCCAGAACAGTGGCCACTGCTCTTAACCTCTGAGTTATCTCTGACTTTTTATTTATTTTTATTTTATTTTTGTTTTGGGTTTTTCGAGACAGGGTTTCTCTGTAGCTTTAGAACCTGTCCTGGAACTAGCTCTTGTAGTCCAGGCTGCCCTCAAACTCACAGAGATCCGCCTGCTTCTGCCTCCCGAGTACTGGGATTAAAGGTGTGTGCCATCATACTCAGCAGTCCTGCCTCTTTTATCACAGTATTCGTGTTTAGCAATAGTTATGGCCTGCTTGTTCACTTTAGCGGTGAAATTGGTTTGGGGTAGAGAATGACTCACTGAAAAGCTGTGGTGACAAAGTGCCCAGACTTCTCACACTCTGGTATTCATGAACTCTGTGTTTCCAGATGCACAGTTATTTTCTTTCTCTCTTTCCCAGTTCTCTTCGCTCCCACCAGTGCGGGTTGTGTTTGCCGTCACAATGGAAGGCAGTGCCCGGAAAGTAATCACAGTCCGGTCTGCCCTCATTGTAAAGAACAGACTGGAGACACCAATGGAACTACGGTTGGACAGTCCCTCAGCTCCTGACAGTACGTTCAGATGGTGTAGAACTAGGTCTTCTCTACTGTTATTGTGACTGTCTGTCCCCATGCAGTCAGTATAAATAGTAAGCCTTGAGGTGGGGACCATCTCCTGCAACTGCTAAAACCCTTATTTCTGTAACAGAACCAGTGGTGCTTCCTGCTATCATGCCAGGGGACTCATTTGCTGTGCCTCTACACCTCACTTCTTGGAGGCTGCAGGCCCGACCCAAAGGACTGGGTGTGTTTTTCTGTAAGGCTCCCATTCACTGGACCAACGTAGTGAAGACCGCAGAGGTTAGCAGCAGCAAACGGGAATGCCATTCCATGGACACAGAGAAAAGCCGGTTCTTCAGGTTTGTATGCTGCTGGGATGGGTGCCTGGGCATTGGCTTTTCCCCTGCAGGGCCTCTGAAGACCCTTAGCAAGCCCTTTGTCTTTGTTTAACACTCTGAGTTTGTCGGGGAACAACCACGGGAGGCTGTAGCCACATCGTATCAGGTGCCATATCTGTGCATTTGTACGAATAGAGTACAGATAGGGAAGAAAAGACAAATCTAAATTGGGAAGCCAGCTCCCGGGCCTGGGGCTTTTCCTCAGGAATAATTTAAAGTCAAGATTCATGCCTGATGCTGACTTTATTGAACACATTGACAAAATTGCCTCTCCATCTAAACCTGTGTTTCCCTCTGTAGTATGTGAAGGCGTCTTCCTGGGTTCAGTGTTGGAAGAGACAGCGGATTGCTGCCTTCAGGCTCTCAGAAACTTTAAGCCCCATCCAGACGAGGGCTCCCCTTTATACTTTTTGTAGAGTAAAAATGGGCATTCATTTAGCTTAAACTTACAAAGTTACTACAAACATAGTATGGAGAGTTCTAGCAGACACTTAGGCTAAATGTGCCAGTTGTAGGGAGACTGAAGAGAAATAGATGAGAATACACATGGAATCGCAATTGGCAAAACGATAGATATCCAAGATTCCCTCACACTGTCAGCCAGCTCGTTTTAGTGGGCATATGCTTAGAGAGTGCCTTGCCCAGTAATTCCAGATTCTATATTATTTTCAAGTATGAGTGGAACATTCTTTAAGAGAGGCCTTCTCTTGGGCCATAAGATTAAGATCAATAAATATTTAAAATTGAAATCATGCAGAATACATATCCTGATAATAGAATTGGATCAAATCAACAGCAATAAGATGCCTAGACAACCCTCATGTATTTGGGAATCAAACTGTACTTCTAAATAACCCTTGGGTCAAAAGAGAAATTACAAAGGAAATTAGAAAATATTTTGAATGTAACAACAACAGTAAAAACAGTAATAATAAAGACACGTGGGGCTGGAGAGATGGTTCAAAGGTTAAGAGCACTGACTGCTCTTCTGGAGATCCTGAGTTCAATTCCCAGCAACCACATGGTGGCTTAAAACCATCTGTAATAAGATCTGGTGCCCTCTTCTGGCCTGCAGGCATACATGGAGGCTGAACACCGTGTACATAATAAATAAATAAATCTAAAAAAAAAAAAATAAAGACACGTCAAAATGGGGCACCCTGCAAAAGCAATTCCTATGGGAAAGCTACAGTTTTTAATGCTCTGTTTGAAAATAAAAATATGTAAAACCACCCACTTAGCATTGAGACGCTAATAAAAGAATGAAAGAGAGCTAGTAAAGCCAGGTGTAGAGGCACACATCTCTATAATCCTAGTCATTGGGACATGGAGAGAAAAGGACCAAGAGTTCAAGATCATCCTTGGATTTATTATGAGCTTGAGGCTGGCTTGGGCTACATGAGACCTTGTCTTACCCAAAACCAAAACCAAAGCCATGCATGCACAATGTAACTTTAATAAAATAGTATTGATTCCTTATGATTTTTTTCAAATATCCTTGGTGTCTTTATTTCTTCCTTAATTGTTAAATTGATACAGCTTGAAGTCATCTTAATTGCAAACTTCAACTAAGGAATTACCTAGATTAGATTGAGTTATGAGTATATCTGTGGGGGATTGTTTTATTAACTAATGGAAGAAAGCCCAGCCGACTGTGGGTGGCCCCATCCCTAGGCAAGTGGGTATTCCTGGGCTGTATGTGAGCCAGAATGAGCCAGCTCTTCCCTTCTTTAATGTGCTTTTGGTCAGAGTGCATTATCACAGCAGTAGCGTGAAACTAAAATACCATGTATACTACAACATGTGTGAGTTTTGTTGAACAAGCAAAAAGCCCAACACAGGGTAGTATGTACCCCATTTGTATGTAGTTCAAGACAGACATGTTTGATAAAAGGGCTTTCTTGAACAAATGGCTGGGAGAACATACTGTTTGGAAAGTTAGTGATGGGGCTTCGGGGCTAAACTAGTTCTTAACTTGTATGGAGTGATGGTTACACAGGAGCATATAATGACCAATGCCCATTAAGCCCTAGAATTCAAAGCCTATACATTTTACTGTGTGCCACATCTCAGTCCATGTATTTTCATCAAAGGTTGCAGCTATCTGGCTGACCCAAACTGTTGTAACGGTATTTGGCTAAGGAGAAACAAATTCCAGTTCTTAATTCAGGCTGACATTTTTTTTCATACTGTTTTGTCTTCACAGGTTTTGTGTAGCCATAAAGAAAGAGAATTATCCAGATTATATGCCCTCAAACATATTTTCTGACAGTGCAAAACAGATTTTCAGACAGCCTGGGCATACCATATATCTCCTACCAACAGTGGTCATCTGCAACTTGCTGCCCTGTGAGCTTGACTTCTATGTGAAAGGAATGCCAATTAATGGGACCCTGAAACCTGGCAAAGAGGCAGCCCTCCCCACGGCTGATACGTCCCAGAATATCGAACTGGGTAAGGCTGCCCTAGCAACATTTATAGTAACACCGTGAAAAATACCAGGGAGTATTTTGTGAGCGTTCTGAGCCCCTTGGAGAAAGAAAGTTGCATGAGATATCTCAGTGAATTGACTCAGAGCCAAGGACTTTGCCATGCAGCAGTCAACAGAGCCCTTGTTCTTGTGTGTGGGTATGGGGAGTAATTGCATCTTTTCAGCTATGCGGATGCCTTAGCTGTAGAATGGGAAGAGGCAAATGTCAGAAGTCAGGCTCTTACCTGTGCCCTCATGTAACCCTTATAGCAGCACTTCTCTGACCCATTTGATTGATGCAGAGATCGAAGTTGCAATGTTTATTGCTCCTTACCTTTCTTTTGTAAGGGTCAGGGTAGAGAACAGCTGCATTTCAAACACCAAGCAGACACCACTAACCATAACTTTATTGGGACCTTCAAGGAACTCTAGGATTGAAATAGTAAACTTCGGGAGGTGGTGGCGCACACCTTTAATCTCAGCACTTAGGAAGGACTGAGGCAGGTGGATCTCTGCCTAACTTGTTTCTGACTAGCTCTTTTTGAACCCTTTGCCTTGGGGCTTTTTATATGCTTCTGTGTATCTTACTTTCTTTGCCTCTCTGTGGCTGGTGGCACCTGCCTGGCTTCTTGCCCCACACATGTCCCTTTTTGTTTCCTTCTCTCTCTTTTTTAATTGAACTATGTATTTTTTCCCCACTCCCCTTCCTTCCTCCTCTTCTCTCCTGTTTGAGCCTACATTTCTCCTTCTATTTATTCTGTCTGCCCACCAGCCCCACCTATCTTTCTCCTGCGTAGCTATTAACTGTTCAGGCTTTTATTAGGCCAATCAGGTGCCTTAGGCAGGCAAGGTGGAAAAATGCAACATTATCTTTACATAATTAAACAAACGCAGCATAAACAAAAGTAACACACCTTTATACAGCTAAAGTAATATTCTGCAACATAAACAAATGTAACACACCTTTGCCTAGTTAAGATAATATTCTACACCACAGACTTCCTAATGTGTCTCTTGGGCTCTGGTTTGCTTCATATTTATTCCTATCCAACGAGAAGGAAGTGGCCTTGAGGTTTCCACAACGTAGATCTCAGTGATTTCTCTAAAAAGGAATCCAATTTAGTTTATTATTGGCTGTTTTTGACAAACTCAAGTGCAAGTCCAGAAAGTCAATGTCTTGTACCTGTAGGGGTGTCACTGGAGAACTTCCCACTCTGTAAAGAATTGCTCATCCCTCCTGGGACCCAGAACTACATGGTCAGAATGCGACTCTATGACGTCAACCGGCGGCAGCTCAACCTTACCATCCGCATTGCATGTCGTGCAGAAGGATCCTTAAAGATCTTCATTTCTGCGCCATATTGGCTAATCAACAAAACAGGTATACCCGGAGACCATGCAGGTAGACCTTTGCCGTGGGCCTTTGGATGCCTTTGGATGTCAGCTGACTAACTGGAGCCAGTGCAGATGTTACTTCAGCAGTCCGATCTGCCCAGCCGTCCCTACTGTCTGTCTGACTGTAGTCAAGCTGCCCATTTAGGTTTCTGCAGACAGAACTCCCTTCCCCGCTTCCCCCAGGTGGATTCCCCCTTTTACTGTTTGCATATTTCCTAGGGAGACTGGGTGGGAACGTTATAAACTTTTCCCTCCTTCCTAAAGGGTTACCACTGATCTTCAGACAGGACAATGCAAAGACAGACGCTGCAGGCCAGTTTGAGGAGCATGAGTTGGCCCGGAGCCTGAGCCCTCTCCTGTTCTGCTATGCTGACAAAGAGCAGCCAAACCTGTGAGTGTGACTATGGATGGGAGGGCCAGTGAACTAGTACCTGTGTACGTAGCACTGTCCTGTAGGCCACAGGCCTGTCTTGGCAGCAGTGGAGCCCTGACTTAATGGGATTCTTTTTTTTTTTTAAACCCCAAGTTATATGTTACTTGATACTGAGAATAAACCATTTGTGAGTTTGCAATGAAAGGTAGTTTTATTTTGTTGAAATAGGACTCTTATTTGTAACTGTGCCAGGGAAGAGAAATTGGGCACCCTCCTCTTTTTACTGCCATTTCTCTCTGCTAGCAGCTTTGAGACCTGGAGAGGAGTGGATTGGGGAGGAGAAGGGTTGTCCTTGGTAGAGTCTTCAACACGAGAATCCTGCTGAGATTGCTTGTGTGAGGTGTTGAGACCCCAAGTGTGCTGTTGCTCCATTTTAAAATTCATGGAGGTCTGGGGTGGGGGAGCACTTGTGAGGTTAAGTGAGGTGTCTTTTTAAGGCACGTAGGGACATTAATTCACTTTTGTTGGTTTTGGCACTCAGTTTTCCTCAGGAGTTTACAGCCCCAATCTAAAGATAAATGGGCGTGTCCTATGTTTCTCACCTCCATCTGTAGGGCACTGCTGAAACCTCACAAGAATGCGCCCCAGGGCGCTTTGGTGGACACTGTGAGGCTGCCCCAATGCTCTCCTGTGGACACCCCGAGGCAGCCCCAGGTCACTCCAGTCAACACTGTGAGGTGACCCCAGTGCTCTCCCATGGATCCGATGTGTTTATCACGGCCAGCCTGAGTCTAGTGTAAGGTTACAGTTTGTCAGAGTTCTGGCTGTTGGAAGAGATGCAGCCGGATATTCAGCCGTTTCTCTCTCATGGCAGTCTGGGGTCTAAGACTTGGCGTTTGTCACGGTTTGGTTTGCACGTGGAAGTCACACTTCCTGAATGGTTTCCTGTAGACCATCTCATTGCATTCTCTTTGGCCTCCAGTGGCTCAGGAAGGGGAGGAAATACTATTAAATCTTGTGAGGAAACTGAGGCACATTGTTTTTTACCAGTAGAGCTGGAACACACACCCTGGAGTCTTTGTTCTGTGATGAGACTCCAGCCCCGCCCAGTGTGATCGTACTTGTTGTCAGAAAGACAGCACCCCCAGCTGCCTCGCTTTACAGTGTGTCCTTACGGGGTTTCTTGGATCATCGTATTTTAAGGAAATGGTAGAGATTGTAGCATGTGATAGGTTTATGGAGAATTCTAGCGTTTCCTCCCAAAGTGCTTAGCTGCAGTTCTTAGTCTTTCATCCACTGCTGTGCTGTGGCTGCCTCTGGAGTGAACTGTCTCACTGTGCTGCGGGTCCACAGGAGGTAGGGTTGAGAGTCCGTGTGAAAGACCTAAGCGGGTGGCCTTACTCGGACTCTGTCGTGGATGGATGTGTACATGTTTGCTCTTCTGCCCATCACAGCTGCACCATGAGAATCGGAAGAGGAATTCATCCAGAAGGCATGCCAGGCTGGTGCCAGGGCTTCTCCCTGGATGGTGGCAGTGGTGTCCGAGCTTTGAAAGTCATCCAACAAGGAAACCGCCCAGGGCTCATCTACAACATTGGTGGGTTATGTTTGGGACTGAGGGTGGACTGGGACCATTGACCAAAGACCCTAGGCCTGCATGAATAAACCAGCCGTGCATGTTGGCCTGGCAGCAAGTGCAGGTTTTCTGATTTGACGGTGGTCTTATATCTCTTCTCTGAATGCTAAATTAATGTGTAGATATGTTCTATGAAACACCTTTTTTTCAGGGGAACTATAGAAACACTTAGAGCACTCTCATCCTGTAGTGTTCCCACACATTAATTCAAACTTAGAAAGCATGAGCAGGTCAGAAGACTTCACCTGGGACTCAAGTAGAGAGCTTGAGTGACAGTCCAGATGTGGACAGGAGGCCTGGGGCAGAGGTAGGAGGGCGGTGCTGTGTGAATTTGAGGCAAGAAATACAGTAAAATGGACTTGGGGATGCCAGGCCCCTACTTGTCTTCGTGGGTGTGTCAGGGAGGATTCTCTACCCATGTCCCTCAGAGCCAGTTGAGGACCCGTGAACCATTTCCTAAAGGCTCAGGGTCAATTAGATATAAGTATTCCCCATATTTTGTATGTTAACAATGTGACCTTGTAGTAAATCATTTCCAGGGACTTTACAGCTATGTTTAGCCTAAAACTGCCTGGTCCTGGGACCTGCCCTAGGAGACCAGAAGAGGTTGAAGGATTCGCTAGAATGTTGTAGTGTTGGTGTTGGTCTAGACAGTCATGTTGTAGGAGGAAGAACCATGATGGTACAAATTTACCCAGAATCCTACTGAGAATGTGGTAGCTTAGTCCTGAGTTCTTTTTAAAAAGTATTCAATTATTGTGTGTGTGTGTGTGTGTGTGTGTGTGTGAATGTGTGCATGTGCACATGTATGTACACATGCATTGTGCACAGGTATGCACATGCAGAAGACAGTATGCCGGAGCTGATTCTTTCCTTTCATTCTGCGGATCATGGAAATTGAACTGAGGTTATCAGTCTTGGAGGCAAGTGCCTTTAGCTGCTGAGTCAGCCTGGCTGTCCTGCTTGAGAATTTCTTAACAGAAGAACTGTTCAAGCGTAGTTTCCTTTTCAGATAATTTAACCTGGATTTGTTTCATGCTCCCATTTAAACTTCTTCCTTACAGTGAACATAAAAATTTCTCAAAGGAACCAGCTTTATTTGAGCCAAAAGAGCATTCTACTCACATTTGTTTTCTCCACCCCTCGAGTGGGCGGGGCCTTCTGCTGGCCTGGCTTGTGCATAATTTATTTTCCAAAACAAGCTACCCAGGTTAGCTGGACGCTATATTTCTATTTCAGACAGATTAGGGAAGGGAGAGAAACAAAGTTTCTTGTTGTTGTTGTTGTTGTTGTTCTTCTTCTTCTTCTTCCTCCTCCTTCTTCTTCCTCTTCTTCCCCCTGGCTCTCCCCCCCCCCCCCCCCCCCCCCGCCGCCGCCACCCTCCTTTCTCCTCCTCCTCCTCTTCCTTTTTCTTCTTTTGTTGTTGTTGTTTTTTGTTTTTCAAGACAGGGTTTGTCTGTAGCTTTGGAGCCTGTCCTGGAACTAGCTCTTGTAGACCAGGCTGGCCTCGAACTCACAGAGATCCTCCTGCCTCTGCCTCCCGAGTTCTGGGATTAAAGACATGCACCACCACTGCATGGCTCAAAGTTACTTCTTTTAGCACAACTCTTGCTGAGAGCCGCAGAATTGTAGCAGACAAGCAAGTGGCGCACTGAGCACATGTGTAATGTGCATACGTGTGTAGTCATGGATGCAGGTATAAAATGTGAACGCATGTGTAACCTTGCAGTGTCTGTAAACCTGTGTTCCTCACAGGGCTGTCATCTGAATTCTGTTCTTTTTCCAAGTGAAAGGACAAAAGGAACGGGCCAAGATAGGATCTTGAAAGTCCTTGGCTTTGTGACATTTGTGTGTGTGTTGTCAAGGCAATCTGGGAACTCTCCTAGTGCATACAAACAACCTCCTCTTGGAATGTTTATAGCACTATCCCCAGCAGAAAAGCCAGGACATGCACCTTGAAAAAGAAAGATTTTGTGCGTTTTGATCTCAGCTCGATTCATTGGGGTCTGCCAGGGTGTATAAACTAGGATAGAAGGGAAATAGAAAGATCACCTTTTTTCAGAAGCAGGGTGTCTGTGCTGCTCTGGACGACTCTCTGTGCTTCCAAATTAAGCACGGCTTTTGAAGTGGATTTCTTATTTGTAAGATCTGCTGACTCTGACACTGTTGGTTTCTGGCAACTTAAGCTTTTCTTCTTGTCCCAGAAGAAAAGTGTGTGTGGGGGGTGTCCCATCACCCTTGAGACATGTGATTTCTTAGGTAAGAATTCCAGAGACAATCTTTAAGGACTACTCAGTCTTTCTATTTCAGCTGACCTCCCAGGCCAATTGAAGCACTAGGTGCCTGGGCTGACCCCCTAGCCTTATCTGTGACTGCATAACCTAGATCATGTGACTCCACTTCCCATGCCTTAGTGCAGTAGAAGTGATTAATACCCTTATTCCAGAGGGCTGTTGTGAGAATTAAATGTAAAGCCACACAGAGGGCCTAACCTGTATGAAGGGGCCGATAAGTATTAGGATGCTATTTTTATTACTTTGGGTATATTTTTAATTGTTGTATATCCAGAACTCAGCACAGAGCTTTGAACTTATTTCCTGTATTTATTGTCATAGCAAATGAGTGAGTCATCCCGCTGAGTGTTGTAGTTTTTAAAATTGTCATCAGATTGTATAAGGTGACTCAATGTGACTTCATTTGTCTTTATGTGAAACTAGTTGGTTTGAGATTTCTTTCTCACTGGGTGTTTTATAAATGTATATATATATTCATTATATATATACATATGTTTCCAGTTTGTAGTAAGTGGGGAAGACCTATTTTTTAATAAATAAATAAATCCTAGCATGTGTATAAGTTGGATTATTGGATAGTAGACTAAAATTAATAGAGAAGGTTCTAGATAGAGTGCTTGAGTTCAGATTGGTATAGAATCCAACTAAGTAGTCTGAGGTTTCCATTTATCCTTTAACAAAGGCAGATCTCTGGGGGTGGGGAGTTTGCATCCCAAGTATAAGCATCATTGTATTGTGTAGTGTAGTTGTCTGAATGATTAGTTTCAAAAACGGAAAACGAAGCTATGTGCGACCAAAACATCCACGTGTCTTAGCTGTTATTATAGTGATGTATACAGGGGAAATCCTGAGATTTTTAAAACATTTACTTATTTTTTGTATGCATGCATGTATGCCATGGTACATGTGTAGAGGTCAGGGGACAACTTATAGGAGTGAGCAATGTGGGATTGAGGGATCAAAATCAGGTTGTCTTTATCCACTGAGCCATCTCATCACCCACCCCCAGGGCATTCTAAAGCCTAAATGGGTATAAGGAATAATACATTGTGAGGCGCTAATATTTACATTCCATTCTTGAAGGGCTTCATATCCACTCCAGATGACATACATGTTTGCTCACAGGAACTAAGGAATTATGAAGGCTTCTTATTTTTATCAGAACAAGAATTTTCAGTCATAATTAATCAATGAAATGGTTCTTGTCATTTGTAGGTATTGATGTCAAGAAAGGCCGAGGGCGCTATATTGACACTTGTATGGTCATCTTTGCCCCCCGTTACCTGTTGGATAATAAATCATCTCACAAGCTTGCATTTGCACAAAGGGAATTTGCCCGGGGACAGGTAAGCAATTTGCTTTGAAGAATGGCCAGAGCTTGTTTTTTAGTGGGGAGTTTTTAAAATCGAGGCTTGCTTCTCATCAAGACTGTGTTTTATGACGTGAGTGACCCAGCAGCTATTGTGTAGGATAAGGCTGAGAGTAGGAACTCAGCAAGAATTGTATGTGACTTGCTCAGGTTTTAAGTAACGTGACTAAAGCCCTGATCTGTGTGTTTTAGGGAACATCCAACCCCAATGGCTACATTTCCACCTTGCCTGGTTCCAGTGTGGTGTTCCACTGGCCACGCAATGACTATGACCAGCTGTTGTGTGTCAGGCTGATGGACGTTCCCAATTGCATTTGGTCTGGAGGCTTTGAAGTCAACAAGAATAATTCCTTCCATATCAACATGAGGTAAGTTTGAGGTTTGATCGAGCTCAGATTGAGTTCTCAGAACTTGTAAAACTCCAACGAAATGGTAGCACTTTAATGAGATGAGTGATAGAAGATGTTAGCAGCTTTAAGTGATGAACACAGTTCTCTGGTCTTAGGGCATGTGAAGTTCAGAGTGACTGCCTGTAACTCTTGCTGTCTGTGTTCAGGTGGTGCTACTGGTGGTAACTACCCTGTTTATTCTTTTGCATTTGAATGTTCTTCTCTTACCTGATGTTCTTCTGTCTTGTTTCATTTCTGTTACCATGATAAAATATCCTGATACCCCCCCCACAACCACCAAAAAAAAAAAACAAAAAACAAAAACAAAAAACCCCAACTTGGGGAGAGAAAGGGGTTTATTTCAGTTTATGCTTTCAGTTTATAATCCAACATAGTGGAGGAGTCAAGGCTGACACCCCAAATGGCTAGTCACGTATTCATGGTCATGAGCAGAGAGAAAGAAACGAATGCATGCGTGCTCACTTGTTTATTAAATGTACTTCGCTCCATTTCTCCAGTGTCATACAGCTCAGGGTACTTTGCCTAGGGAATGGTGCTACCACCATAGATTAGGTCTTCTCATATTGATTAACTAAATTAAGACAGTCCCTGACAGAGCCTCAGACCAACCCAATGTGAGACAATCCATCAATCAAACTTTCTTTCCAGGTTATTTTTGTTTGTGTCAAGTTGACAAATCTAAACACATCTGCTTTGCTCAATCCAGTGAACCTCAGGTCCTTGTTAGAAAAATCAACCAAATTCAGCCTTAGCTAGCTCAGGATGACTTAATTTCCTTCCTGTTTCATCAAATCCTTTATTGTTATTGTTATATTTTTTTGCAGCTAAACCTTGGGCTTTGTACACGCTAAGCAGTACTGCCATTGAACACATTCTTAGCCCCATCATCAACAACAACAAATTTTAGGGTTTTGTTGGTTTTGTTTTCTTGAGACTTAAGATTTTTTTTTTGCTTGGTTGTTCAGCTTGACTTTAAACTTCTTGGCTACAGTGATCACCTTTATTTATCGTGCCCAGTGCATATTCTCATTGCTGCACACATGCAGGGGTCTCTGCAACCCCTAAACCAGCAGAGTGGGAGAAAGGAGGTTGTTCTGATCAATATGACTTAGCTGGTGTTAGTTCAGACTACTTCCAAGTAGTTTATTTTAGGCATATTTAAGCATAGCACAATTCTTGAAAATTTTCCTGGTGATAATTAACTCAGCCCATTTGGACAATAAAACTTAATATATGACTATATTGAACCTCTGTAAAGAACGTGTGTCATCTGCCATAAAGATGGGCTCTGTAGATTGGCAAGCTCACGATAAGGATCTGGGGTGGGGGATCCAGTGTGGTCTCAGCCTCACAGATAGTGCAAAGGTCACCAGGCTACTAATCATATCAGCCCCCAGCTTTCAAGGTAGATAACAGGTTATGCATCCCTCCCTTTGAAGGAACAACCCTCTGTGTTTAACATTCCTGGTTTCTCAAGTGCTCTTCTGTGAACACGGGAACTTTTGTGGCTCCCCCACCACCCCGCTTGACTAGCCAGTGCACACATTGCTGCACACTCTTAAGCAGCCAGTGCACATTCATAATGTTGCATACAGAACCTAGAGCATGTCCTGTAAAACTCAGACTCTACGTCAGTTAAATTACTGTTTCCCTTGCCCCAGTCTTGGCAGTACCCATTCTACATGGTGTATCTAGAAATTTGATTACTCAACAATATATGAGTGGAGATGTACAATACTTATTTTCTCGTGACTATCTTATTTTACGTAGGATAATATCCTTTAAGTTTATTCATGTGGCATGGGTCAACATTTCCTTCCTTTTTAAGGCTGAATAGCATCTCATGTCTGTTCCCATTTTGTTTGTCCATCTAATGATGCTTCCACCTTTTGGTTCCTACTGTGAACATAGGTGTGTGCATGTATACTCCAGACCCTGATTTTAATTCTTTAGCGTATAGATTCAGGAATATAATTGTTGGATAATATGATTTTTTTTAAAATTTATTTGGTTTTTGAGATAGGGTCTTCTCTGCAGCCTTGACTGGCCTGAAATTTGCTATATAGACTAGGCTGACCTTGAACTCATAGAGATGTGTTTGCCCCTCTGCCTTCTGGGTTCTTGAATTAAAGTGTGTGCCACCATGTCTGCTGTTTCATTTCTATTTTTTTTCTTTAATACAAGGTCTTACTGTGTTGTCTAGTCTAGTCTTGAACTGAGAACTCCAACAGTCTCCCCACTTCAGCTTCCTCAGTGGCCAGGATTGCAGACATAGGTCACAGGTATAGGTCATTGGTTTTATCATTTTTAATCTTTCAAGCATGTGCTATGCTGTGTTTTGTTAGGATTATAGCATTTTATTTTCCTGTGAGTTGTGCCTGGGGGCTGCAGTTTCTCCACAGCTTTACCAATACTTAGCATTTGCTGTTGGTGATGTCTGCAGTAGCTATTTCAATAGCAGTAAGCAGGAATCTCACTGTGGGCTGTCTCTGGGCTACTGGGTATTGAGCCCCCAAGTTCTCATAAATGGCAACAGGTACTTTGCTCCTGAGCTCAGCCCCCGCCCTCATTATGGCACTGGCTTTCAGTTCTCTAATGATCATTTCATATGCCTGTTTGTCTTCATGGGATCCTTGCCCACTTCTGTGTTGGGTTATTTGAGCTGGATGTTGTTCCTTTTGGATGTTAGCTCCAACCAGGTATGTGATTTGCAAATCTGCTCTTCTGCCTTTACATGCTGCTGATTGCCTTCTGTGATAATCTCTTTGTTGTTGAATCCAATTTATTGGTTCTTTGGTTGCTTTTGATAATGCATCGCAGAAACAGTTGTCAAATCCAGTGCCATGAGGCTGTTTTCCTTTGTTTGCTTAAGGGTTTTGTAATTTCAGCTCTTTTGGGTCTGGTCTGCTTTGAGTTAACCCTTGTGTGTGGTAGAACTGGGAGGAGCCACTTCTTGGCATGTGAATGTTCTGCTTCTCCAACGGCATTGGTTGTTGGAAGGCATTTGGCCCTACACACAAGAGTTTGTTTCTAGGCTTCCCACTCATTGACTGGCCTGTCTGCGTGCCTAGTACTAGTATTGGTTGCTGTAGCTTCATACTACCTTTTGAAGTGAGGCCGTGGGAGACCTTCAGTTTCGTTTTGGTGGCTCTTTTTTCAGAATTCTTGAGATCCATAGGAATTTTATGTTTTTTTTTTTCTATTTCTGCTAAAAAAAAAAACATGCTGTTGGGAGCCATTCATTAGGCTGGGATTAAAGCTGATTACTTTATCAAGGTGAGGGTGGGGTAAAAGGGAAAGTGGTGACTGTATGCTAGTGTTAATCCTTTAAAAATGGCTTTAGTGTGTAATCTAAGCTACCGAGTGACCGATGCCACCCACTGCTTTTCCTTTCCCCAGTTTTTCATCTGGAAACAATTTGAATGAGAAGTCCCAGGAGCAGTACAGGGAACCTCTTCCATCTCATTTCTCCCCACTTCTGTCCCTCCACCTTACCCACACCTGCTCTGGGGGTTGAGCACATGTGAGCGCACTTTGCTGAACCATTGGAAAGAAAGTCCAGGTCATCATGATACTTGAGCTGTATTAAATCCAGCACCTACCACAAACAATGGTATCATATGTATTTAGGAAAATACCTTTGTTTTTAAAACAAATAGTAATACCATAACTATGATACCATTAATACACATGCAAGGAATTTAGTAGAGCACAGTGCAGTCTCTGTCATAGCCTGGGTGAATTGGCATGCTTTCCTTCCCCGCAGTCCACTCTCTCTGAGCTGGGATCCCGTCAGCGGTCACTTGTCCAATGCAGCTGCAGATGCTTTTATGTGCTGCAGTGGAGAGTCAACCCAGCGCTCTCTTCTTGGCTGTGAGCCAGCGGTGTTTGTTTGCCGGTTGCTGCTGTGGTCTTGTAGGATGTGCTCTTTTCTGCATTTGGATGCCAGTGTACTGTGTGTGGGTCAGATCAGCCCTTTGTGTGAATAGTTCCTCCTTATGTCATGCGTATCTCCCCTAGAGTCGCATCAGAAGGGCTGTGGCCCATTGATCTTGTTACTGGTGTGGTTTGATCATCACTTGGCTTTTGTGGTGCCCACCTGCTCTCTCTGCTGCAAAAGATCACCTTTCCATCTTCATGAAGAGAACTAACCTGTTGAGGCAGCGTTGGCAGTCCAATATTCTGTGTCTCCAAACTATTTACAAAACTGGAATTATTTGTTATATCTGGGATTTGAAATGGTGATCTTTAAAAATTTCTTCATTTGTTAATTGATATTCTTCTGTAAAACTAGGTTCTTCTTTCCTCTAGTTAATATATCTAAATACAGTGCTTGTAAACACAAAATAGAACACGTGTACTTCTTTCCCCAGGGTCTTATGTAGCCCAGGCTGGCCTAGAACTCAGTGTGTACCTGAGAATGACCTTGAATGTCTGAACTATATCCTTTCCTTTCACAGGTCTTTGTAAAGAATACCATCTGAAGAAATGATTAGGAAATCACCATTTTTTTTGCTATTATCAGTTTCTACTTTCTAAGTTAAAACTTTAATTGTATGCATGCACGCATGTTTCTGTGTGGGTGGGTATGCGTGGTGTGAGTGCTCATGTCTGAGGAGACCCAAAGTAGTTGTTAGATTCCCTGGACCTAGAGGTATAGGTGGTTGTTAGCCTCTTGATGTAGGTGTTGGAACTTAGCTCTGGTTTTTCTCGAGCCATATGTTTCCTACCTGCCGAGCCATCTCTCTAGTCCTCCTACTTCCTAAGTTTGCTCAGGAACCATGCAGTGGGCTGCTGCTGCCAGCATCCTTGCATATGTGTGCACAGTGTTGTGAATGAGGAGCCAAGAGATCACAGTCTGTCCCCCCACTTTTTTTTAAGATTTATTTTTGTTTTATGTGCATGAGTGTTTGAGTGCTTGCATGTTTATGTATCGAATGGGTTCCTGATGCCCTTGAAACTCAGAAGACATCAGATGCCCCTGGAGCCAGAGTTGTAGCTCCCTCCACCTAGCCATCTCTTCAGCCTGTCTCCTTTTAATGTGGCCTTTGCTCCTTGTTCTGCAGGGACACCCTGGGAAAATGCTTCTTCCTCCGAGTGGAAATTACTCTCCGAGGAGCTACATACAGGATCTCCTTTAGTGACACAGACCAGTTACCACCTCCTTTCAGAATTGACAACTTTTCCAAGGTACCACGTGCTTCTGAGGGCTGGCTGTTCACATGTGACAGGGTGGAAGACTGTGGTGTAGTGCACACGTGACACTCACTAAAGCTCTGTGATCCTGAAACCCCAACTCTGAAGAGGTGTCCTAATTTATTTCATGTGTCTGAGCATTTTGTCTGCATGTACATGTAGGCACCATGTATGCCTGGTGTCTTCAGAGAGAGAAGAGGGCATTAGATTCCCCTGGAACTGGAGTTATAGATAATTGTGAGTCACCATGTGAGTGCTGGGAATCGAACCCAGGTCCTCTGGAAGAACAAGTACCCTAACCACTGAGCAATCTTTTCATCCACGTCTGTCGATTATGATGGTCACTAAGCTGCCTCATCCAGGTTGAAGTAAACTTTCTGCCCCCAAAACTTCTTTTTGACTAAGAATTTGGTTGTCACAGTGCTCCCTGTAGACATGCTGTGCAGGCAGAGAAAGGGATCAGCCTGCTCAGGAAGAGCTGAGTGGGTCCACTGCTGTTGCTCAATTAGAGCTAGCATTTTGTTGTTGTTGTTTTGTTTTTAGGGACAGGGTTTCTCTGTAGCTTTGAAGCCTGTTCTAGAACTAGCTTTTGTAGACAAGGTCGGCCTTGAACTCACAGAGATCTGTCTGCCTCTACCTCTAGAGTGCTGGGATTAATAGCCCGGCACATTTTTATAAACCTAAATGTTAAGTGGAAATTAGGAGATTCTGTCTTTTTATTTTGTGTGTATGTGATTGCCACAGACATGTTAAGGCCAATGACCATGGTTCAGGTGTTGGTATTCTTCCGGTATGTGGTTCCTGGGGGATCAAACTCAGGTCATTAAGCTTGGGACCATGTACCTTTATCTGCTGAGCCATTTCCCTGACCCATTTTAAATTACTCCTTTGAGTTATGTGTCTTAGAATATAAGACTTTTTAGAACCAGTGTCTAGATCCCCATTCTTTCCATATTCAGACATTCACAGGGAGCAAGGGTAGTAAAGACAGCATCGGAGCAATGGAATTGCTGCCTTGGATATTTTGGCAAAGTATCTTAAGATTGTTTTTGCATTTTTATTTATGTGTGTATATTATGTATCAGCACCTACAAAGTTCACATATGGTATCTCCTGGAGCTGCAGTCACAGTTGAGCTGCAAGGCAGTCTGTTTCTGGTTGCCTGTGGTCCTTGCCTTTCAGCGATGGGCCTTTTGAATTCCCTAAGATAGTTGGAAAAGCCTTGTCCCCTCATTGGTTACTATTCCCTGTGGATTGTTCATCTGGGACGATGGGAGTGTCCACCTTGGGCTGGCTGGCTTACTTTCCAGGAAACTGCCCTGAACAGAGTCCTCTGCCCTCTAGGTTCCTGTTGTCTTCACCCAGCATGGCGTAGCTGAACCCAGGCTGCGGACAGAAGTGAAGCCCATGACATCACTGGATTATGCCTGGGATGAGCCCACCCTCCCACCCTTCATCACGTTGACTGTTAAGGGGGCAGGCTCCTCGGAGATCAGCTGCAACATGAATGACTTCCAGAATAACCGACAGTTGTACTACGAAAATTTCATTTACATTGCTGCCACATACACATTCTCCGGGTAATTCTGGACTTAATTATAGTTCATGCAAAGCAGAATATTTTAACTATTCACTGGTTTTTAAAGTTTAAATAGTTTCTGAGGAGACAAGTTACAGCCAATGCTTTCTTTACTAGTAAAACTCCAGACCCAGGTTCTGCCTTGAGAGTCTAGTTCACATTCTCGACTGTAAACTCTACCCATCTCCCCCCCCCCCACCCCCATCTCTGAGAGGGTATCTCTGTATAACAGTCCTGGGTGTCCTAGAACATGCTCTGTAGACCAGGCTGGCCTCAAACTTGGAGATCTGCCTGCTTCTGCCTTCTCTACCCCCAACCCCTGTAGTGTAGCAGCAGCTTTTTCTTTAAGGGCCTCCCGCAGGGACTGAGCCCAGCCTGAACAATTGATAAGTCTCTTCCTGGATCTTGAGTTCCTGTGGTGTCTGTCTTGACATTAGCTGATAAGGTTTGTTTGTGGGCTGTTCCTATAGCACTGACCAGTGTAACCTTCTTAAGGGTTAGTGCCTGAGAAACCAGTTCTGTCTGGTTGTGAGCCCCACTTGCTCTGGTTTCTATAAGTTCCAGAAGCCGCTGAGCTCTGAAGGGAGAGTCCTGTGTTGACCTTGAGCTCATAGGATGAGGGTCCGGAGCAGGGAGGGAGAGACGCTCTTGGAAGCCCAGGCCCTGTTTGGGTGCTAGGAGTTGAAACCAGTTTTGGGGTCTACCAAATGCTATTGGTGGTAATAATGGAGAAGAAAGTACAGGTTTTTTTCTTTAATTGTTATTTTTATTGAGGACAGGTTCATGTAACAGAAAATTAACCATTTCAAACTGAATAGGTAGTGGCATTTAGTACACTGTTGATGTGGTTGTCATCATGGTTGTCACTTTGCTGTTCCTAAAAAAGAGCCTCCCCTGGCACTGTCTTCCACTCCTCCTCCCTGACCTCAGTGACCTCCTTTCTGTTCCTGTGTGCTTGGCTAACTGGGTAGGCCCCGAGTCTGGATCACCCCTGTGGCCTTCTTTGGCTGTCATCTTTCACTTAGTGTCATGTTTTGGGTTTAGCCACATTGCAGTTTGTGACCCTGCTTTTACGAAATGTGTTCAGTCTGCATGAGTCTGAGAAATGTTCTGTGCTGTGTACTTGCTGCCTGCCTGCCTGCCTGCCTGTCTATCTTTCTGTCTGTCAGTCAGTCAGCAGGCATCTCAGCCTTGCAGTTCGATTTCCAATGCTGTGGGTTGACTGTGGCTTTTTTTTTTGAAGGTTTTATTTAAAGGACAATTTTTTTAAATTTCAGTGAAATCTAATTTGTTGAATTTTGTTTTGCTTTTGTCACATATGTTTTTGATGTCCAGATGACTAACTTTTAACCGAACTTATCAGTACTTTTGTAATGTTAAGGGTTGATGAAAACAGGCAAGTGATCTAAATTAAACATCATTTGAGCATTATGCATATATTCCAAAATGAGAAGCTGAGAAGGGCTCAGTGAGCACAGCTCTTTGTTCACAAGCGTAAGTTCCTGAGTTTGGATTCCGGCTCTCAGATGGGAAGCTAAGTGTGGTGGCCAGTGCTCGTAATCCCAGCACTGTGGGCAGAGTTGGGCACGTCCTAGGTCTTGCCGGCCAGCCAACCTAACTGAAACAGTGAGTCCCAGATCCAGTGGTGACCCTGTCTCAAATAATGAGGTGCCGAGTGGTAGAGACAGACACCCAATGTCGTCTCTGGCCTCCAATGCACGCATACAGTTGCATTTACCCAACCATTTACGTATAACCCACAATATCCCACACAAATAATAATATAATAAACACCCAAGCTGAGCCAGCATTCCATAACGCTTGGGATTTTTAAGCCACAGGGAAGCACCACAGGCTTGAATTGGGGGAAGGTGACTGTTGGCCCTCTGGATTCTTTTCCTCCTGAAAGGATTCCATTTCTTGCCAAGACTTGGGAGTACGGTGATGCTGATGCTCTGTTTGGCAGAGCAGAGCGTGGCTGCACCCTTGGACACCTGCCTTGGGTTTTACCTCTTCCCCACCAAAGATTCATGGCCATCATTTCATGTCTTGATTTTGTGCCACTGAAGTTATGAGGAGAGGAAAAATGCCAGAGTTTTGTGTTCACCAATGAGTCCTAACTTGTGCAGGGTAAGAGTGGCTCTACTCCTGTGTCCTGTCAGGCCTTTACTTCATGGCTTCTGTTGGTTTGTTTGTCTGTTTTGAGACAGAGTCTCTTCTGTATAGCTTGGGTTTTCTTCTTCCTTCAGTTTGCTAAGTACCGAGATGACTGGTACCAGCCAGCTTTTTTGTTTGTTAATAGAGGTTTTTGTTTTGCTCGCACGCGTGCGCGTGTATACATGTGCACTCACTTATTTCATCTTAGTTTGCAGGAGGGCAAAGGAAGGCCCGTGACTTCCCACAAGGCAGTTACCTGTGCAGAACTCGTTTTGGATGTGTCTCCAAAGACGCAGAGAGTCATCCTAAAAAAGAAGGTAAAGGCTCAGAGGCTGGCGACGAGAGTCGGGGGCTCAGGCTCATCTAGTCCAAAGTCTCTGGCCCTGCAGGAAGTGGGCTGGGAGCCTGGAGGCTCTGGGCTTGTGCTCCCACTGTGTTCACTGTGATCATGCTGGCTGCTGGGTTCCAGCCTTCTCACTCCCAGGTCCTTCTGGAGAGAGGATAGTACTGAAGCTGTGAATTGTGGTTTTTATTTTTTAATTTTTTATTATTATTTTTTTTCTTGCCTGTTGCTTTTTTTATCTCAAACTGAACTAAAGGAAAATTTCCCACTGGCAAGTACCCCTTTTCATGTCCTCTGATGAGTTAGCCTAAGAAGAGCAAGGCACACCTGTGAGTATAGGGAAATATTCTGGTTAGCTGACCTAGATTTGGAGGGGAAAGCAGTAAAATTTGGTCAAACATCTTAATAAATGGCAGAAGGAAGAGTGATAGCAAATAGTTGGAAGTGAAAGATGGCAGAAGTTCGGGACCGTGGAGATGCAGCAGCAACCAGGGGAAGGAGACCATGAAGTTGTCACCTGGGCCTGGAGAGTCTGTGTAGTTTAAATGCTACACTTCAGAAAGAGCCCCGAGGGAGGTCTGCATTTGCACTAACATCTCACCACCTGTGGCTTCAGTACCATGTTTGTCCTCTGGGCAAACATATGCAGATTCAGACAGGTTCTGTAAGTCAAGGGCATTCTGGGCACATTCTTCCTTCCTCAGCCACATCTAAATGTTTAGGATTAAATTGTTAGGAAAGAGGAAAAGGGCACCCAGGAAAGATGATACATATCCATATTTTTAAGAGGGAGTTCTGGTTGTTTCCAGCTTGGGATAGGTAAGTTCCTGCAGGCCAGCTTCCCTCACTGTGCAACTGGGTGACTCAGCCTGTGGCATCTGAGGGGCTTCCTGTGCCAGCTGGTGCTGTGGGCAGATGTGGGCATAGATGAGACTGTGGGAGCTGCGTTTGGAGATTGAGGCTGACTTTGATCTTATGGGAGCAGTCAGCAGTTCCAGCAAGAGGAAGAGGGTGCTGGTGTAGTTTGAGACTGACTTTCCCACTCCTCCGAGCTACATTTTCTTACTGACTTCCTGGGAGAAATAAAGGAACCATCTAAGACAGTAGTTCTCAGTCTTCCTAATGCTGCTTCTCTTTAGTACAGTTGTGGTGACCCTCCAACCATAAAATTATTTTGTTGCCTCTTCAAAACTAATTTTGCAATTCTTATGAATCGTAATGTAAATGTAATCTGATACGCAGGGTATCTGCCTTGCAACCCTTGTGAAAGTGTCCTTTGACCCCACCCCCACCCCCAAGGAGTCACAACCTGTGAGTTGAGAACCTATGATCTAAGACAGTGTTCATGTAGTGCTGTCTCAGAGTTGTGGGGAGAGGAGCACAGCACACAGTTATGAAGCCACAGCTGTCCAGGCTGGGTTTTTACCTTTACCTCAAGAACTGAAGAGGTCGTTTCGTTTGCCTCTTTGACAGGTCAGAAAGCAGGCTCCGTGAGCTTAGCTGCCTCATCCACGTCATGTGGGTTGTGAACTAGCTCACCTTGTGTCTGTGCAGCTGGTCTCAGTTCCTGGCATTTTGACTCTGACATCCACTTTATACCCTTTGCTTTTTACACTGTAGGATGTAGAATGCAGGGCCAGGAATATAGCTCCGCAGAAGAACTCTGCCCAGCCCTAGACTCAATTCCTAGCCTCGAAAAAATTGTAGAATGCTGAAAAACTATCTTTCTGGCCTGTATGTAGCTTGTGAATGAGTTAGTGGGCAGAGCCAGAAGTGTCCATTGAGGTGGTGAAGCTCCTACATGCTGTGAGTGTGTGACCCTGAGAGCTGCAGCTTGGGAGAGGTGTCCCTGCAGTGGGGAGGCAACATTACAGACCAGTTAAGTGGGCTTTGGCATCGGACAGGTCCAAGTAGTCTCTCTGGTCACTAGTTGTGACAGCATGAGGAAATCACTTTTCTCACCAAGCCCTAACTTCCTTGTCTGTAAGGACAGCGACAGCGTGCACCTTGTTGGATTGTTTTTAAGGTTGAATGAGTTACTGTACTCAGGCCAGACCAGCAGCAGAGTCTCAATAAGTGTTATTACCTGTAGTTTATAATGGACTAGGTAAACATCCTTGACTGACCTTGTCTGACCTGGAAGCCTAATTGTAGTATTTAAGTATTCTAGCAGAGAAAATGCATTGAAAATCAGAAGCAATCAACTGAAAATAACCTTTAAATGCAACCAAATTAATAATTGGTTATAATCAATTCATAAATATTGAGATGGTAAGCACTGGAAGTAGTGAGGGCTGCTGCTGTCCCTGCTCTGGCAGTTTACAGGAATGCCAGAGACAGGGTGCTGACTTGCACATATTCTTGGCATAGCTAAACTCTCCTCTGGACTAAAGACACCTGAAATAATCATACGTAACAGTGGTATTCATGGCAGAATAGCTAGAAAGAAGAGTGTCCAGTCATTGACTTTTTTTTTTAAGGAAAACTAATAGGTGCATACGTTATAAGAATTTCTTTTAATTATTCCTACATGTGCATGTCTGTGTGTGGGTATGTGCACTTATCTGTGCTTTGCCTGTGGAATCCAGAAAAGGTCATTAGCTGCCTGCCTGGAGCTGGAGTTAGGAGCAGCTGTGAATCGCTTGCTGGTGTGGGTGCTGGGAGTGAACCTGGTCCTCTGCAAGAGCACATAGTTCTTAGCCATGGAGCCGTCTTTCCAGCCCAAAGAAGACTTCTTAAGAAATCTGCACCACTTACAAATGTTGGTTGCTTATTAGGACTTTAGCAAATGGGCAGTGAGATGGCTCAGGGTTTGTCACATAATCTTGTTAACCTGAGTTTGAACTCCAGATTTCATGATGGAAAGAGAGAACCAACTCCTGAGATTTATCCTCAGATTTCCACACAATGGAACACTCAACACACACATACATGTGCACACCAAAATAAAATAAAAGTCGAAAAAGAGTTTAGTATGCTTTATTTAAGTTTAATTAGAAATTCACAATAATGAAATCTTAGTTGGGTCTTTCTATAATATGGAAAACATCTCAGCTCAGCTCCAATGGAGAACCTCTTTGGCCCTTAGAGGGGCCTTGTGACTGATGGACAGGACTAGCTGTGGCCACATCTGTATGTCTGCCTGTCAGGAACCAGGAAAGCGCTCTCAGCTCTGGAGGATGACAGGGTCGGGAATGCTGGCCCACGAGGGCTCTGCAGTTCCTCACAACCCCAACAAGCCCTCAGCCACACGTTCCATCGAAGGATCCGCCATCCTGGATATCGCTGGCCTGGCCGCTGTGACAGACAACAGGTAATTCGATGGGTAGCTCACTAGTCAAGCTGATTGCCTTCAAATTCAGACCCAAGAAATTTGTCCCTCAAAAGGAGAGTTCTGTAAACCCTCCTGAGAATTTGTTTTTTGTTTTGTATTTTTTTCCTTAATGACTAATGCCTGTCAAATTCTCAGACTAAATTAAAATAATTTTTAATTTTAAAAATTATTGTGACAGTACCCATACAGGTGTTAAAGATCAAATAAGATCTTTTATAGAAAATGAATATCTACTTTCCTGAGAATTCGAGTCTATCCTTGCTTCATAGAAATGAACATTTTCTATTCTTAAGTCTTTCGAGAAGAATTAATTTGTCTACAGAGTTTGTTCCAGGACATCCCAAGGCTATACAGAGAAACCCTGTCTCAAAACACCAAAAAATAAAACAAAACCAAAAAAATCCAACCAACCAAGCAAACAAACAAATCAAAACAAAACTCTAGAGATGTGTTTTTATGAGTAACTCTCTGGACAGTTTACATGAGTTGCATTAGTTTAAATACGTTACTTCATTTACCACATATTAGTTTCTTCATAATATCAGTGTGTTTGTTTTCATTTGTTACCTTATAAATTTCCACAGATGTGTAAGTTAAGACCCACAGTATTTAAAGATAGAACAGTAGAGACAGTTGATTTAACTGTTCGGCAGATAGCTGCTCCCAAATGCAAGATGGCTTGCCCAATGAGACTCCCACACCTGAGTTGTGGCTCTCCATCCTGGTCTTTTGGCTTTCCTCATGGGAGGCTCAACTAGGATGCCCATCAGATTACATGGAGGGGTGCTGAAAGGCAGAGGGGCTGAGCCTCAGTTCCTCCTCAGGTTTTGACCCAGAGGATTCACTGTTTGTCTCTGTCCAGGTATGAGCCGCTAATGCTGAGAAAGCCAGACCGCAGGCGCAGCACAACACAGACATGGAGCTTCCGGGAAGGAAAATTGACCTGTGGCTTGCATGGGCTGGTTGTTCAGGTCAGTTGCTTTTGACACTGTCAGTCGCAGTGCCCAAGGGTTGTACTTTCTTCAAAACAAAGTGTCACCTATGTTATACATGATGATTTGTCCACTGGGAAGAATTAACCAGAGATCATCATCCTGCTCATCGATCTGGTCCTCTTCCCCTCCTCCTCTATTGTAATTTCATCCCTTTACCATTTTTATCCTTTAAACCTCCCATATCTTCCCCTTGCTCTCTTTCAAATTCACGCCTTCTTTTTCTTTGTTAAATATGTGAGTACATGCACATGTGTGTATGTGTGTGTGTGTTACTTGTATGTATGTATATGTTTTCAAGACTGATCATTTTGGTATTATATAACCAATTGGTGTGTATACATGTTTTTGATTTTGCTTATTGCTACATTCTTAGTGGTATCGAGGTTAGCATTTTGTTGTAGCAACTAGCAGTCTAGACTGCTAGACATTTTTATTTGTCCTCAAATCAGCCAGTCTGTGGCTTAATAAATTCCCAGGGACTTTATCAGGGATTGAGATTTCTGCCTTTTCTTTCTTTGGGTTGGGCATGGGCCCCTGCATCTGAGTGAGCAGGTGGGAGGGCGGCTTGGAGGAGCGAGCACACGGCAGAGCGCCACAGTGACTGTGAGTGCAGGTCTGTCCACCATGGGACTCACTCAGAGACCTACAGTCCAGCAGCAGGCCTCGTATGGTGGTGCGTACAGCCCTAAGAAGCCTCTTCTGTTTGCTGAGATTTATTTTCTTTACCTCTGTGGCCCTGAGCTTTTCTCATCAAAGGCCAGCTGCTTACTTATGTGAAGCTCACATCTGGAGTGGATTTGGGATTTTCAATTAGCAATACAATTCAGACTTCTAGAGGCAAAAGAAGTCTTGCTATAATTGGTGGGTTCCGGGTCTGACCCTGACTTTACTTCTAGTTTTTTTTTTTAAAAGCCCATGTAATTCCAATTTTCGTGGAGCATTTTCCTCCCGCCCAAATCCCTTTTTAATGTTTGTTGTTTCCTGGATCTGCCTACCACGTCTTTGCTGTGAATGTGTTTTGGTTAGGGAACTGGGTTTGTTTCATTCCTATGCTAAATACAGCAATAGAGGGCTTGCAAATGGTTTTTGACCTACCCTTTCCAGGCTATGTATATACTTTCTAAACTAACCCTTATGAAAGGCGTTCCTTGTATTGAAGCCCGTCCTATACGCCTTTTTATTACTCAGTACTTAGAATGAACGAAGACGGGTGGGCAGGGTGGTACCTACAATCCTGTCAGGAGAGGATGGGTTTGAGCTGCTCAGGCAACACAGTAGGTCCTGTTCTGAATATTAAAACAAAACAAAGAGAAAGAATTGAAATATTTCTTTTCTCTAGCTATAGCGTGTCCCCACAGGCCTCACCCTGTCAACCTGCATGTTTATGGGGAACGCAGCAGGACTATGACTTTTCCTAAATGTGTCCCAGTGCCATATGACAGTTGAGATGTGGCACTTGGCTGTTTAGCCATCAGCCTGGGAAACTTTAGCTCTGGAGCTGGCTTTTTAATTGGAAAGCTGAGTGATTAGTGATCAATTTTATAACATTTAAGGGTTTTTTTTTTTTGGCAACCCTCAATGATAATATTCAAAGAAACAGAACTTATTTTGGCTACTTAATAAGCTGATTTTCAGTGACTGAGATTTATTATAAGGTGGAGTAAAAGCAATCCACTTGTTTGTGGGGTTACCTCCTACTGTATGTGTGTGTAACCTGCCACATTAATGCAGTAAATGTATCTTGCCATTTTACACAGTCCTACCACTTTTTTTAATCGTTAGACTAACAAACTGCGACTCCTCAAAGGAGAATTTCAATTCCTTTGTCTCCAAGTACTATGTTGAATTGTCCAAGTCTCTGCTATGACCTTTTCTTGTATCTCTTTACTTTAATGTCTTTTAGGCCAAAGGAGGACTTTCCGGATTGTTTGATGGAGCTGAAGTTGTTCTTGGTCCTGACTCATCTGTTGAGCTGTTAGGACCAGTTCCACCGGAACAACAGTTTGTTAACCAAAAGATGAGGCCCGGTTCTGGAATGTTATCCATCAGAGTCATCCCAGATGGACCAACTCGAGCACTCCAGGTAAGAATTAGAAGGACTGACAAAGCCATGTCTTCTCCTTTCCAACCCCATGGTTAAATATTTATTTAGTGTTCTCATGCTGGATGTGGGCTGTGCTGCCCTCCTTTGTAAGAAAGGCCTGGGTCTCCATTCCAGAGTTGTGTGGGAGCTAAAGTGAAAGTGAATGGAGATAGAAGAATAAACAAAGTCTAAAAAGGCTTAGGAATTAAGCAGGCATGGAGGTGACGTCTCATACTCAGCACTCAAGACACTGAGGCAGCAGGATCACTTGAGTTCATGGCCATCCTAGGCTACTTCAGAAGTGTAGTATAGAGGCTGCTTGGCCGCTTTTTTGACCACTTAGACTCCTGAAATAACCACACAGAAACTGTATTAATTAAATCACTGCTTGGCCTATTAGCTCTAACTTTTTATTGGCTAACTTTTACATCTTAATTTAACCCTTTTATTATTTTATATTTTACCACGAGATTCGTGGCCTATGAGCAAGGGTCCATCATCTTTGTCTCTGGCTGAGGCTCCATGGCTTCTCTCTCACTCTGCCTCCTTTCTCTCAGCGTTGTTTAGTGCCCCCCCTCCTCACCTACCTCTGTTCTGCTCTGTGCAGGCCCAAGACAGTTTTTTTTTTTAATTAACCAATGGTATTCACAGCATACAGAGGGGAATCCCACATCACAGAAGAATTTTATCTCCAAAGTATAAGAATTTAAATAGATAAGAAAAATACATAATGGTATTCTCAATATAGTTAACTATTATACTAATATTTTGAATAATTGGTGTGTGACCCCTCTTGAGAAGAGAGGAGCTTTTCTAGCCAAATAAGTACAGTGCTGTGTCATGAAGCGAGGGGTGAAGGGATGTAGAAGGGACTGGAGGCAGAGAAAGCCCAGCTAAGAGCTTCCAAAGGCATGATGATTGGAGATGGTGCCTAGGTCAGGGTGAGCATGTGAGGGGGAAGGAAAGAAGCTAATGCAAAGGTAGCTGATTGGTCAGTGACTGAGTGTGGGATGAGGCTTGAGGCAATGTTTTCTCCAGGTATCTGTTCTAGGTAACAGGGAGGACAAGGGTCCATATCACTAAGCCAAATGTAGAGTAGACTTGAAGAAAATAAGTTATATTGGCACTTGCTGAGCTAAGGTAGCCTCATGATTCTATATGATGATGCCCAAAGCCATTGGGACTTCTGCTCTGAGACTTAAAGCAAGATGTATGCTGGAAATATAGAGTCATCAGTCAGAGTAATAGGGAGCTGAAGGAAATAAGACAGCGGAGTGCTGTGTGGGCATTCTGATACAACATATTCTCCATACCACGATTTGTAGTAATGCTTTACAGAGGGATACTCATGGCAAAGCAGGTGCACTGCAGAGTCCTGCCTGTGTGCACCAAAGCCTGCCTGCACTCTGTGAGGCCTGCCCTTGCTCTGTGGAAGCACCCAAGGTGTTTAGCTGAATAGAGTGTTGTCTAGATTCAGAATTGTACCTGCTTAATTATTGCCCAAATCTTTCCCTAGCAACCTGAGAAGCCATTAGCTTTCCATAGGTTTCCTAGGCGTATAGTGAGTGACTCTTGACCTATAGTTGATATGTAAGTGTGAGCCCTCGTCTTGTTCTGTTTTGATTTCAGATAGCAGACTTCTGCCAGCGGAAAAGTGAGCACTCATCATATGAAGTGGAGGAACTCCCTGTTACAGAGCAGGAGTTGCGGAAACTGAGGAATCCAGACACACAGCAGGAGCTGGAAGTAAGCTTCCTGGTTTGTTTAGCCCCATGTGCATGTGCATGTGTGTGTGAGGTCAGTGGGCAGATCGTAGGAGCAGATCTCTCCTTCCTCACCCACTGAGCCATCTTGCCTTTTCAAGCAGTAAGTTTTTTAAATGGTTGCAGATTAATTTTCTTGGTCATCCGTTGGCTGAGAAAATTTGCTCTGTGATTGTGTGAACTCTGAGTGTGAGTGTGGGATGCTGTTTCATGTGTTTACTGTTAACCACATGTGTGTTTATGTCGTGAGTGATGTCTGGAGCTTACATAGAATCACAGAATAACAGATGTTGCTCATGTAAGATGACAAAAAGGAAGCTACATGGTCCAGATTTTCATAGTATTTAGAGAAAGGGAATCCGGATTTCCCTCCATCTTGCTCAAGTCCTTATTCCTTTCTCTTTGTTTGCGTTTTGGGAGGAGAATGGTAAGTTTGAAACCAAGATGAGGAGAGCGTGAGGAAGCATTTCTATTTGATCGTGTTGATGGTGTTTAATCAAATGCCTGTGCAGAACCATGTCGGGTGCTGTAGAAGTGTACAAAATAGCCTGTGAGGAGTTCATATCCCAAACCGGGAGAGAAAGTCTAAAACAGTCAGTCTACTGTACTGCACAGCGTCTGTGTGTGCTGGGTGAGGGCTCCTCACGTCCCTCTGCCGTTCTGACCTGGCTGAGGAATACTACAGTGGAAGGCTTCTGGGGAGATGACGTCACCTGAGCCAGGTGCCTAGTGAGGCTCTTCAGTGCTTTTCTGCTCTTTAGAGGTAAACACTAGGGGTTGAAAACCAGCCCTGTCTGCGTTCTCTGGCTGTGAGCACTCCTATCATTTCCTTTCAGGTGCTTGTGCGGTTAGAAGGTGGAATTGGTGTCTCTTTGATTAACAAAGTCCCAGAAGAATTGATCTTTGCAAGCCTTACGGGAATCAACGTCCACTACACCCAGCTGGCAGCTAGTCACATGCTTGAGCTCAGCATACAGGACGTGCAGGTACCAGGATGAGAGTGCTCAGATCAAGTGTTTTGTTAATATTTTGGAGGAATTTTTTTAAAATTTCTTTCAATTATGTGTGAATATGCACACGTGAGTGCTAGTGCCAAGGAAAGACAAAACTGTCCCCTAAGATCTGAAGTTAGAGGCAGTTGTGAACCGTTCAATATGGGTGCTGGGAAGCACACCCAGATCCTTTGCAAGAGCAGCAAGCGTGTTTAACTACTGTGCCACCTCTCCAGCCCCTGGAGGAAATAGCTTGTGGTCTTCATGAGAATCGTTCTGGCACCTCACAAATTCTTTTTGTTTTTGAGATTGACTCTTACTATATAGGCCTGTAACTTGCTATATAGGTCCAGGCTGGCCTGGAGCTCACAAAGAATGCCTGCCTCTGCCTCGTGAATGCCATCCTCAAAAGGCATGGTCATTATGCCTGGTGACATAGACGAATTCCAGATATTCTAGCTGACCTATAAATAATCTAATTTAATCTAATCTAAATAAATAATTGGGGTGGGAGGTGCTTGCACAGTGTGTGTATGTATAGGTCGGGACAAAGTCAGTTCCCTCCTCTCTCCTTTACCTGGACTCCAGGTCTTGAACGTAGGTTGTCAGGCTTGCATCGCCAGGCTATGTGACCAGCCTCAAGTTTCCCATCTCCTGGAGGAGATGGGGGTCATCGTAGGGATAAACAACAGGGTCTGACATCTACTTCCAGGCAAGATGGAATGACTGAGACTGGCTTCGAGATAAACCCTAACTCCACATAAAATAGCAGCAGCTTCAGGACACTGAAAATCAGACCACAATGGACAGTAACCCATGAAAGATGAAAAAGAAGAGAGGTGAACCTTATAACTGAATTAGCTTGAGAACTTTCCATGCTGTGGTGCTGAGAGAGGAGGCTAGAACAGGCCTGCAGCGTAGAAGCATAGAGAAGACAACTGAGCATCCACAGGTACTGACAGCTCAGTAGATAGTGGTGTACCTGTGTGGAGAGAGCTGAGATTTCGCAGAGTGCCAAGCTGTAGGAGGACACTTCTCATCCAGGAAGATCTGAGGGAGCAGAGTGCGACCTGCATTGGAAACTCCAGAACAGTCTCAACTCTCCATGGTCTATTGGCCCCAGATTGAATGTTACACTGACCTGGTCTTGAAAATCATGAATGGAAAATCTGGATGGATCCTAGGAAGTTGACTATGTCCGCAGCAAGCCTCGTGATGTATTGGAGTGCAAACATGTTCAGCACCCAACAAGGCAAAGCTGACAGGCTCACATCCTGTCAACAGCTGCCATGTGTGTCTCTGAGCAGAGCAGCACACTGAGGGCGCGAATGCTTTCAGGGTGGACCCCGCACTGGCATGGTCACTAGAACACAGTAAAACTGTTATGGGAACTGGAGGTTAATATCTTCGGAAAATCCAGTAGCAACCCAGAAAACAAAAACTTGACTTTAAGAAATGAAAATTTCAATGGATGTATATAACACACAAGCTGGATGGGGACATGTGACCTTCCATGTCCACGGGCTCCTTATCTGTGCTAAACTTATACAGGTTTTCCTCCATATCATTGTTTCCTAAACAAAGAATAACAACTGATTCCATCCCACTTACATTGTATGAGGCACTGCAAGCCATTTAGAGACTGTAAAGAATGCAGGAGGCTGTGTGTAGCTATGTGCAAATACCACACTGCTTTATCGGATAGAGCATTTATGGGTTTTAGCATGCAGGGCATCTTGGAACCAACTCCCTGCCACTATGAGACATCATAGTCAGGTTATACAAAGCCAGTAGTAAAGTGAATCATGGCTAAACATACTATATACAAAGGAACAAAGATAAGATGACTGCTGGGTGGTGGTGTTGCACACCTTTAATCCGAGCACTTGAGAGGCAGAAGCAGGCAAATCTCTTCCAGTTTGAGGCCAGCCTGGTCTAGAGAGTGAATCCTAGGACAGGCTCCAAAGCTACAGAGAAACCCTGTCTTGAAAAACAAACAAAGAATAAATGACAAAGATAATAACAAAAAATTTCTTGTTGGGAAAAATGCAAGTGAAATGATGGTCAAGAATGTCTTGAAGTATTGAAAAGGGGGCAAAAAGCTGCCATTCTAGAAACCTACTCCCCAAAGAAGTATCTTTCAAAAATCATGGTGTCTCAGCCAGTGTTCTGTGCCAGTGAAGAGAGCACGGCTGCTGCAGCGTTCGTGGAAGAAAGCAGTTGCTTGGGGGCTGGCTTCAGTTTCAGAGGGTCAGTCCATTGCCATCATGGTGGGGATCATGTGACATACAGGCAGACATGACATTGGAGAAGTAGTCGAGGGTTTTATATCCTGATCCTCAGGCATCAGGCAGATAGTGAGACTGGGCCTGGGTAGGCTTTTAACACCACAAAACCCATCTTCAATGACACACCTCCTCCAACAAGGTCACACCTCCTAATCCTTCCCTGAGCTGGGGACCTGACATTCAAATACAGGTACCTATGGGCATCATTTTCATTCTAACCAACTCAAAGGGTGAAGTGAAGGTGTTCTTAGACATAGAAATGACGAAGGGTTTATTATCACCGACCACAGCCTCCAAATGTATTAGAGAGCATTACTCAGCAGACAGAAAAAGGTGCTGATGGGATTTGAATCAACACCAACTAGAGAAGAAAACCTCAAGTGATGACATGACAAAACATGTCAAACTGGGCTTCTCAAGGCAGTCTCCTAAGCATGCCAACACTGCTGTGCTGTCTGTAGCACAGGTCAGTATAGAATATTTAACAGCAGTGGGGAAGGCTGCAGGGAAGAAACAGCGGCGCAGCACATGAAGTGGGATGATGTCATCTAATGGTGGACCAACACATTGACTTAAATACTGCAAACCTCCCAAAATAATAATAGTTGTATGTAATCAATAAAGTGGACCAAGAGAAAGCAGAAATAGGGAAGTTAACATGTGGGATGAATAGCAAGCCATAGCATGATGGCAGACAAAAGCTTAATGTTGCCAATCTATGGTGCGGGAGAATTGTCTGTATTATGTCAATCATGTTTTAAATAAACACTGATTGGCCAGGCAGGAGGTGTAGGTTGGAAAACCAGACAGGAAGTCGGAATGATGCAAGGAGAGCAGGAGAATTTTGGGGAGGAGGAAGTTGATTCCTCCCACTCCTGCCCAGATCACTGAAGCAGCAGGATGTGAGCTGCCCCACTGAAAAAGGTACTGAGCCATAGGGCTAAAATAGATCAGAATAATGAGTTAAGATAAGTCATAAGAACTAATAGGTAGCCAGACCTAATGGGCCAATCAGCATTATAACTTATAAGATCTGTTTGATTTTTCTCTGGGACTAAATAGCTGGGGGGCCGGGCAGGACAGAGAAACACAAATAAGCATGCCCCCTCATGTTACAAATCTATTGTCAGTTTGATCAACACAGAGATAGTCAGATTGCATAAAAATGCAAGATCCAGTTGCCACCCACAAGAAACATACAATAGTAGGACCTATAATCAGCACAGAGGCTGAGGCAGGAGGATTGTGTGTTCTGGGTCAGCATGTGCTGGTAGTGAGACCCTGTGGCCAACCCCCATCCCCACCTGTTCATTAGAAAGACACAAATAGGTTAAAAGGACCTAAGGGAGGGGGAGCACACTATACTTTTAACTAGTCTCGAGGAAGGAAATTGGAGTCACACTGATTAATGTCAGAACAAAGAAGATTAGCAGAGATAAAGAAGGTAATTTCCTAATGATAGGAGAATTAATTAATCAGGAGGACATGACACATGTGCACACTGATCTGCCTAATCACAGACTCCAGCCTTCTGACATTGTGACACCATGTCATCTCCAGAGCCTCATTC
The DNA here is from genome assembly GCF_982192425.1 of Myodes glareolus. Classification (NCBI taxonomy): domain Eukaryota; kingdom Metazoa; phylum Chordata; class Mammalia; order Rodentia; family Cricetidae; genus Myodes; species Myodes glareolus. The sequence continues at coordinate 9,333,078 of NC_142031.1, forward strand.
GAGAACTGTGCTGTTGAGTTACAGAGAAAGAAACCGCAAAAAGGAAAAAGAGAAATTGCAGAACGTTTTAATAAGTCTGCAGTTTCATGTCATGCTGCATTCGCAGCTGCTCTGGGCTGTACATGGCTCAGAATCTGAGGATTGGACTCCTGATTAGAACTATAAAATTAAGTAGAAAAAAGCTTGGGAGTTGACTTGGTCGATAAAGGTGCTTGTTGTCAGGTCTGTTGAGAACAGACTCCCATGAGGTATCCCTAACCTACATACACGCCATTTAGTTCTGTACTCAGCCTGTTTCATGAAGTGGTGAGCAAGAGACCTGTCTAAAATAAGGCATGAACTGGCACCCCCCACCAGGCTATTCCCTGACCTCCACACATATGACCACACAAACATACCCTACACACCTACATACATACACAAGGTTTAAAAAAAGAAAAATTGAAGGAATGCAGTTAATGTAAACAGCAAGGGGGAAAAACACTAAATGATTGAAATCCATGAACTAGAATCTATGATAACAGTAGAAAAAAATTAGTAAAATCAAACATTGACTTTGAGGACTGGAGAGACAGCTCAGCCTTGAACTTGCAGAGGAGCAAGGTCTCTGCTCTCTCTTGTCTTCAAGGAGTTTGGAGTGAGGGAGAAACATCAATAGTGCATCAGTGCGGCCTTGGTCAGCTTGAGTACTGACTGTTCTTCACTTCTCCACCAATAAGCTAGGGACAGTGTGCTGAGGCCTGCACCCAGGAGTCATGGCTGTGGTGACCAGGATGGTGGTAGGCACTGCAGGTTGTGATACATATGGTGACCGGGTTTGGATATGACAGATCTACTCACCTGATGCATTAAGAATTTTTTTTTTAATTTTGAAATTTCTTTTTAATTGGCAAATAGATTGTTATCTCTTTATTGTGTCAAATATGAAGTTTTAGATATTTATATATTATACAGTAGCTATATTGAGCTAACATCTTAGTCTTCACCCACCTAAAAAATATTAATTCCCTTTATTATTTCTATTCATATTATGTTATTGTCAACAAAATTTTATTTATTTTGTGCATTTATATGTGTGTATGGCACTCTGTGTGTGTGTGTGTGTGTGTGTGTGTGTAGGTCAGGGCATAACTTGAGAGAATTGTTTCTCTCTTTCCATCACCTAGATACTAGAGATTAAACTCAAGTCAGCAAGCAGCTATCTGCTGAGCCATATTTCTGGACATGTTATTTTTGAGACGGGCTCACTGTATAGTGCAGTTGGCCTCAAGTTCTCACTTCTCCTGCCTCCCCTTTCCTAGAGCTGGGATTATGGGTATGTATCACATTGCCCATCATCATCACCATTGGTCTTGGATGAGAATGTGTGTGCTGTTGCTGTGAGGTGGCAGATTGGCCAGGAGACTTTGTGTAGCCTGCGTAGTATGAGACACCAGCCCAAGGGAACAAGTGACAACTAAGCAGCTTGTCCTGTTTTTGTTTTGCTGGCCTTTTCTGCTCCAGGTGGACAACCAACTCATTGGTACTACTCAGCCCTTCATGCTCTATGTGACCCCCCTGAGTAATGAGAATGAGGTCATTGAGACAGGCCCTGCTGTGCAAGTCAATGCGGTGAAGTTCCCCAGTAAGAGCGCGCTGACCAACATCTACAAGGTGGGCTGGCAGGGAGGCTGGGGGCAAAGGCATGTAGAGGCACACTTGCTGTCTCACAGCGAGGTTACAGATCAAACAACAGCACAGTGTGTGCACAAAGGTGGCTCTCAGGGCTGAGCCACCAGGGAAATGTTAGGAGCATCTTTTCGTGGCACTCTTTGTCCTTAGTTGTAGTTTCAGTGCCCTTGGAGCTGAACCTTGGGTCATACTGACCCCGCGGAGGCCAGGTCTCCATTCCTGAGGGAAGCAGTACCTTGTAGGCCACTGTGGTTGGGGACTGAGTAGTCTGGAGGTACTTCCGAAGCACTATGAGAGGTCTGACCTTGGAACATGTAAACTGCTATGCTATGTAAACTGCCACGCTTGGACTTTCAGCAGAGAGGTAAAAAGAAGAGCTCTCTCTGAGCTAGGCAGAGGCCAGCTGTGATAGCAGAAAGCTGCAAAAGTGGAAGCCCTCTTTCTGGTCCTTTGTCACCAGTGCTGATGGGAGCAAGCCTACCTCACTGGTGAGGCCCTGGGGACCAAGCAGAAAGGTGACAAAGTATCTGCTGAACACCAGACTTCTGTTTATTGTAACAAGGCAAAGAGAGGTGAGCCACATGTGGTTTGTCATTAAATCACACAGATAAAGAAGCCTTGAGCCAGGATCTTGCTTTGCTACGCAAGCTGATCTGCAACTCCTGAGCTCAAGCAAACCTCTTGCCTCAGCCTGCCTTAGTAACTGGAACTATGGTGTCACTATGCGTGCCACACTGGGTCTGCTTACTGACACAAAGAAAAGCTGCTTTAGCTCTTGCCTAAAACCAGACTTTCTTCCTCTCTAGCATCTCATGGTCACGGCCCAGAGGTTCACAGTACAAATCGAGGAGAAACTGCTGCTCAAGCTACTGAGTTTCTTTGGCTACGACCAGGCAGAATCAGGTAAAGCTATAAGCTCTACACTTTTGCCTGAGATTGGTCCACAATGGTGTGTTAGTCTGTTATGCACAGGTAGTCCCTAGACGCCAGCCACACTGGCTGTGCCTCCTAGCCTGAGCTAGCAGGCTCAGGTTTGCAGTTCTGCAGCTCCCTTCCAAAACTGCTTCTTGTCTGAGTTAGGTCCGCAAACTAGGTAGCCCCGAGGGAGTCGTGGGATCCTTGAGGGGGTCAGGGTTTCCTAGAGTGTCTAGCAGCTGGCTAGGAAGTAGTACACCCTCCTCTGCACTTGCAGGTTCTGTTCCTCTGCTCTCTCATAACAGAATGATGACAGTCATTTAGCAGGCCACTTTGTTTATGAAACCAGCTCAGGGCCAAGGTTCAGAAATGACTTTTTGGCAGTGGCTTTGGTTTAGTTTGAAAAACAAAAACTGGCTAACCTTACTTGTTGGCTTTTGACATCTGCACCCCTGGGCCTTAATGCCATTACAAAGGTTTCTTGTTGCTGTCCTCTGGTCTTTGGAGAGGGGTCAGATCACTATCAGAAGGAGGACTTTTCCTGCAGAGCTGGAGGGAGAGTTCAGCGCTTGTCGCCTTATCCTCCTCAACACAGCTCTTTTTCCTGCCCTTCCTTTGGGCTACAGCTGAGAAAGGCGGCAATGGTGTACACTTTTTAAAAGACTTAGCGTGTGTGTGTCTACCCTGTGTGTGCAGGTGCCTGTGGAGACCAGAAGAGGGGCTCAGATCCCCTGAAACTAGAGTCATAGGCACTTGTGAGCTGACCAACATGGCTGCTGGGAAAAGTGAACTTAGGTCCTCTAGAAAAACAACAAGCACTCTCAACCGCTAAGTCATCTTTCCAGCCATTTGTTTTGAGGTAGTCTGTCTCTGTAGTTCATGTTTAAGCTCACGATCTCCCATGCCTTCACCTTTTAAAACTTAAATTGAAGAAATGATGGTAAAGAGGCTTTTCTTCTTGTCTTTGTCTGTCTGCCATGTTGGCTAGAGGGAACATGTACATACAGACCCACAATGTGACAACAATATTTTTGTATTTTTACCCTAGATTTAGAGGTCACCTTTAAATCTTCAGCACCACAAATAAATAGAATGAAGCTTTAAGAGTATTTATTTAGTCTAGGGATTTTACTCAGTGGTACAACATGTAGGTAGCTTGTATGAGGCACTGTGCTGAGTAATTGGGCCTCAAAAAGAAAGAAAGTAAAGAAGAGACAGAGACAAGCATTTTGGAGGAAGAACAAGGCCCCGTCTGTCTAGTGCTGTGCTTTCAGCTTTGGTCTGAACCCAGTTTGTTAGGAGCCCCAGAGCCACCTGAGTGCCCAGCAGCCAGGCAAGCAGGCAGCATTCTGTCCGGTTCCTTCCCAGGAAAATTCACTTCAGGTTTCTTGAGTCACATTTTTCTTGTGTTCTTGTATGTTCCTCTTGGAACGCTCCTACAGCATTGCACAGAGGACTCAGGCTTTTGTAAAGACCTTGTCAGCCTTCCATTCCTTTCAGTAGCCAGTTCTGTTTCCTGGGTGTGGAAGGCAAGTGCCGTTTGGAACATCCTTCAGCTTTGAGTGGAAGTGATGGCAGCTTTGACTGGGAATGTGCTAAGTAGCTGTGAGCATTCTCTCTGGTTTTCCTCTGGAGACACAGGAAGCCAAGGGAACCCTGCTGCCTGAATGGATGCTCTGCATCCTCCCATGTAAAGAGTACCTTGCGGTTCCAGCCTATGTCCCTCCCTCGTACTCGGGCTGACAAATAAAATTCTGCCTTGACTATCCTGCTTCCGAGACTTGCACTGCTGGGAAGGAAGGATGCTACTGTGGAGGTAGCTGTCCCAGCATCTTCTCAGGAATGTGTTCTTCATAGCATTGCTTCTGTTGAGAGTGTCCTCTTTGGTTCAGTTGTTCTGCACTCTAGATTTATATGGCCTGGATCATAAATACTAGTAATGACAATAATTCTGGAAAGTCTTTGGCCAGCAAATGAACCTGTGACCTTTGACTTTCCAAGATCCTGTGTGCTGGGTGGCACAGAGTCATAGGTTAACAGATGAATCTAACCTAATCCAATTTACATTGGATAACCCATATACATCCTGCTTTTATATATAGAAATGGCAACTGGTAATGTATGCAATACAGGGCCCCCAAAAAACTAGGAAAGTGAGATGGTGGCTGTTTGTGTGGGTTTTTATGTGAGGTCACACAGGTTTGAGTCATGATGCCAACAGCTTTTGGTTTTGTTTTTCCCTTTTGTCTTTGGTTCAGAGGTGGAAAAATATGATGAAAACCTTCATGAAAAGACAGTGGAGCAGGGGGGAACCCCAACTCGATACTACTTCGAGAATCTCAAGATCAGCATCCCCCAGATCAAGCTGAGTGTGTTCACTTCCAACAAGCTGCCTCTGGACCTTAAGGTGAGCCCGTGCTGGTGCGCTCTCGGAGGAGTGCGTGGTGACTGTCACTTTCTTTGTCTGGAATTGGCGTCCCTGGCGTTCGTTTTGTGCCTTTCCTTTGCAGGTGTTCACTAACTGGGGTAAGAGTCTTTTTGCCTGATGCTTGCATATAATGTTGCTGAAAATGAAGCCATCTAGCACTCGTCTGCCCTTTGTAGAGCTCTAAGCTTACCTCAGAGCAGTAGAAATTTCGTCGTTGGGCTTGGTCCAGGTTGTAACTGCGACCAAGACCGTCTTTCTCTTGACCCACTGCCCAGGTCTCTCTTGCTCTTTTCTAAGCATCTATTTCTACTGTGATGGCCGTCAGATGGAAGGTCAGCCGTCTTCGAGGGAGACTTAGCTATCAGCCTGCTGGGCCGTGGCCTTGTACAGCTTCAGGACATAATCCTCCTACCAACCATCTTGATCCATAGCTGACGGTTACAGCCTCAACGTCACCTTCATTTTTAGTGGCAAAGCATATTTGAAGGAAGGTACCGGGCTGACATTCAAATCCAAGTCTACATCATGTCTGGGTTCCCCACTGTACTGTTGTTAGACTGCGCCTCCTCAGTGGTACCTTTGCTTAGCAGACGGGGAAGCTGAAGTTCACTGTTTTGTTTCTTCATCCTATATAGTAGCGAGGTGATGCTGGGAGCAGGAAAGGGGCAGGTACTTGTTAAAATGCTTTTCCTTTTTTGATGCTGAATCTGCCTGCTCAGGTTGGCAGCCATTGCTTCTGGTTCTTTCTTGTGATGCCCTTGAAGACAGTTGTGCAAGCCTCCCTCCCTCCACTGTGCATCAGTGTCCACACCGGTCTGTGCTGCTTCTCTCAGGTGATGCAGGACGGCTGCAGTCTCCACAGAGGAACATCTAGATAGCTGAAAATGTCATTCAGATGCCCATGCAGGTTACACTGCAGGCTCTGCCTGGTAGAGCAAGAGGCCTTCAACCCAGAGCACAGATCTATGAGGAGGGGCAACACGGCCCACTGTAGCCGTCGCTGTGGCTGGGGATTGTGAGCCCAGCACTGCCAAATGCTCAGGTTTTTGAGGAGAAGCTTGAAATCTGCATTTTTGTGCGGAATCTCCTGGTTTTTAAATGTTGGCAGCCAGTTCACATTAAAAAAAAAAAAATAACAACAAAAAACCTTGTGGGCCTGACAGAACACATGTGTGGGCCTCATGTGCCACAGCCTGCCAACTCCCAGCTTCTAAAATAGACAGACCTGCAGGTAATGAGGCATCTGTCTGCTCAGCCTCAGATTCTAGAAGATTCCAGGGTGGGGTGATGCCTTCAGCAAATTCAAGCAGGGGAGGGCCAGCCCAGTTCAGGGGCAGCGTCCTGGGAATAGTGGCACAGTACCCTTCTCCTCTCACTGCCCTGCTTAATCTGCCCCAGAGTGTTTCCCAGGAGGCTGGAGATGCTTATAATTAGCCAAGGAGCGAGGGGAAAACCATGGGAAAACTACTGTCTTGCTAATATCCACAAGTATCCACTTGACTTTTGTGACCCTTGGAATGGGTTTGTTTGATAAAGTCTGTTCCCCCAGAACACTTGGCTCTCACCCAGCAAACCAATGCTAAGCATTTCCTGCAAGTGGAAGACTTCTTGATTTAAAATCATCTCGTTAAAGAACACAGACCCCCAGCATTCCTCTCAGAGTGCTTCCAGCAGAAGTGCCTGATTCCCAGACCTGTGGTACCGATGCCATGAGTCCTCCGCAGTCCTGTGGTACCGATACATGTGTTCTCTGTAGTCCTGGGTACTGTTGTTATGTGCCTCTGCAGTCTTGTGGTACTGTTGCCATGTATGCTCTGCAGCTCTATGGGTACCATGTGTGCTCTGCTGAGGTGAGCTCAGCCCTTCATGTTGACTGTCTTCTTGGCATTCTATTAGAGGACTGTTTTCAGAGTACTGTTATGCAGATGCCATTGCATACCTGTGTTTCAGGCAGGGTATTGGGAATTAGGAGTTGAGCTCTGGACTTGTGGAAGTCACTATTGTTACCATATCTTGAGTGTTCTTCCTGGAGTTTGGGACTCCTAAGATAATATCATTTATTCAAAGTTTTCTAACAGATAAACAGCCCTTTATTAGGAGCTCTTAGAAAGGGCAGTATGCTCTTTCTGATGAATATGGAGTCACTAAAAACGTGTGCTTAGGAAATGAAGCCCTTCTCTATGAAGAGCAGCCACAGGGGTCTGACTCAAAGGTAAGCCTGTCTTAGTATTGAAGGAACAATTGCCTCCATTCTCTGGATTCCCAGGCAGGAGTGAGGCTGTCAGAAATCTCAGAGGGGGGCCTTTCCAGGTTTACACTGAGGGACATTGTTGCTAGATACAGTGTCTGTCTGGTGACTCAAAGGCATCCCCCCCCCACACACCAGTCCCGGTGACTCAGACCTGTCTACATCTGCTATCTTAGTTGGATTCATGACTGACAAGAAGGGAAGCTAATATTCCATTTCATAGAGTCAAAAACACGACTTCTCCTCCTTTCTCTTCATGCTTTGTATGTAGTTTGTATGTTAGTGATGCCGTGGTCATTTGAAAAATCAGGTAGCTTTTATATAGGGGTTTCCCCCAACACCGTTAAAGATCAAAAGATACCAGGGGGGTCTTTAAAAGTTTTCAGACGGTGCCTACAGCAGGCTTTTCCCATTTAGAGCATTGGGGTATAACAAAAGAAGGACCTTAATTGAGCAATCTAGTTTGGAAGAAAACCCACACTTTAATGGTCAGAGAGCGAGCGGGTGGGGGTGAGGGGGGATTTCAAACAAAGACACTATTTAAAAAGCCTAAAACTGTCTTCTCAAAGGCTTGAAATAATTTGTTGGGAAACTTCAGACCCTTTACTTTTTCCCTCCCCTCCCTAAATAAAAACCAGATTTGTTAAAAGGAAAAAGATCCAGTATTGTTAATTGTGTTTCAGAAAGTGCCAGAGAGGGAAGTAGCCCCGTAGCTTTAAACACTGTCCCCAAAGGGAAATCGGCAAATACCCTGCTTCACATAAACAGTCTCAATGTGCCATAAATAAACCTTTAGAGAATGAATTCCAGACAGTTTTGTTTAGTGTGGGATAAACTAAGAAAGGAAAGGACAAGGCCCAGGGCCTAGCTGTGATCTGAGGCCTAGTGGACAGGTATTTCTTCCTTCAACTTGGTGCCCCGTTTCTGGAAGGCTTCAGCCGTTTTGTCTGGGAGGTGGGAGTGGGCAGTTTTCTATTTTATTAAGAACTTATGAGCACAGGGCTGCTTTCTCCAGAATCCATTTTACAACAGGAAACTGCTACTTGAGTAAATAAGTGTCAGTGCCGCATCCTACTGTGTGTGACCAGTCACTCAGTTCATCCGAGGGAGCAATCGCTACTTCCACTGACCACATCAGCCTGAAGGTGGCAGAGTAAATCATACCAACAGGCTGGCCCTGTGCTTTTGCAAACAAGGGCCCCGGGGCAGTAAATGACTAGGTGAAGACAGTTTCATTCCAGGCTGGGTACTTCCCTGGTTCCAGGATGGACAGTACCTGTTGTGAGGCCTTGGCAGCTTGGTAGAGGTTGAAGGGACCTGCAGCAGTGTATCCGTCTTCTTTACTGTCAGGTCTCAATGAGGAAGTTTTACTTCTTGCTTTGTTTCTAAGCTTTCTACCTTAAGCTTTTGTTTAGTGCTTCCCCTTCTCTGAGAAAAAAGTAACACTCACAGCATTGGTGAGACTGTGTGCCCACTTGTTAGTTCCTGTGCTTGGCCTGAGGCTGGTAATGAAGGAGTTGAGCTAACTGTCTGTTTCTTCGTCAGTGAAATGGGGGAAACTTGGATACAGTCCTTTTGTGCCTACTCACTCTTTGGTTGGAGGCATGGCCGAGTGAATGACAGAGAGTTTTGAGAAGAAAGAGTGGCTCTCTCTGGCCTCTGTGCTTTCTACCCAATAAGTAGCTGTTGTTAAAAACATGGCCAGTCTTGTGACTTTAGGTTGTGTGCACTTAGCATATCTTCAGTTTGGGTGGGAGGAGGGGTGGTTAGGCTTGGCCTTGAATTAGATCTGAATCCCAGACTAGTTTTGAACTTGGAGAACTTCCTGCCTCAGCCTCCCATGTGCTAGAAATGGAGGTGTAGCCCCCACACTGGCATCTTAAGGATCTTCTTAGTCTCTAAAATTTTTCCTTTTGATATTACCAGTGCCATCCCGTGGTCCCAGACCAATGTTCTTTCCCTGTTTCTGTCTCTGTCTGGTCCTCTGCTGTTTGGTGTTTGACTCTGTGTTTGTACCATGTCTCTTCTGGCCCTCCTGCCTCTACTCTTGCCTCTTGGGCGTTTTTGTATTTGTTTTTGTTTGTGTTCTGCTGGAATTGTCTGATCCTAGCAGCTGGCCTTTTATCTCTTCTCATTTTACAAACTCTTCATGAAAGTCTTACCTTGATCGAAGTAACAGGTGTTTTCGAGGGATTAATTTTTATTTGGCTTGTGTGTTCATGTTCTACTGTGTAGAGGCCAGAAGACAACCTTAAGTGTTGTTCCTTAAGAACTGTACCTGTTTTGAGATAAAGTTTCCGTGACCCAGGCCTTGCTGACTAGGGTAAACTGGCTGGCCAGCAGGTCCTAGGGGCCTGCCTTTTCTGCCTCCCTAGTGTTGGAATTACAAGTATCAACCACCATGTCGTGTGTGTGTGTGTGTGTGTGTGTGTGTGAGAGAGAGAGAGAGAGAGAGAGAGAGAGAGAGAGAGAGTCAAAAATGATGGGAGCCTTAATGGGATGGAAAGGCTTTTGAAATCAAAGTATACTTACATCATGTCCCCCTTGCCTTGCTCCGACTCTTCCTGTGCACCCCACCCACTATCTCTCAAATTCATGGCCCCTACTTCTTTGTTGTTGTGTGCATGTTCCTAATATGTAAATATATAAAGTCCATATAAAGTTAATTGTATGTACTTGATTTCAGGGGTGACTGTTGGTATTGGATTACCGATTGGAGGCTGCGGGTGTGTGTGGGGTGTCTTCCCTGTGGAAGATCATGTCTTCTGCTCTTAGCATCCTTAGTTCTTTCCTAGACTGCGGCTCCATGGGATTCCCCCTTCCATGGTAGCATGCCAATTGGTATTATTATTATTGTTTAGATCTTGTTTAGATGTGGATAAAACATCATGGGATGTAGCTTCTCTGATATTTCTAGATGAAATTTCACAACGAGCTTCCTGTTCTCTCTCACATGGGTAGGACTAGCTGTCAGCAGAAACGTTCTAGGGGGCCCATATCTTCTTTTTTGTTTTGTTTTTTGAGACAGGGTTTCTCTGTGTAACAGCACTGGCTGTCTTAGAACTTGCTTTGTAGGCCAGTACCCAAGAAAGTCCTCCAGGAAAAAGGAAATCTAAAGCACTCACAGTTCATTACAGGATCACAGCAGTTAAAAATGGCAGCATTGTGGGGGACAGAACAAAAGGGAGCGGGAGCAGTCATGTGATTGTCATTCTTGTGTGCTCAGTACTGCTTGGGAAGATACTGTCTGGAAAGGTGTGCGTGGATCTCAGGCCACATAAGAACCAAGCTTTCAGTGTCGCCATGTGAGTGTGACAAATGAAGCAGACATGTATACCGAGGTTCAACATGCTCACCGTTTATGGGCCAGCAGCTAGACACACACCATAGATAGATAGATAGATAGATAGATAGATAGATAGATAGATAGATAGATAGATAGATAGATAGATAGATAGATAGATAGAATGATAGATAGATAGATAGATAGATAGATAGATAGATAGATAGATAGATAGATAGAATGATAGATAGATAGATAGATAGATAGATAGATAGATAGATAGATAGATAGATAGAATGATAGATAGATAGATAGATAGATAGAATGATAGATAGATAGATAGATAGATAGATAGATAGATAGATAGATAGATAGATAGAATGATAGATAGATAGATAGATAGATAGATAGATAGAATGATAGATAGATAGATAGATAGATAGATAGATAGAATGATAGATAGATAGATAGATAGATAGATAGAATGATAGATAGATAGATAGATAGATAGATAGATAGATAGATAGATAGATAGCCTACAGATTCACCCAAAATGCATGTCTGTGAACTGTGAATGCCATAACTACTTCACTCCTAACAGTTAAGGATTTTCAATGGCTGGCTGTGGCAGTGCACACCTTTGTTCTTAGCACTTTGTAGCCAAAGACAAGAGGATCTCTGTGAGTCTGAAACCAGCTTGGTCTACATAAAAGTTGCAGGCCACACAGGATTACATAGAGAACCCTCTTGTCTCAAAACAAAACAACACCCACCCAGCTTCCCACCAATACTAATGGTTAAATGGGATTTTACTTGTGTGATATAAAATTATATAAAAATGAAAATTAATAAGATGTAAGTATATGTCACAGCCTAGTGAAAACACAGCAAAAGTACATGCTAACAAATCCATTTATGCAAAATGCAAATCAGAAAAACACAGTCTGTGGAGGGAGGAAAGAGTATCTGTGCTGGGGGCAGGTCTGCTTTTAAGGCAGAAATGACAATCCACTTTCCTACCTGGGAACTGGAGAGATGACTTAGTGGTTGTAAGTGCTGTAAGCAAGAGGGCTGGAGTTGTGCCCCTTAGAACCCCACATAAAATGCTCAGTAGGCTTACTGTCGTGTCCACAATTATGGTCTTGGAAAATAGAGCAGTAAGGTGGACTGTCTGGAGTTCTGGGTTTGATGGAGAGACCCTCAAAAGAATAAGATGGAAGAGAGTTGAGAAAGATTCAGATATCAGCTCATACATGCTCACACATGTGCAGTAACCATGCACACACTCACATGCATGCACACTACACAGAAACATGCAAGTGGAGATAAGAGGCAGAAACAATAAGAAAAAAGAAAACAAAGTAAATGTGTGTGCAGCTGCTCTGCCCCTGTGCAGTGTGCATTAGTCAAAAAGGACATCTTGGCGGACAAGGGTCCAGCAGACCAGAAGGGCTTCTGCCGTGAGGCTGACTATGTTTGCTGCTGAAATGCTGAGATGTTTGTGACTTTGGGTAATAGATTTGTACGTCTTTTTTTCTGTGACATTTTACCTTGTAATTATAGGGGAAATCCTTATGTTTAAACATTAATCCATGACTCTTCGTTTGTCATGGGTTCTAGAATTATAGCACCCCAGAAAATCACCTTGTGTCTGAAGTCTGTACCTTTTTTCTTCCCTAACTAGGCCCTGAAAAGCACCCTGGGATTCCCACTTATTCGCTTTGAAGATGCCGTGATCAATCTGGACCCATTCACTCGGGTGCATCCCTATGAGACCAAGGAGTTCATCATCAATGACATCCTTAAGCACTTCCAAGAGGTGTGCATGCAGACAGGGAAGGGTGGAGTAAGGCAGGGGCAGCCAGGGCCAGACAGCACCTTGGTTCTGGGTGTTGGGAATCTAAGATGTCACAGCTCTGCTGTGCTGTGTGAGTCAGGTCATGCCTCCCTCCCCTCCCCACCTCCATAGATATTCTGAGAATCCCAAGACTAACTTATGCACTGTTTGTCTTGTTCCTCAGGGCCAGTCCCAGGGCTTCCTCTCCTGGGTTAGTCACAGCTCCTAGCTGTTTAGTTGGTGCTTTAGGAACAGTGCAGAGTACTGTGAACTCTTTATGTACCAGGCATGGTTGCTTTCAACAACCACACCACTGTTCTTAGCGCCCCTGAGATCTTGACCTTGAGTTGAACTTGACTTGTTTGTTTTTTTTTTTTAATCAAGCTGGACAGTTTCCATTTTGTATTTTTTAATCTAGACTGCACAATTCCAAATATAGAGCCTTGAGTGGATCATCATATCATGTAGAATCCGTTAGTTTCCACAGTCAGAGCTTACTCATTTCCTTCTCTAACTGGAGATACAACCCCCACCCCCCGCAGGGAAGTGCACAAGCAGGTACTCCTGGAATCAGGCATCAGACACACAAAAGGCCTGGTGGGGGTTTGTTTGTCAAGTCGGGCACCTTCTCTCCTCGCCTGCCCCAGCTGAGCACATTCTCCAGAATCACCCTCCTTGCTCCTGCCTGAGGAGGCTCCTAGCCGGCCTGGTGGGAAAGTCTGATGCTTGTTCATAAAAATCCCCAAAGACTCTTTCCAGTCTCACAGCTGCTTTTATTCTCCTAAGTGGCCTCAAAGCACATTTGTAACTGTATTGAAAACAGTCCCCCAGTGTGTGTGTTGGGTGAGGTTTAGGGTCATCCATGAGAACACAGGAGGTCATTGCGGGGTGACGAAGATTGAAAAAGTCATCATCGACAGTGCTGGAGGATGAGATAGATCCCTAACCTCTTCTTGGGGACACTGGTGCTGATGTGCCTTTCCTCCCCCGTTCCCTCCCACAGGAACTGCTCAGTCAGGCAGCGCGGATTCTAGGATCAGTAGACTTCCTCGGCAATCCCATGGGCCTTTTGAATGATGTTTCTGAAGGGGTCACTGGACTGATAAAGTATGGAAATGTTGGGGGCCTCATAAGAAATGTTACCCATGGAGTGTCGAATTCTGCTGCCAAGGTAAGGGAATGCTGATGAAATCATGGGATTAGCCTCAAGAGGCCTCTGTGTCACTGAGTTTCATTGGTGGTTAGCTGGCCCAGAGAAGCAGCACTCACACCCTCTCCTTGCTGCAGTGATTTGCCTTCCTATGCTGTAGAGGTCTGCCAGCAGGGCCAGGGAGCATGCTTCAAAGCATGTATCTTTCCCCTATCCTGGCTCTGTAGCTTACCTGGTCAGTACAGTAGTCACCCGACCCCTGGGCTTTGTATATCCTTCCCCACACCTACAGAATGAACTAGCTTTTTGTAAACATGAAATTGAGGGGTTGAGGATGTGGCTCAGTGGTAGGACACTTAACCTAGCATGCCCAAGGTCTCAGGTATCATCCTTAGTACAAAATAAAACTCCCCAAACCAAACAGTATGAACTTAGCTATGCCTTCTGCCTGAGATTTACCAACAAATCCCCACAATTCCATGGAGAGTCTGAGCTAAATGGGGTCCAATAATAAGTGGCCCTGCAAGCCATGTGAACCCAGCTGTGGGAGGACAATGGGGCTGTTTTGTGTCTTGCGGCCAAGTGACCTCGTGGTTCCCTGGCATCTTGCTTGGTGGGCATTATGATGGTCCACTATTGGTATCCAGCGGGGGCTCTATGTGTGGAGGTGGCCGAGTGCAGCAGCTGTTCCATGGCGTATGCAAGTTGTCTGAGAGCCCATCTTGTTCCCAGAGAGCCTGCCTCCTTCCTATTTCTCTCCATGGAAATGTCAGGGGCCTCATAAGAAATGTTACCCATGTGGACACTGTCCTGTCATTCATGAAGGAAACCCACAGAAGCACTTGTGGGTGTTTGCTGCTTCTTCCTATGGGCCTGACTCCTGCGAGGCCCAGGGCTGCTGGGAAGAAAAGTGGCTCTGGCAGGGCACCCCACCCCTCCGCTCTACCTCACCTCATGCTGTCATGCAGGTAGAGAGGTGCAGCTGACAGCTTTTCTGTGCTGGAATGGGTGTCTTTTTCAAGAGTGTCACCAGGGAGGACAGTCTTCCTCGGATCAGTGTCTCTGAGGCTGTGGTGGTCCTGGGTCATAGCAGAAAGGTTTGTCTTGTGATTCAGCACAGAGAAATCTTGCTTTCAGAAGCAGAAGAAAGAGAATTTCTTAGAATACAACTTGGAAGTAGGTAAAGTCAGGGCAGGGTCTGAAAGGTGGCATGCCCATCTCTTCGGGAGTCTTCCTTATGCTGCCCCATCCACGTACGTTACAGTACATTTCTGCTTGACTTCCAAGTTCTTCATTTAGCACCTGGACTCCATGTCAGCAGATACCCTGCAATATTCTATTGTAAACACTCCCTTAAAGCTTTTGATTCAATTTGATTGATTATCTTACTTTATAGTGTCACCGCTTTTGCGTAAGGGGCTTTCCAGGGCCAGAGTCGCTTGACTGCAAACCTTGTTAACTGTGTCAGCATATTTCATGAGTTCATCTTGTCTTCAGTAAATTGAACAGTATTGAAGTCACAGGTTACTGAGGGAAATTGTTCTCTAATTTATTTTAATGAACCCTGAATTTGTTACTAAACACTTGAGTCCATCTTGCTGCAAGACAAGAAAGCTCCCTCTTCACATGGGCAGGTCTGTCTGCTGACACCAGGCCAGACCATCTTTGGTGTGACTGTATATGTGGCTGGGCTAAAGCTTTCCATCCTCCTGTGGTTCTGGGAAGTTGAAAGCAGACCTTCAGGGTTGCCTTGCTGAGCTATTTTGTCTGCTTCTCTGCATGCATGAGGGGGTTTAAGGAAATGCGAGAACACAAGAATCAAGCTTGGACCCATGGGTAGTATTTAGAGTGCTGAGTTCCAATGAGGAGGAGGGCAGAAGGTGACCTCGCCCCTCACAGAGCCAGTGCCAGCCACCCCGCTTTGCTCTGGTGTTGAAATCAGTTTGTTGGTTGTGATTTGGACAAAGTGCTGGTAGTTCTGTGGCATTCTTGATGCCAGCAACAGTAACGGAAAGGTGCTGCTACAGGGACAGAGCGCAACAGCGCCATGTGGCACACACTTTCCTTTGCAAACACTTACTGAATGCCTTTTGTCTGTCAGGCCTGTGACAGAAGGCCCTTGTCACACACTGCCCTGCTGGCGTTAATCTCTACCCTGCAAATCAGGAAGCCAGGCTTAAAGGACTTGGACACATTTTCAAGGTCAAGTGACTAAAAATGACAGGGTTGTGCTAGATCTAGCAGGGTTGTCCAGCTCATTCTAACACTCCCCCACCCAGCAGTAGCTGTCTCCCCCTGTGTGTCTAAGGTCCTTTCTCAGGCACTTTAGAGAATGCAAACTATTCACAACTGCTAGCTTCCTACTGGAAGCTTGTACTGGATGCAGACATTGCTTTGTTAGCTGGTAAGTCTGCTGCTGTCCTATCTCCTTTTGTCCTCTCAACCAGCAGGCCTGGGGATGGTGGCCTGTGGTCACCCTCTCTACATGCAGTCAGAGTTAGGTGCTTGCAAATGTGCCTCTGGTCTGGTGACATTGGCTGCCTATTTAACCCAGTCAGGTTAAGCATTGTTAGTGTTTCCAAGAAGGGACTGAAGCTCAGGTAAGGGCTGACCGCAGTTAGCAGACAGCTGCAGAAGCTTTCTTTTCCTGGATCACTCTTTTTTACTCTTTTTTTACTCCTTTGTGGGAACTCATTGTGTTCCCATAATGTATTTTGACCTTGGTGTATCCATCCACCTCTTCCTCTTCCCACTCTGCCTAGTGGCCTCGCCTTGTCTTCCTCCCAACTCTGTCACCCCCGTTGTTGTTGTTATTAATTCCTGAGTTCAATGGAAGTCTAGCACTCAGGAGACTGAGGCAGGAGGATCTTGAGTTTGAGGCCAGCAGAGGCTGCTGAGTGAGATGCTGTCTCAGAAACCAAACCACACCAAGGTCCTGCTTGCGAACGTGAATTGTCAGGAGTTTTAGCAACACTTGGAGATCAATGTGGGCAGGTAGAGGCTGACCTTGAGTGACTTCTGCAGAGTCCAGCTAGGACCTCAGGTGAGGTTTTCTCCCACTTCTCCTATTTGGGGCAGCAATGTGCAGTTGAGCCATTTCCCTTCCACTGACCCTTTGTCCCAGGAAACCAGGTCTGGGACAGCTCAGTGTTCAGTGGACTTTCCTACTCCAGAGCTTCTTCTCTGACAGGCCGTGCCCCAGTGCCCTCCTTATTGCCCGCCTCATCGCCCACATCTTCTGCTGTGGCCTTGCAGCAGGCAGGGCAGCCCAGCTGCCTTTTGTTTAGGAACTCACATTTGTTTGTGTTTGTTTTGCAGGCAGTATATTTATAGGGCTCAGACGAGACTAACGCACTGTTTATTCAAGGAGAAAGTTAGATCTTTGCACAAAAGAATGTTCTGTGTGGATTCTGAAGGGGAAGGACAATTTATGACTGTGTCTGTTTTTGTCATTATGTGATTGTTCCATTTTATTGTCGAGCTGATTATCCCCATAATAGCTTTTCCATGTACCTATAAGCGAGAAATAGGTGGATGGCTTCTCGTAAGCATTGGGTTTTACTGTGTTTAAGTTGGCATGGTTTTAAGTTGAGTGAAATTTGCTTCAGACAGTGATTTACCCCTTAGAGAATGTAGGATTTTCTGTTTTCAGAAACCCTTTGATCCCAAGTCACCTGAAGGATTCCTTTTCTGCCTTGGATGGGGTGTACTGAATACAGCCTGAAGCTGTCACGTGTTTACTGGCATCACAGGTTTTGTTTAATTTTCCTCTAATAACCTTGAAGGCTAAAAGTTTAAATTCTGTGTAGTCAGAGGCAGTTTTCTGATGCTGACTGACCCATCCTAGCTCAGGCAAATCTTAAACATCTGGGTGGTCAGCAGCCTGTTTGGCACCGGGCAGTGGAGTGGTGGCATGAGAATCCCAAGTGACCGAGGTTCCCAAGCACAGCTTTGGCATTCCTCTCCTTCAGCCAAGGAGGCAGCTCCCCAGCCAGCAGAAAGCAGATGACAACCCCCTACACTTCCCAGTGTCATCCCGTCAAGAGTGGGCTCCTGAAGTTGTCTTAGCAGGGAGCAGCACACATTTCAGAGGACTTCACCTTACTTCCTAGGGGTGCAGCTGTGTGGTGGGAGGGCGTAAAGCTGAAAAGAGCAAAAGGAAAAAGCCTGTCTACTCCAAAGAAGCAGGGTTTTTTTTTGGTGTTTGTTTGTTTGTTTGTTTGTTTCCATGAGACAGGGTTTCTCTGGAACTGAGTGTTGTAGACCAAGCTAGCCATGAACTCACAGAGATCCGCCTGCCTCTGCTGGGATTAAAGGTGTGCCCCATCCCCAGCCTAAGAAGCAGTTTTTCTAAGTACAAAGATGGTTACTGCAAGAAATGTAGCTTAACCAGGCTTAGTACAGCCCTTCCTTTCCTTCACACCAATGTCTGATATGCCCCGAGTATTGTGCCAAATAAGTTGAAATGAACTACACTCAAGTTTTACAAATTTCATTATTATTATTATTATTATTATTAATTTTTTATTTTGGTTTTTTGAGACAAAGTTTCTCTGTATAGCAGCCCTAGCTGTTCTGGAATTTGCTTTGTAGACCAGACTGACTTCAGACTCACAGAGATCCGCCAGCCTCTGGCTCCTGAGTGCTGGAATTACAGGTGTGGCCACCATACCCAGCTAATTTTTGTGAATTTCTGAAGGACAAATCAACTAATTTTTGACAGTGGAAGATAAGGATCACTGTGTCTGGAAGATTTTGTTTTCCTTAAGTTCTTTCTCCTTTATGATTGTCATGGCTAAAGGTTTCCACCTGTTATAAGAACTGCCATTTGGTCATTATCATTGTTAGAGTCACAGTATGTAACCTGGCTGTGGTCTTCAAACCCCTCCTGGTGCTCCCATCCTAGGAGCTGAATTGTAACCTCTGTACTGCTTGACTATTTCAGCATTTCTAGGCAACTAGGATGTCATTTTAAAATAGTAACGTTTAAGGGCTTGGAGAGGCGACTTGGCGGTTAGGAGCACTTACTGCTTTTGCAGAGGACTTGAGTTCAGTTCCCAACACCTACTTGGTATCTCACAATCATCTATAATTCCAACATCAGGGGATCTGACACCTTTTTGTGGCCTCTGTGGACTCCTGCACTCATGTGCATGTATATACATACACACAAAATTAGAAATAATCCAAGAAAATAATATTTAACTTGAGCTCAGAATGCCTAAAACTAGAAAGCATTGTATTATCTACTATCAGTTAACAGCAGAATGTTGATTTGTTTTTTGCAGTGACTCTCTTCCCTTCTTTCTTTCCTCCCCTCAGTCTCTCCCATAGACTTTGAAACTCCATAGAGACATCTTGTCCCTGAGTTCTGTAAGCATATGGCTTTCAGATGCTTAGCAATTGAGTTAAAAAGTCAAGTGGGGAACACTGGGGACAGTGTGTCATTTTCAGAAGTCTATGCTTAGTTCTGTTAGCCTGTTCTGTAGTTTGCTTCTTGAAGGAAAGTAAGAAATCTTGCTCATTGACACTAGTCTGTGTTTGTCTTAATCACTTATCATTGATGACATCTGCGGGTAGGGAGGTGTTGCCCCCACTACTTTACAGATGAAGAAACAGGGACCTAGAAGTAACTCCCCCAAGGTGGCCTGACAGAAGCTGGTGTACTCTGGATTTCCCCCAGGCCCTCTAGCTCTTAGTACTTTGCTGGTGTTTGCTGGTGACTGTGTCTTGAGTCTTCCCTTGTACTACAGAAACAAGCATGATCTGGTATTGGAGTTTCTCCCATCAGTGTCCTCTGTGAGCCTTGCAGCAGGTCGTCCACTCTTGCAGAGTGACTTTCAGAGACCAGAAAGTCTCTTTTTCCTCTTAGAGACTTAGGAATCACACGTGAACCATGGTGTTATTTGTGTGAGCTATATGAGAAATCACAAAAAGCCAAGTGGACATAAAAACAGGTTGGAGCAGAATCTTTGTGAATGGAGGGGCTGGACTAATTGAAACTTCTATCAAGGCATTACTTAAAATAATCTCTATGGCCTTGGGGAAGAAAGACCATGGAAGGAAAGGTACTTCTAGAAGGCTAACAGACGGGCCTTTTCTTTGCCTTGCCTTGTAGCCGGATGATAACGTGCTCAGGCCTAGCTCACTGGGAACCAAGGGCACCCCAATATGGCCACAGGAGAGCCGAGGGGCACCACACTCACTCAGCAGGCATGTGGGAAAAGTGCGTGTCCTTCTTTTTCTGTTCAGCTCCAGCAGGGAAGACCTTCTTAGCATTTCCAAGAAGGAAATGTCTAATTACTCATGAGTAAAGTGGCTGTAAGCCAAACATTAGGAGGCTCCTGGAGACTCAGGTAAAGACTAGATGACAACAAAGCTGACTGTCCCAGTCTCCCCTGCATGTCCTTCTCCCCGCTCTTCTCAGCATTTTACCTGTGTTTGTGATACTTTTCTTGCACCTCAAGCTGGAGGCTGTGTATTTATAAGGTTGAGCCCAAATACCACCCAGAAAGTGCTCTTTCCCCAGCATAAGTTCCCCTGGTGCTTTGTACTTGTGTTATAGCAGCAAGCGTGCTTCCTTGCATTATAAGCTCTCAGTATATGCAGACACTTGCCATTGCGTTAGTTGCAGATACTGTGGAAGCTACTGAAGGATGATGGTGATGATGATGATGTGTGTGCGGGGAGAGTGCATATGTGGAGTAAGGCTCTTTACAGAAGAGTGGGGGTTGCAGTGGGATCTGTGCAGAATGAAAGCACTCACATGGGAAAGTGCTGTGGGGGCCATAGGGCAAGAGCTCCCTGTTCTCCTCAAGGATGAGTGAGGTTCAGAGCCTATGGAATTATAGAATGTGGATGTCTGCTTATTGCTTGCATCCTTGAGAAGACTTGTCTGAGGGCAAAGATCTTATCTGACATTTTTGGCCAATATTCCTTGTGACCAGCCATAAATATTTGCTGTAGGAAAAATGGAAGTGAGCCAGGTTGCTCTGTATGGGGTGTCTCTTATTTGGCTTGGCATTTTTTTTTTTGCATTGTGTATATTCAGCAAAGTTATGAAATAAAACACTGGCCTGCTTTTTATTATCTGTTGTTTAGTTTTTAATGTAAAATAAACTGAAACTGTAGAACGGTTGATTTACAAGTATGTCCCAAACATATCTGAAGCTTGCAGCTAACCAAAATAGAAAAAGAGCATCCATGGGCTGGCTGCATGACCAGAAGTTCAAGGCCAGTCTTGGATACAGAGCAAGACTCTTATCAGGGACATTGACTTGGAGGATATACTGTCTCACCTGCCTTGTTAGCCCTCAGTCTTACATTGCACAGTCCACAGCAAAGTTCTGGCAGGCCCTTGCTCCACCCAACATGGCAGGAAGCCTTGGTGGTCTGTTGGCAAAAGGGGAAACAAACCCAGCTCCTTTTTGTCAAGTGAATAAAAGTGTTGGTGGGAAAGAGCTGTTTACTTCTTAGCAGGGAAATGCTTAAGTCAGTTATAGTTATGTAATAAAACCTTAGTTTTGGAGGTGTTAGACTCCTAGTGTCTTTGCTGAAGACATTGTTGAGCAGAATGTGCTGTCAGAGCCAAACTGTTGCTTCAATTCTGTTTCCTTTGTGATGGTCAAAACTGGGTATTGTAGCCAATAAAGTGATTTCCTCTTTATTGGTAACTGGGAAATGCACAAGGTTAGGGCAGTCACCAAAGAAGGTGCAGTGGCTCCATGGAGTTTTATAGACATTTAACCTTTGTAGCATGCTCCTGTTGCCTTCCGATCTTTACACACTTAGACATTAAACGGCAAGGATTATTCCCATTTGACAGATGAAAACGTTGAGTCACAGTACAGGTAATTAGCTTCTGGAGGGTCAAATGGAGCTTGCAGAAAAGGACAGGACCCTGGGCTCCTGCAGCCTCGGGCTGTTCCCATAGCAGGCGCTGCTGTTTCCTCCTCAGGAGCGGGAACACTTTCATGTCTGTTGGCTCACTAGGCTTGCGACATCCCTATGGGGCCAGCAGGCCAGGCTGTCATCACTTTCCTCTGAGTGGTGGGACAGTCAGTCACCAGCGGGAAATGGGGCACTCAGTGTTGAGCCAGGTTGCCAACCCCTCTCTGACCTCAGGACTGAGCTACCCCAGGGAACTCAGAAGATAGCCCCTAGGAGCACCCACAGCTTCCCAAGAGGCCTCTCTCTTCACTGCCATTCTGCTGTGAAGGGTGGCCTCTCAAATTCCAGGTTGTCACAGGGCTGCAGTCACGCAGCCACGGGGAAACAGAGGCAGTTTCCTCCAGATTCTAGCAGCCTATTTCTAGTGAATTCTAGTGCCCATGGCCTGAGCAGGTGAAAATTTTAGACTGCTACAGAGTAACTGTCAGGAGAGACCAATCAAGTTAAATTAATCAGCAGTCAAGATGAATTGCCAGGTGTCTGACCGAATAAACGATAAAAGTTCTTGGGAAGTGCAGGACGAATTTGCTGCCTTAGTCCTGTCAACCTAGTGTCACGAACCAACCCTGTTGTGAAAACACCACACACGGTAGCAGGCTGGAGCCTCTGACTTCTGTAAGTGCATTTTGTTTCCTAAGGACTCTCAGGCCAGGTGCTTGCTTGCGCCTGCTGGATGTGGATGTGGAGAGTCAGGCTTTCTTAGATGTACATGGAGACACACTGAGGACAGCAGACATGGCAAGGAACATCACGACTGGCACTGAGCCCTCGCAGACCATTGTGGAGAGACCAGGATCCCGGGAGGGGTAACAGCTCATCAGTTCCAGGGCCAGCTTTCAGATGCAGACCTTGCCCTTGGGAGGGCAGCTCGTGGCTGCCTGCTTTTTATCCTGTAGAAGGGAAGGAGAGAAAAGTAGTGGGTCAGAGCCCTGGGGTTATAGATATTTGTTTGGGACCTCCTTTTTAAAAAATTTAATCTTTGTATATGTGTGTGTGGTAAACGCCTATGCATATGTGCATGTATGGTGCCTGTGCATGCATATGCAGAGGTCAGAGGTTGACATCAGGTGTCTTTATTGTTCTCTACCTTATTTTTTTTTTTCTGTTTTGAGACTCTTTTATTGAACCTAGAGCTCACCTGCTTGAGCTAGACTGGCAGGCCAGTGAACCCCAGGATCCATCCCCACTTACATGCTATGCCTGACTTTGAACTCAAGACCTTATGTTTGCGCAGCAATCCTTACCCACCTCTCCATTTCTCCAGCACCTTGTTCTCTCTATGGATTTTATGTGTTTCCATGACTGTCTTCCACAACAGACTAAGACAAGGATCTAAATAGTTTCCTCCTATGTTTTTAGGGCTGTGCTGGGTACAGAGTGGATAATGTCCTCGGGTTGTTGCCCTGACCCATTTGTTCACCTGCGTGGGGAGAGAGGCAGGACTCCTTTGAAGCACCTCGTCTAGCTAGTCTTTCAACAGGATCTCATCCAGCCAGTAAACCCAGGCAAAACTGCACCTCCCTTATAAATAAAGCCAAGTAGGAAGTCCTTCCATACCCAGGTTTAGAAGACGGCTGGTGAGTTGAGGCAGAAGGGAACTTTAATAGGCATATAATCTTCTGTGCCCAAATTAATGTAAGTGCTGGTCATATGCATCCAAAGAGTTCTCAAAATGGTTGATCTGTGTCTTGGTATTAGCAGTTGTTGTTACCAGTTCATTCTAAAGTATACATAAAGAGAATCTGGGAGTGGCCTGGGTTGTGCAGCAGACCCAGAGACTGTGTGCTTGGTGAGAATATGGCTCTATGAACCACAGGCCTCTGCTGAGCCTCTCTCCCCTTCTGAAAGGAACTCCGTGTGCTGCTGGAAGCCAAGTGCTGGTGCTGGGTGTTTACTCATCTTGCCGCACTCTCCTTTTGGCACAGGAAGCTCTGGATGGCACTCCTAGGTCTCTGCGGGTGCCAGGAGTCAGGGCAAAGCAAAGCAAAGCAGGGTGAGCTGCATACGTCTGTCCCAGACTTCATGGTTTCTGCCTGACCAAGGGCTGTCACTGTCAGGCCATTCCCAGCCAGAGTCCTCACTGGAGTCAGTACATGAAACCTTAACATTTTGTCATTTTTACCTTAATCCAGAACTCTTTGCCAAACCAGCAGACCAAAGGCTGCTGAGTCCTGCCCTCTCCCTGGGACAGTTGAGCACTGTTCCCGCTTGTGCCCTGTCTGTCTTGGTGTTTTGGTTCAGACCTGCATGCCCCCTCCATCGGAGTCTCTTCACAGCTGAGGTGTTTTGTCAGAGCAAGATTGCAAAGAGTTAACACTTTTGCTTTTTCTCAAAGTTATCTGTGAAGAGTATTAGTTGTTTAATAAAGCGTGCCTGCCCTCCAGATGAACCCGCCAGTGACTCTGCAGCTGGGGTCATCCCAAGTTCACGCGGTGGACTTTTGACTGCCTCTGTGTCTGTGCAAACAGGTCGGCAGCTCCTGCGGGGATCGTTCATTCAGGCCTGTAACACAAAACTATTGCCAATGGGCACCTGCTGGGCCTGCTTCCCAGGAGGGCGTGGAGAGAAGATACCAAACTCCTCAGGCACTGTGCAGATAAGAGCCACAGGGGCTCAAGGGATCTCTAGTCAGGCCTGCCTCTGGGACCCACTGCAGGCCAGTAGGCCAGTGTCAGGGAGTGTTAGCCTGGCCAGGCTGCTAGGGTAGCATGGGAGCTAATAAAGGCGGTAGGGTGGAGGTAGGGGGGAGGTGGGAGAGAGAAGAAAGGAGGGTAGGAGGGGGGTATAGAAGGAGGAAGAAAGATTCAGAGTACATTCCCCAAATTTCCAGCACATTCTTAATTTCTCCAAACAAGAAAGCAGAGTCTGTGGGTTTGGACATGTCTAATCTAAAACTGTTGTTCCTTCTGCCTGGAACTGTATTTATTGGTTCTAGCTGCCCTTTTCATGGAATTCCTGTACTACCAGGAGCTCACCACAGTACATTGACTCTCACAGTACAGTATCCTCCGTTTATGACTTTTGCATATCCAGCAACAAATGTGTAGTGGGGTATGATCCAGATTTCTCCCCTTTGCTTGGAAAAATCATCTGCCCTCCAGAGAAGGCGTCACGGGGACTCTGAGTAACTAAGTCCACACGTGCTCTCACATGCTAGTGGCAGAGATGCAGCAGCGTGGCACTGGGGTTGAATGCCAGAGAACATTCTGGAGAGTACCACACAGTTCTACTGCAACCCCATGTGCTCCACACAGCCGCTTCAGAAAACACGGGTCACCTGCAAACGTTTGATTTTCCTGCTCATCTCTGTATTTACTTAGCCTACATCTTCCCTTCATTTCCAGTAAACAGCCGTATTTATAGACCTGGGTTTTCCTAATCTTCCCTGTGATGATATACTTTTTAAAAGCAGTTTTGTTCTCACAGAAGCCTTCCTTACTGTGCATGATCCATTTCTCATAACTTTGTGCAAAGAACTTAGTTCTGCACTACTGATAACAGTCCTGGAGATTCCAGGCAAAAGCCAGAAGCCGGTCTTCTTTATC
This sequence comes from Myodes glareolus, assembly GCF_982192425.1. Classification (NCBI taxonomy): domain Eukaryota; kingdom Metazoa; phylum Chordata; class Mammalia; order Rodentia; family Cricetidae; genus Myodes; species Myodes glareolus. The sequence continues at coordinate 9,358,105 of NC_142031.1, forward strand.
CAGGACTATGGCCGCGTCTGGCTCTGTATGCTCTGATAAGGAGGACAACAATGTTAATTTTGTATTTCCTTGGCTTTTGTCTCTCATAATTTGTTGCCAAAATGAACAGGCAGCTTGTCCACCTGCGTGCTGTTTGTGGACTGTGTGGTCACAGTGCAGAAAGGAGCCAGACCGCATGGAATGCTGTCATCTGTGAACTGCATTTCCCTTTATTCTTCAGTGTAGCAACAGGAGCAATACAGGAGATGTGGGGGTAGCTACCAGCACCAACTGTACCCTCGTAGGTAGCTTTGTGTTTAACCGAGTAATTGAATGGGCATCTGTCAAATAGTACAGGCTGAGCTGGGGATGTAGCTTCATGTTCAGTGCTGGCCTGGCATGTGTGAAGCCCTGGGTTCAAGCCTAAACAGTGCTGTTTTGTTTTATTTTAAGGTAGTAGCTGGCATTTAATGTCTACTGTGTGCTACAATGATGCCTCTTGCACAAACTAATCTGGTTTTTAAAAAATATTTATTATTGTGGGTGAGCATGAGCATCCGTGAGTGCAGGGCCTTGGGTTCTCCTCTAATGCCATGAGTTCCGAGGTTTGCTTCTTACCCTCTGAGCCACCTCACCAGCCCGTCTAATCTGCCTGATCCTCAGCATCTTCCTCCCAGCTGCTCCTTTTACAAAAGAGTCACTCAGATATTAGTTAACTTGCTCAAGATTGAGAAAAGAATGAGATCAGGAAGCAAGGCTGCCTGACTCCCACCCATACTTTTGGCCCTCTTATAGATAATGCACTGTCACAGGCTTCCCTGCTGGGCTCCCCACTAAGTATCTTGTTTGTGGGTTCAACCACAGTTGGTGCTGGGCTCAAGGAGGTGCAGAGTACTCAGCACATTTCCTGTAGTTTCCTCTTGCATGGGAGTGCTTTTGTGGATGCTGCTGCCCTATCCAGGATGAAGCATGCAGCCCAGAACCTCAGACGCTTAGTCAGGGCACCTGAGCCTTGTTCTAGCTCTACACAGACCTAACTGAATACAGAGCTGTGCAAAGCGTTAGCACATAAGCAGCTTTGCTGTATTTTAGGCCTTTCCTCTAGCTCACAACTGTGAGTAGACAGCTAGCTAGAAGTACCAGGCTCTGTGCCAGATACCAAGGACACACTGGGGGAGAAAGCCAAGACTTTGCTCTTCAGGGGCACTATGACATAGCAAAGAAGAGGGTGGGAACCATGTGTTCAGGAAGCATCCAGGTGTTCAGGAAGGCAGGGAGGGCTGGCACAGAAGAAGAAATCCATGGAGATGGGTGCCACACAGTATAGACTGTAGACAGGAGGTTCACAGGAGGGACTATGTGTGTGAAGCACAAGGCTTATGAGTGCATGGGGGGAGGAGGGCGTTCGCTGTACCAGAGCCTGGAGATGGACCACTTGGCTAGCTAGGCTAGTTAGGAGACTGATCCACTGTTTGCTCCATTGGGAATGAAAATAAAAGAGAAGAGACTTAAGTGTTCTACCTTTGGAGCCTAGTACTGTGCCATGATACCTGTGATCTACATAGAAGAGTTATTGTTTTGCAATTGTATTGTGTATGATTAGGAAAAAAGGTCACACATTTCACAGGCAGGACCAAGTGAACCACCTTGATGCCCACCCCACCTGGAGCTCACAGCAAAGGGAACTGTCCACTTACTTGCTGTAGTGGCTTGCAGGTGCACCAGACTGCTCTCTATGGCCAGAGTGGCTCTTCCAGGGCACGGCAGCCTTTCACTAGCCACAGCAGAAAACTGGCTTTCTGAAGCTAGAGTCAGCGAACTGAGGGCCTTGTTAAAACGCTTTTGGACTGGAAGTGAAGCAGCTGGACCACAGGAGGGAAAGAGGTGGCGGGTCTGTCTTCAGCTGAACTGTTCTGCACAGTGTGGAGCTCAGCAGGTGCACTGCATTCTGTTGACCACCAAACTACATTTGGGAAATTCTCTGACTCCACATGACTAGCCATTATGCTGCTTGGTGATCTTTTTAAGCATGTAAGTAATCTAGAGGTGGCCTGAAATTGAGAGAGAAGAGTATGTGTCATGGCTTCCGTCCACAGCCCCTGGTCTTATCTGCTTTGATCTGCAGAGTCTTCCCTGGGAATCCTTCCTTTCACATTTCTTCTCAGCGCAGCTCACAGTGTTCAGAGCTTGGCTGGGAGTTTTCTTTTTCATGGATTAAAGCAGGCCATTTCTCTTGAGGCACACATGACCTCTATTTTCCTGCAGCTATTTAGACTTAAGACCAGATAGCTTCCTGGTGACTTCTTGGAGCCCATAATCTCCAGTGCTTAGAGTCTTAACACTGGAGTCATTTGCCCAGCAACTGAGCTGGGAGGCAGGCTGGGGCCTTTGACTCAGGCTCCAATTTGGGCTCCTTGCCATATATGGTCAAGGAAGAGTCCCTAGTGCAAACCTCCCAGACTGTCAGGATTGACTCCCTGGCCCTGACTTTCTTAGCATGACTGTGTGCCCGCTCTCACCACCCAAATCTTAAACTTAAGTCCTGACCATGGGTAGAATGAGTCGCCACTAGAAGACTTAGAGAAATATGCCTAACCTGCATCCCCATCTCCATCTTACGTATGGCTCCTCACCTGCAAGGTGACTTTATTAGCAGTGGGAGCCTTTGAGAATGATAAGGTCATAAAGATGGCACCCTCGTGATTGGGATGAGAACCATATTCTGAAAGGAGGCCTTGGACTGTTGGTCAGGCTAGCCTGAAACTCATCCTCGTAAAGTGATAATTCTGCCTCAATCTCCCAAGTAGCTGGGATCGCAGGCCATGCCACCACATCTGTTCGAATCAGTATCCTTTGATTTTTGAGCTCATTATTATTATTGTTTTTAGGTAGAGTCTTGTTCCTTAATCCAAATTGGCTTCAAACTCATGATCCTCCTGCCTCAGCCTTTTAAATACAGGGATTACAAGCTTGCACCTTTAAAAATGAACCAGTTCACCCTTCCCATAATGAAAGGTTACAGTGAAAAGATGGGTGTCGAGGAAGCAAACACTCTTGTAACTCTAGGTCCTGGGCAAACCAGGGCTTCCTCAGTGTTCTTAGGGAATACCTAAGCTCCTCACCTGTAGGTTGGGGACATTTGGGTCCATCTTACCAAGAACTATCTTTTGTGTTTTCACCTGAGTCTGGCCTCAAGCTACTCAGGGAAGTAGATGAGACTTAATCCAATACCTTAGGTCTTCACTCAACTGCCCTCCCCTCCCCTTTCTAAAGGAAGGAGTAAGCTGCTCACTTTTCCAGAGGCTAAGGGCAGTTTCCAGTGGACATTCATGCCTGGTCACCGGTCACTTCCCCAGACACTGCCTGAAGTGAGCAGTGTCTCTGTACATGGCTTTTCCAAAATGCAAGCTCTGTTTACACACGCCACCCCCAAACAGGTTAATACGTTCTCAGAAATTGCTTGCTTTCCTTGAGAGTAATCTGCTGTTATTAGTGAGTCAAGGGTTCTGGGAAGCCGAGAGGACCTGCTAAGGTGGGGAGAAGGAAGCGAGGAGTCTGGATGGACTTTGATAACCTCTTTTAGACCCAGGAGTTCTGGAGTTTGCCAGCTTCACTTCTCCACAAGGAGCAGTGTATGTCTTGAGTCTCTGTGTGAGCTTCACACTATTCTGGAAGACATTTTTCCACAGAGGTAATAGTCAGCCTCTGGCTGAGTTCCCTCTCTAGACAAGCCGTGTTGAGGGAGGCCACACATAGTGTGTCTCTGTTGGCCATTCTCACACTCTTCCTGCTTTCTTCTGAGAAGTGGGGATTGTGGCTGTCCTTCTGTTATGAGGACTGAACTAGGCCACTTCACAGGTGTTGTCACCAGGTAGCTTCACAGGAGGACGCCTTGTCTAGCTAAGGTCCCACTAAGTCATTTTTGACAAAATTTTCTTCTTTGTCTCATGAGTCAAGATACTGTTCTTCGGGAGAAAGTTTTTAAAGAGTTTTTTTCAGTTCTAGTCACTGCTAGTTTGTGTCAGAGGTGACTTAGGACTCCTTTTCGGTCTGTGTGACAGGGCTAGAGAGATAGCTCAGCAGTAATAATAGTACTGGCTGTTCTTGCAGAGGACCCAGGTTCAATATCCTAGCACCCACAAAGCTCCTCACAACCACTTGTAACTCCAATTCCAGGGGAATCCAACACCCTCTTCTGATCTCCATGGGAATTGCATGCATGTGCTGTACAGGCATACTTAGAGACAAAACATCCATACACATAACATAATAATAATAATAACAATAATAATAATAATAGAATGAAGTCCTTGTACCTCCCCTAGAGTGGAGCGAGTATGCCTACCTACATAGGCATCATGATGTGGCTACTACAGAGGATTTTTTTCTCATAATCTGACTCAGCACTTGGGCAAGAGTCTTTGGTATTTGTTGCACATCCTATTAAGATGGCACAGCTGTTCGGAGCCACCTTCAGCTTTCCTCTGTGTCATAGGATTCTCAGCAGTGGTTATGTGGAGACTGAGTCCTCAACACAGCCACCAGTCATCTGCCAGGAAAGCCTGCTGACAGCATGTTCAGCCACTGCAGGACCAGGCATACATGACTGCCTTTAAGGGGCACATGGGCACATGAGATTGCTCAGAAGGTAAAGGGGATTGCCACCAAGTTTAGTGATGTCTGAGTTTGATCCCTTGTATCTACATAATGGAAGAAGAGAACTACTCTGACAAATTGTTCTCTGAGCTTTACACACACACCAGCACAAGGTCTCTTTTACATAACCCGGGCAGTCCTGGAGCTCCTTATGTAGACCAGGCTGGCTTCAGACTCACAGAGATCCACCTGCCTCTGCCTTCCAACTGCTAGGATTAAAGGTGTGCGCCACCATGCCTGGCAATCATTGTAATTTTTAGATAAAAATGAAAAACAATGAGGCATCTTGCCTACATGATTCTCATAATTCATATGGGAAAACCCTAGGCCTTGACTGAGCCCCTTCTGCTGGTCTGTTGAGGTCACCCTTCCAAGCCTGCCTCCATTCTGCTGTCTTCATGCCTTCAGGCTTATAGCAAACCCTACCAGTCCTTTTGAGAGAAAAAGCCAAATCCTATTATGGAAGTGCTTCAAACCGCTCTGAGCTTCCGGATTAATCTGAAACAACATCTGAGTTCATAACTGGGTCACAGTTGCAGAACCGCAGAGACTCACCAGTTCAGCTGGTGTGTGCCTCAGACCAGTTACCACCCGGGCAGTCTCCAGGCTGGAACCTTACTGGATGCCTTTAGACCTTGTGCGCTGAGATAGATAATCAGGTGCCTGTGGATAACTTTGTTTCTAAATGAGAAGGAGTGGCCTGTCCTGATAAGTGTTTGTTCATGAAATGGCTACACAGGACACATCCCAAGGCTGGAGGGCCTCAAGAGTCCAGAGACTGGAGGAGGGGAAAAGCAAGGTCACTGGCTTGGAAGTGCCACTGACACAAAGTGAGTGTCCAGCCCAGCTTTCAAATGCTTTACTGTTCTCAGGGTTCCCCTGCCAGGTCTGTATCCTCTAGACTTAGTAGAATTGTAACTGGAGGCAATCTGTTCTGTGTTCTGTAGGCAGAAATCTTGGGTTCCTAAATAGCCCCTTTTCACCAAACACCAACTTATTCTTTGCCTCCTTTTTTTTTTCAATGTGTGTCCCCACTTACCCCACCCCTTACCCTTGGCCAAGTGACAGATAGCTGTTTGGTTTGCATTTTGTCAATGACAGTTACTGCCTTGGGGTCATTATTTCCTTAACTTTCCTGTTTATAAATATTGCAGAAAGGTTCGATGTCAAGACAAAACTCACAGAATAACGTTTTGAAAGCCTTCTTTTCCCTCCCCCCTCCCTCTCCTCCTTTCTGATTATGTGTTGTGCTGGGGATTGAGCCTAGGCAAGTGCTGTCCCACCGAGTGACATTTCCAGCCCCAGAATAATTTTGTACTGTAGCTGTTTTAATGATACTGAACAGAAGGGAATAGTTAGGACCTTTGTTTTGAAATGATTCAGGTCCTAACTGCCTTGAAGCAGGTTTTCTTACTAGCTACCAGCAGAGTTGAAAACGATTCTGGAGTTTAAAGTCCTAAACTGCTTCTGAGAAACTTGTTAAAATTGATGGGCAGACCCTGGGCCCAGTATTCTGCTTTAATTACTTCTGCAACCCCTCAAAGGAACCCTCTAGAGTAGAAACTTTCAGATGGATAAACTGAGGTCCAGACAAGCTAGGTGACTTGTGATGTTATGGGTTCCTGCATGCTGACCTCCAGCACCACACAGAGCCCCCGCCTGCTTGCTGCACAGCAACCCAAGATTTCTGCCTTTCTGATTGTGTGTCCTGGGCACTGCCTAGGGGACTTGGGACTCTGCTGGTCGTGCTGCAGCTGTCCAGCCTTGGCCTTGGATGAAGAGAAGACCTCTCCCCCGTGCCACAGCCTCCTGTACGTCTATCTTTTTTCCTGTGAAATGCAGGTGACAAGGAAGACACTGTCACCAGCAGTTTGTAAGGCTCTTAAGGAGGAACTTTCCATTAGGTAAAGAACTGTGAAAGAAGAGCCCCAGAGAACAGGGAGAAACTGAAGCTTAGGCTCCTGTTACACCAGCCAAATACCTTTGGCACCCATGCTTGCTGAGTATCATGGAAGGGTCAGAGAAATGGACAGGACAGAACCGAGGGACACAATGTGAATTTTCTCCCTCATGCCATTCCACCGTCTTCTTAAATTTCTGAAGTCAGCAGTTCAGTGCCAGGCCCCTACGCAAACCCAGGCTAGCTCGTAGTGTCTCTGTGCGTACGGATGGCAGGATTATTCTGGAGGACTGATGTTAGCAGTTCAGGAGAACAGGCTTCTTGAAGACTTCTGAGGTTTTTTCCCTGTGCTGAAAACACTGCTTTATAGAACTTAAAAACGCACAAGTGAGGCGAGTGCTGACGCTTCCTTCAGCTGCAGAAGGGGAGCCCACTGTAAGTGCGTGAGCAGGTTTCTGAAGGACACTCTGTTCTTGGCACCTTAGCTAGGCTGACGTTCACTTGAAGCTTTAAGTGTTTTCGTAGGCTTGAACTTTTTTTTTTTTTTAATGAACTAGATTGACTTAACTCTGCAAGTTCCCTCTGCTGTGGAGGTTTTCATTATCACCACCAGAGTGGTGCCTTACCTGCACATGACCTCCCGGGTCCCAGTAGCTTGCCCCTTGGTGCAGACTGCTTCGGAGCTGTTAGGTCCCTCTGTAGAGAGCATGCGTCACACCAGAGGATCCTCTGTCACACCACAACAGCCCTGTAGAATGTGTTTATTCCCATTTTACATAGGTCGAGGCCACTCAGCACTGTCTTACTCAGTGTCCCTTATGTATCTCTGCTGTGGTCAGTGCTGTGTGCCACGTTGTCCAGCCTCACTGAGTCCTCCAAAGTGATAGTTGTAATGAATATTTTGGAGCTAAGATTGAAGCTGCTGCCCACAGTCCCTCTGCTATTGCATGTCACAATGTGTCCAGTGTGATTGTCCTTCTGTGACACCACAAACACCTCTGGGCTGAGGCCTTGAAGGCAGGAGACAGAACCCACTTCTGACTGCCTCCAGGTGGCCCCAGTGACTCTCGCTGTGTTGGACTGCTTCCTGTGAGTCTGGCCACACAGCCAAGCTGAAGTTGCTCATGCCTTAAAGACTTTCCCCAAGAACCTTCAAGAGTCATCTTCTCTGAATACTCTGGATGCTAGACTCCGGCACTGATTTATATCAAGACAGTGAGACAAGGACTGCGCCTGGGCCAGGCAGATCACTCCAGCACTGACTGTAGTTCTTGTGAGTGTCTCCACCCTGTTGATGCCCACCTTCAAAGCTGAGGGCATGAAGAGGGCATGTTTCCCAGCCATAACAAGTACAAGACTGTAGACACAGAGAGGAATGATCCTAAAATCCCCTCCCCTTGACAGCCTGCATGTCAGCCTTCTGTCTGTGAGGGAGAGACGGTGGTGTATTTTATCGGCCCATTTGGATGGGAATAAGAAGTGGATTTAAAGACGGCCATATGATCGTCCCCAAGGTGATAGGACATGGTCTTGATCGCTGTGCCTGTTGTCTGTCTGGTTTTGCTTTCTTTTGTGTAAAGTGTCTCTATTGGTAAGAGCTGGTCAGCCTCCCATTGGCACAGGTCTTCTCAGGTCACAGACTTTATTACCTACCCTTTTTCTATTCTCAAAGCCACTTTCTACTGGACAAGGTGCCACATAACCTCTAATCCCAGTATTTGAGAATAGAGGTAGGAGGAATTGGAGTTCTAGAGCAGTACACTGGCTACAACAGGGCCACATCAAAACCAAACTAAAAGATTGCTTTTCAGGAGGGCAGATCTTCATAACAGTAGCCCCTGACTGTCTCTTCATGCTTTCAACTTAGAAGTGACAAACAGCAAGTCTAGATGACTTGCATGAATAGGGTTTGTTTGTTTGTTTGTTTGTTTGTTTGAGACAGGGTTTCTCTGTGTAGCCCTGGCTATCCTGGAACTTACTCTGTAGACCAGGCTGTCCTTGAACTCAGAGATCCACCTGCCTCTGTCTCCTGCGTGCTGGGATTAAAGACGCACCACCACTATCTGCACTGTAGGTTTTATAGCAGCCAAGTGAGACTAGTAAATTGACTTAGGTGTAGACATCTTTAGTAAGAAAAATCAGACTCCTAGCCAGGTATGATGTTACATGCCTATAGTCTGAGGCAGGAGGACCACATAGAGAGACCCTGTCTCAGAAACAAAACAAATAAAAAGTGAAGAATTGGATAAGCATCTGGAAGAATCTGGCATTTGGGATGGAGTGTGATCTTCCCTTGAGATGTGGCCCCTCTCTTGGGGATTAGCATGGGCCTTCATACAGAGAATCCCTAGGAGTCTGTTGGTGCTGGATGCAAGGCAGCTGTTAGCAGAGCCAGGTCTTAGTGATAGCTTTGCCATGGGCTCCCTCCTGAGCCTCAAGTATCTAACTGGTTTAATGGAGGGGCTTTGGAAGAGACAGGGTCATGCTGGACATCTTCCTCGATGATGTCCCATATTCTCTCAGGAAGAAAAGTTGGCTTTTATATTCATTCTTGTCAACTGTTTGTCACAAAAGGTAAAGTGGCCTCCACTCACACTTTCTTCTCAGTGCTTTCTCTTCTCTAGCTGGGCACGATGCTGAAGGCAGCCTCAGTGCCCTCACACATCCTGCAGACGCCAGCACTACTGTTGTCTTACCATCTCTGGTACTTCGGCACAGACTGAGGGTTAGCACTCCAGATCTGCAGTACAGGCCAATGCTTTTAGGTCACTTCTGTCATTGCAGTGAGACCCGTGGCTGCATTACAGGCTCCAAGGCCAGTGTTTATCTTCCCAGTGGAGTCCATACTGGGCCAGATTCAGTGCCTTGTAATGACATGCGCTGTGGAGATTACTTGAAGTTAGAGCTGGAAGGTTTTGGACACCATCCATGGAGTACTCTAACTTTATAGGTGGTCCCACTCTGAAAACTTGGTTTGGAGACTTGTGTTTATCTGCTGTGAAGTATGGATGTTAAAGTTAAATGCTAGTGTGACTGGCCACAGTTCTAAGCCTTTGAAAGGGTGATGATTGTCCTTAGACTAGCAGCTAACTAACGGTGGTGGGAATGCTAGCTGGACACCAGGCCCTGTGTTACTACTGCTGATCTTGCCAGCTACATAAAGCTCGCACAGTGCTCAAGAGGGGCCTGCCATCTGACACAGGTCAATGATGGCTCTCCAAGTACAAAGTTTGCCCTTCACCATCCACAGTAATGGCTTTGCAACCTCCCAAGTTTCCTCTCGTGTCCTAAAAGAAGTCATCAGGTTAACTTCCATTAACTTTATTTCTGTAACTAACTGTAGAGTGCTGGAGAAGGTGGGGCTGAAAAGCAAACTGTGATAGGGATCAGATTTCAGGAGGGTGTGCCAATGAAGCCCTAGACCATATCAGCATGGGGGTGCGGGTAAGGAAGTGGGAGGAGCTTTCCCATAACTGGGCCAGGAAGCACTTGCTACTTCATCCCTAGTTCAGAGCTCACCTGGCACTCAAGTCGAGAAGCCTCCTTCCTCACCCCACCCCCATCAATTCAGAAAGAAGTTGGCCCTCAGATGCCTGCCCAGTCTCCTGGGTCCTCCAGATAGGCCATTGACCTATAATCTCCTCACTGGGCTGAATATCTAAATAATATTCCTGTGAGTTTTCTAAGAGGTGAGTTCTGGGTCATTGGCGCTTAAACCAGTTGTTTTGGTAGATCCTTCCTGAGAAGGTTAATTATATATTTGATACCCTTCCTGTTGTATGCCTGAATGATGAGGATAAGTACCCTACTGTTTATTAACTGTCAGATTAAACCTTTTCAAATTGTCTGGTGACAAAATAGGGTTTTATGTTCTTTTTATCCAGCTTTGATGGATGAGACAACTTCTCTGCTTAAAGTATGCCAGGGTAAATAAAATCTTCTGGTTTGTGGGGGGTGATGGGTTTGCACTCGAAGTCATGGGTTTGAGTCTGCTGTTCGTCTTTTCACCTACCTGCTTTTCTTCCTTTGATAAATGGGGCTTGGTGCCCTGGTGGGCACTTGGTGACTGCCAAGTGAGTGAACAAGGGCATAACTTAAAGGAGCTTCACCTCACCTTTTCTCTTTGCCATCGAACCCTGCACTCAGTGCATGCTGGTGAGCATTCCACCAAGCCGTACCTTTCCCCACCTCTCCACAGATTTCTATACGAAACCCTAGAGCAATAATCTGGCATGTTTTTTGCCTTGAAGCCATCTGGTTCTTAGCACAATGGGCTGTGTCCTCACTATAAAAGGATTCCAACCCTCACTTCCTCTCCCCCTACCCCTGGCCATTTTGTATAAACCTTTAACTTAATTTTTTTAAAAAAAATTGTGTATATGTGTATGAGCGTGTGTTTATGGTGCATGTACACAAGTGTGTGCCTGTGCATGTACCCATAGGCCAGAGGAAATGTCTTGCTCTATTAACTTCTATCTCATTTTTGAGACAGGGCCCCTCGTTAAGCCCAGGGATAGACTGGTGGCCAGCAAGCCCCAGCAAGCCTGCTACCTCTGGCCAAAGTATGCCAGGGTAGATAAGATTCTGTGATTTGTGGGAGAGGATGGGTTTTCACTTGAAGTCATGGGTTCAAGGCTGCTGTTACCCTTTCTAACAACAGTAAAGCCTTTTTACATGGGCCGTAGGGATTTGAACTCAGGTACCTGTGCTTGTTCTTCAAGTGCTTCAATCCAATAAACCACCTCTCCAGCCTCCATATCTTTAACTCTTCAGTACATTTTCAGGGGTTCACAAAAAGGAGCTCTTACCTGAAATACTTAGGCTCATAAGTCTTTAAACTTTCTGGATTTTCCAGCTTCAAGACTGTTTGCATGTGAGATTTCCTGGGGAGGAGACAAAGTTTAGACGAGAAATTCACCTGGGTTTCATGCGCGCCTCGCAGGTGACTGTTCGTGGTTTTGGTGTATCAGCATCTGACTGTAGTCTTTCAGATGGGCACGGCGTGGGATTTTCCCCTCGTAGTGCTTTATCAGTGCTCCCAAACTTTCAGAGTTTAGAATATTTTGCGTGTAAACTCTTTTTTTTTATTTGGATTTGAGTTGTATTGTGGAACCGGTATGTAAATGCTTTGAGGGAATTTTTGTTTCCCTGTGTCTGCCACCCAGGGTCCTGAGAGCCGTCCTGCTGGTTGAGACAGTGTGTGTAATTCAGCAGTTAGTCTTTCTGTGTAATCACAATTACTGACGCCTAGCTAAGAGTGAGGGAAGGGATTGATTTAATAGAAAAATAATGCTGAGGCTTTAAAACTCCTCTTTGTTTTTAATTTGTTCCAGTTTGCAGGGACGTTATCTGATGGCCTGGGGAAGACAATGGACAATCGGCACCAGTCTGAACGAGAGTACATCAGGTACCATGGAGCCACCAGTGGAGAGCACCTCGTCGCCGGCATCCATGGCCTGGCTCATGGTAAGTCACTTGTCGGCGGGCTGCCACAAGTGCCTTTATATACACATCTTGGTGCAAGGGAAAAAGAAAGCTGGCAACAACATAGTCCTGGTGAGGTGTCTTGGTGAGCCCGCTAGCCACGTAGTCCTGGTGAGGTGTCTTGGTGAACCCGCTAGCTCCTCACCCACCCTTTCCCCGAAGTCCTCGCCCTCTTCAGGTTGCTGTGCACATCACACTTCCTCCTGGTTCTCCAGTTTCCATCTCCGAGGGCATCAAGTATGATCCTGCCATCTCCTTTTAGAATCTGAACCTGCTGCTTTAAGACTACCTTCAGGGGCCGAGGAGACAGCCCAGTAGAAATGTTGGCATGGCAGGCAAACACCAAGGCCTGAGTTTAGTCTCCAGCATCCATGACAAAAGCCAAATGTGGTAGATCCCTGGTGCTTGACAGCCAGCCAGTCAAGTGAAAGGACACATTCTCCAACAACAACCACAAGTGGGTGACGCCTGAAGAATGACACCATAGATTGACCTCTGACCTCTGCATGCATGAACACAGTCATACACATGACTGCCTGATGCTTGCCACTTGTCCCTTCCAAAGAAACTGAGATATAAAGGTGGCTGCTGGGCATATGGCCTTGGTATCTCTGCATCTGGAAGACACAGATGATAAAGTCATGTAATTGCAAAGCAGGTGATGGCAGACGTATGTCATCTCTTAGCCACCAGTTATTGACCAAAAGTCAACTTTTCCACCAATATTCCTCAACCACTTGGTCCTTCAGCTTTCCAGAGCCAAGTGCTGTCACCAGATCTTCTCTAGATACTTCCTGCTCATAGTCTTGCAAGTACCTGTGGTTGTCTTTATTGGCCATATGGCCAGTGGTGTTTAGCTTGCTGTCAGATGGACTGAGTGTCAAGGAAGCAGAGGGGCCATCCATAGTCTCCCGACCCATATTACTTGCTCAGCAATGGCTGGCGGTTTGATTAGATCCTAGGAATCATTGATACCATGACTGTCCCACAGATTTATCAGTCTCAATTGTCTGCATTTGAAACAAGGGGAGATAATATTTTATAATGGTGTAAGCTTGACTAATCCTATGCTTAGGATACAGTGTTTATTGTAGTGGGAGCTTTGGAAGATATCTTTGCTTTGCTGGGGCTCATCAGCTATAAAGGTGGCGAGCAACTCCCAAAGCTTCAGGCTGGATGTGAAGTTGGGATAAATTAATCTGTTTATAGACTTTTAAAGTGAAGTTCGGAATAATCATTCAGGAGTAAAGATTTAATCATCTTTATTAGCTACAATGATAATGCAGTAACTGTTATCTCATTGCTATTCTTTCTTCAGAGAGAGGTGACTGACCTTGTTTTTTGGATGAACACAGCCATGTCCTAAGAAGCTGGTGATTTGTTCACAGTGGCAAAGTCACCTCCAGTCAGGGATTGTCCCGATGCTATACATAGCCTTCCAGAAGCCAGTTGGGCCAGTCTGAGACTAGAACCAGTGCCACCTCATATAAGAGGACACTCTGAGCTCTGGGCAGTGTATCTCGTTTAGGAGGAAAAGGCTCCCATGATAGTAAGACCAGAATTCATCCAGTCTGGGTTGAAAGCTGGAGTCCTAGGGCAGATCGGATGGCTCAGCACCCGATGACCTGCATTCAATAGCCAGGCCCCACATGGCGGAAGGAGAGAACTAAGTCCTGCAAATTGTCTTCTGACTTCTCGTACGCACTTCAGCTTGTGAGTGTGCACGTGCGCACACAAACCACACGTGCGTGTGCGTTCTCTCTCTCTCTCTCTCTCTCTCTCTCTCTCTCTCTCTCTCTCTAAAATGAATAAAACCTGGAGTCCTGCTTGACCCAGGTCCGTTGAAGTCTGTCTCTTAAGTCCCGGTTGTTCGGCCAGGAAATACTGTTCAAAGCTTAGGATAGGGATGTTGCCTCACTGGAGCAACAGGACCCCGAATCCAAAGAAATGCTGTGAATTCTTAGTACTTTCTCACCCAACCAGTTTCCTTTCCCAATTTGTCTCACTAGAGCTGAAGAGTGCAGAGAGCTTCCTCACACCCCAACTGTCAGAGGGTAAACATCCTGTGAGTGTCCCTGGCCCAAGTCCTGGAAATGCTCACTGGATAGGGCCTGCCTCTTCCCTGCAATGCCTGTGACCTCGTTAGCCTTTGCCAACTTGTGGCCGCTTCTCGGCCTGCGTCAACCATTGCTGTCAGCTTCTTCACTTAGATTGGTCTTTTAATCTTGACACAATCCCCAGGGTCCTGGTTAGCCTTGGCAGCCTTAATGAATTATTTGGGGTGCCTTAATGCATTCTTCATCATTTACTCTAATGGTCTCAACAAAACATGCAGTATTGTAGAAGCCATGTCAAACATTTGGTATTGGCTGTCCTCACAGTATTCAGGGAAAACTGAAACATGCAGTTAGCTAGCCTTCTGCCTTACATTTCAAAGGATCTCAAACCTTTCCCAAGGACCCTATTTTCCAGTCTTCTATTGCTTCATCCCTTTGTCTGTATCTTCTCTTTCATTATTGCCTATATGCTGCCTAAGAATTGGAATAGGAAACAAACAAACAAACAAAAAAAGGCCACCACTAACTTCCCAGCCTTTTCTTTCCTTAATTGACTAATGATTTATTTTTTTGAGGCAGAATCTGATTTCTTCAAGGCTGGCCTTGAACTTATTGTGTAGCTGAATTCAAATGACCTTGCATTTCTGGTTCTCTGTCCCCACCTCCCAAGCACTATGATTACAAGCGTGTGCTACTGTGCCTGATTTTATGTAGCAGTGTGGACTGAACCCAGGCTTTGTGCACTCTACCCTCCAAACTCTTAATACATCCCTAACCCAAGGTTTGGTTTTGTTTTAATTATCCAGGGCACATGTTCCTTCTAACTCACAGCCTAGTACAACATCCTCTGATTCTGGACTTCCTAAACAAATCCCTGGGTCCCTTGACTTTGACCTGTCTAGAGATCAACATATTGTCTTTATTATTCTAGAGTCATGAACTGGGAGTTGGGTTTGAAAAGGTTTTGGTTTTTTCCTTGACCAGGTCACAGCAACCCTTGTATTTTTTGTTTGTTTGTTTGTTTGTTTTTTTTCTGCTAGGTATTATTGGTGGATTGACCAGCGTCATCACATCAACAGTGGAGGGTGTGAAGACAGAAGGAGGTGTCAGCGGCTTCATATCTGGTCTTGGCAAGGGACTGGTGGGCACTGTGACCAAGCCAGTGGCAGGAGCCCTGGATTTTGCATCTGAAACAGCCCAGGCAGTGAGAGATACAGCCACACTCAGTGGTCCCAGGTCAGTGGTCATGGCAAGAGTGGATTTCTACTTTTGAGCCCAGGTCTGAGGCTCCTCTAATCCATAGTGATGTGTTTAATGATATGCTGTCTGCATTAGTTATATGTTGCTTAACTTCAATATGTGTAGCAGAAATGTCTGACATGTGCAATAAAAGTATGTGAAAAGGAGGCACATAAAGGCATGAAGAAAGGATAGCATGTGGCTGTAACCCCAGCACTGGGGAGGTGAAGGCAGAAGAATCAGGAGTTCAAGGCCATAGCAAGTTCAAGACCAGTCTGGGCTGTGTGAATCCTGCTCTCACTCCACCCACCTACAGAAAAAGTGGCATGTGGTTTTCCATACATGCATGATACTAGATTGGGTATAGATAAGAGAAGACAGTGTCTGGGTCTTTCATCAGAGAGGTCAAAACTAGGATTACACCATTAGACATGAGACTCTCATGCCCATCAGCTTGCTGAAGGCTGGTGGTCTTTGCTCTTAGACCCAGCATAATTCTAGAGCATGTGCTGTTGCAGTTCATCATGAGGGTTGTTCTCTTAGCTTTCCACACTCCCACAAGTTGGTGGTTCTGCTGTGGTATATTGTCTTGTCTTGACACCAACTAGGACTAGAAATCAGAGATGACCCTTGTAGTGCCAAATCCCACAGAACTCAGCACTTTAACTTAGCTGTTTGGTTAATGGTCTGTTTTGGCTTCCCTTCTCCAGAGAGGCAAAGAGGGTGCTGTTCCCAGTGGGCTCCACTATGTCCATAGGGAATTCACTGCAGCTCAGATAGTTGATGTTCCCCAGGTAAAGCACTGCATCTTTTCAGAAGCTGGGCTGTGCCCACACCTGTTCCTCCTTTCGTAAGGCTTAAAGTGAAATCAACCCCAACTAAAAGGAATGCCGTAGTCTGTCACCAGGGAGCTGCATCAGTAGGGGAAGTGCTTGTGATTACAGACCAGAACTTGTGATACCGTTCATTCTTCCATCTGGAAGACACCTGAAGCTGCATTCTGTTCTCAGGTACAAAGCTAAACCAGCCCTGGTGTCTCTTTTAAGGCATGCGTACAGTAGTGAGGACAGGCAGGCAGTACAGAGTGTTTCCAGCTAGTTCTTTATTTCTACCCAAAGCCCAAGAAGTCTCTTCCAGCATAAACTGTAAATACAACTAAAGAACCCAAATATCTCAAAGAACTATTATTTATCAAAACCCTAAAATATCAAGAGATTGGTTTGTTTGCTCAAAAAAAATTTTTTTGAGGTGCTGGAAAGGACTCAGTGATTAGGAGCCATCCACTGCTCTTTGAGAGGACCCGAGTTCAGTCCCAGCGCTCGTGTTGTGCAGCTCACTGCGCCTGCAACTCCGGCTCCAGGGTGTGTTCTCTGAACTCTATGAGCCATAACATATGCACAGACATTTTTTCCCCACATTTACACATGATTAAACATTGAAATCTTTAAAGATGGTTAAGCCCAGGTCTCAGGAGGCAGAGACAGGCAGATCTCTGAGTTTGAGGCCTGTCTTGTCATAGACCAAGTTCCAGGTCAGTCAGGGCTACACAGAGAAACTCAAAAACAAACAAACACAAAGATGGTTTCTATGCTGCAAAAGTTAAGACTGCACAGCGCTGGTTTGCAAAGCCTCAGGAGGTTTTGTATTCTTTCTCGGAGTACACATCGTGGCACCATGGTGCTGTAGGAATAGAACTAGTCTTGTCATTTTTCCCAGTTATCCAGCACTTCACAGAAAGTTTGACTTAGTGCCATCTGCTTTCTGTGATTCACTCATTCATCTCCAGTCAGTAAATGCTGATGGAAAATTTCCTATGAACTCTAGGCTGAAAATACAGCAGAGACTAAGACTACCCCCTAGCCTTGGACCACTCAGGATTAATCAGGGCAGCAGACACAAACAACCATGTAAATAATGATTTGCAGAATGATGCTAGATGACTCACAAGTGATGCAAAGATAGTGTAGTGATGGGTCTGATCAGTAGAAGTGCAGGCCAGGGAATAGTCCAAAGGTCTGCGAAGTCAAGACACACTTTTCTTCTAGAGATGAAGATTTGAAGTACAAGTAAGGATTGATCAAGGAAGAGGAAGTCCCCCAAAGGGGAGCCTGGTGGAACAGACCAAACAGACAGAGCTTCTTACAGAGTTCCAGTATTGCCTAGAGGGCTCCATCTGGCCAGTCCCACTCATCTTATAGACAGTTCAGAAAGCCTTGTGGTTATCTACAGCCATGCAGCTGACTTGAAATGGTAAAGCCAGATTCAGGTAGCCCATCCCCTGACCCCAGCCCAGCCTCTGCTGTATATAGTGCCCTACTTGGGCACTCACTCTGCCTAGAAACAAGCCACAGAACTAAGTGAAGGGCTTTTGGGCATGGACCACTCAGAGGAGGAGTTACCCACTTGAGTCTGTCCTCTCAGCTCCCACAGGCAGGGCTGGTGGCTGGGAAAACCACAGCAGCCATGCACACAGGCCAGCAGATCCATCACGGTGCCCTCTACTGTACTGCAAAGGTGGAGCAGGGTCTTCTGAAGGGCGAGCAGTAGCCTAACACTGGGTTCCCTCTGCATGTTTGTCTAGGTCCAGGTTATTAATGAGAAGCCATGTGTTCGTGAGAACAGAGCACTTGACCCAGAAAACAGCAGGGCAGAGTCCCAACCTTGACTCGCTGGTTTGATCTCTAGCCTGCCCATGCCTCAGCATTTTCCATCTATAAATAAGAGATTAGATATACCTGTCTATTAAGTCTGCCTCCCAAGGATGTGAAGCCCAACCAGGGTTATTTTTAATATAGAAGTCACGAAGAGCTACGATGAAGATGGGCAATATTATCTTCAGGTCATGCTTAGAGCTCCCTGCAGGTGGAGAAACGTGTCCTCATCTCTGGGCTTTGCTCCGATAACACTGGGGTCTCTCGAACATCCTGACGCTACCCAAGGGATAAATCACCCTGGCTTCTTGGAAGTGAGGTACATCCATCCAGCCATCCCAGTTGGTTGAACAGGATCCAGGGGTGTTACTCAGGGTTTTTCCCCACTGTTTAGACAACAGGGACTAACAAATGATTTGAAGGGATTAAAAGTGAGATTCTGACCGAAGACTGACCTGAGCCCAGGGAGCTCGCCAGGAACAGAACCCAAGAGTCCAAGAGTTCTGCCTCTGAGTCTGCACTTGGAAGAGACTCTCTGCTTCCTTTGCCATATTTCATCCCATTGAAGGCTTAGATCTCAGCCATCTATGTTTTAAGTGACCCAACTTTTGAGCAGATGATAGCGAAGTAAGTCATAAAACTGTGAACGAGTGTTCTTTCCAGTAACCCATCGGCATAGTAGCTTTACAGGAAACTCTGGCTCCTTCTCATGTTTATTTGAGCATGGCTTTATTTATAGGGAACCCCCCTCCTTATGTTTTTTTCAGATTAAAATATTTCCAAGTTCCTCTCCTTGTTGGGCATTCCAAAAAGACAGCCACCTAACTTTCTTCCTATGTTCCCATACAGTCAAACAGACCTCAGGAAGGCAATGGGGGAGGGGAGAAGAGGGCAGAGGACAGCAGAGCCTCTGGCCCCTGCATCCATGTTGTAGACCAGTAACCTCCCCTCCCCCCGCATTTGTTAACTCTGCAAGTATGTGTGGTTTGGAACTGAAACAGGAAGCTTTTTCCAAGGCAGTGTTCTGCTGGCTCAGGGTGCGTCTTTTAGTCTGTGTAGAGTGGGCCACATTCATCTGTTCTCAAGTAAAGTTTGTAAAAATGGCACAGATGCCTGCAGTGCCATTGCCACAGGAGAGCAGCTGCCACCCTCTGAGCAAACCAGGCCAAGCAGGGCAGCCGGCCTTGCGTTCCTCTGGTTCTTTGCCTGAATGCATGATTCTAAAGCGGGGGGGGGGGGGGGGGTATCAATGGGTGAAGGTGGCACTGTGTGCCTGGGCCTACATTTCTCCTCTGTGTGTTTTGGACTCTTCTGAGCAGCACAGCATGCTGGGAAAGTAGCAGACAGGGATTTATGAAGCCAAGCCCTGGAGTTTCCTCCAAAATATTTCTTCACCTTTTTAGTCAAGACCCCAAAATGCAGGAGAAATGGGAGTTGGCAGAACTTGAAATATTTAAACCCATTTAGCAAAGCCCAGGAGTGTTGGGCTTATCTGGTTATTTAAGTTAGATAAGGAGGAAGGGAATTTGAAGGATGATGATAGATCAGTGTTTAAGAATATAGCCATCAGGACTGACGTTCATGAATCCCAGGACACTCTACTAAGCCCAGAGACAGATCCCAGTTGCTGAGCAGCTTTTGAATAAGCCTGAGTTGATTTCACAGAGAGGATTTATGTGGCGCATCTTTGACTTTTTCAGTAAAAACACTCCCAAGACACCACCCAAAATTTATTAATGACAATGTTAATGGCTGGTTGGTGGGAAACCTAATGGCTTTTCCTTAGTTAGAATCCTTTTTGGTACAGTGTTTGTACTTTCCTCTGGTGCCCAGGAGTGAGAAAGAACTGCTCTCAGAGCTTCCCTGATTGTGGTGGTCCTGCGTTGGGTCCCTCTGCCCTGCATTGGTATTGCATTGAGGAGCCCAGCAGGCTTGGTTTGACCTGAGCCTTTAGGGACTCCCAAAGAGCAAAACCTAATAGAACGAAAGGTGTTCATGAAACCATACATGTTCTCAGTTTCCCCAGCTGTGTTCAAGATGGAAAAACACACCCTTTATCTGAACAGGGTCAGCATTTCTCTGGAAGTTTCTGTGTGGTCTTCAGACTACAAATGAATTTTATGATTTTTTTCCATGTTTGTTTTAAGAAGGAAATATTCTCACTTGGTACTCAGTAAAATTAACACTTCTGGACATGTATTAGGTTGTTCAACCTCTGGCTCCACCTCTCACTTGTTTAAATTTCTGCATGTACCTTCCAGATGAGGCCTGTGAGCAGGAGCAAGGATGTGGATGTGGTGTTGACGGGGTAGAGCTGGAGTTCTCTGTGTGTTCTGTCTGTGAGGCTCTGCGTTCGTTCTTAGGAGGCTTTGTGGGCTAACCTGGTACCCTTCTGTGTTCGTTCTTAGGTGGTTCTGTGGGATAACCTGGTACCCTTCTGCCAGGGTGGGACATGATTATTAGTATGCCTGAGATCCCATTTTCATGAAGCCAGAACATCATTATCACATCCAAACAAAGAGAAGGGACTGTCCTGTCTCCTACAAAGCACAGTGGACATCATGACCCACTTCATGTGTCTTCTGCTCATGGCTGCACAGTGAGAACCATGGCTTCTCAGTCTTTCATCTTGCTAGACCAGGTCTCTTGGGAGCAGGTGTGGCAGTAGTTAGGTCATTTTCACACGCCTCAGTCTTTCTTTGCTGCCCCAGAGGCGATGCTGGGAGCTGTGTTAATGCAGTGACTGTCTCACTCTGGTCTGAACTCAGGCTGAGGGAATTACAGGAGAAGATATTTTTAAGAAACATCTTAACAGGCCTTCATGCCTTATAAGTTAAAATTCTCCTGCCGTAACACAAGTAGAGAAATCTTATTTTCTGAGACAGACTTCTTCCCTCTTGCTGAACTCTAAATCCTCCACTCCCCTTCACTCAAAAGGCCCCAGACAATGCCGTCCTCATTATAGCATGACTTATGGAAAGCTCAGCGCTACTGCTGAGGGAGAAAGGCGAGGTGTGTGTGTTCGTGCTCACATGTATTGAGAAAAGCCTTCCATTTCTGAAATCCCATGACTCATTTTTATGCAAGATTATCTGTTAGGGGGGAAAACCACTTTTTTGGTCATGGTACATTATAATCATTTCTAGAAAGGAGAGCGTCTAATTTTTGCCATTTTTGGCATGCCAGGATGACTGACTTCATGGAGACAGCACGATCCTGCTCCCAAAGTAAAAGTCAACTGAACTAGGAAAGAGGAGGTGTGCGGCTCAAGCCCCGGCCCTGGCCCCGAGTCTCAGCCAACATGCCCTGCACAGAGCAAACGGCATGATGGGCTGGACTCCTGCCGTTTGAGAGAGAACCAATAATCTGGTCATTGGGGGTCTGGTGTATGAGGTTTTCTCTATTGGCTTTTTGAGGGGCCCACCACCATCTCCCTGATAGGTCACACACTGAGGCTGGTTCTTAGCTATGGATGCTTGGCCTTAGTCTGGCTTGTTTCTAGCAGCTTTCTTATCTTAAATTATCCTGTGTGCCTTTTTTCTCATTTTTATCTTTCTCCTGTATATCTTACTCTCCTTCTTACTCTGTGGCTGACTGGGTGGCTGACCTCTGGTGTCCTCCTCTCCTTCTTCTCTTGTTCCATGTTCTCCCTCCTACCAGATGTCTCCTTCTATTTATTCTCTCTGCTTGCTAGCCCCACCTATCCTTGTTCCTGCCTTGCTATTGGCCATTCAAAAAACTGCCAACCCTTGCCAGGACAGAGTAAGATGGTTTTGAAAATTTTTCCTGCTTCTGAAAATGATCTGTCATTTACTCTAGGCCTTAGCCAAAGTTGGTTGCTCCTACGTAGCAAATGAGACTTTGGGTGATTGCCCAGGTAGCCAGTTGTCTCTGTCATCTATGGCACATTTTAGAAGCTGTTTGATTGCACTTCCTGCCTATTCAAGTAATATTATCTCCCTTCTCGGGCCTTCGATGGGGTTGAAGATTAGATAGTCATAATTACCTTTCTCTTATGATCTAGCCATGCCTTTTCTAATACAAGACTTAGACTCTTTAGGATAAAATGATTATTAAAACACTTAGCATATACTCCTTGTTTAATATTGTTTATGCTGGTTGTAATTCTAATTTTTACATTTGATATTTGGCCTTATTGTATATAGTTTTGTATTATGTTTGGAACTCTCTTATTTAGACAAAAGGGGAAGATGATAGGGAGCCTTCCTCAGCTAGTGGCCTTTAAAAGGCTGGACCAGGTTGGGTCGTGACTTTGGATACCAAAAAGCTCTGATCCTGCCCTGCTTGCTCTCTTCTTCCCAGGAGCCACCTGGATGTTAGACCCCATTCTTGTTTCCTCGCTGTGATCCATGAGTTCCCTTTTAATAATAATAAAAAACAAACAAACAAACAAAACTTTACAATTCAGAGTTAGCTTGGGATTATTTGACTCACATTCCCCCATATGACGCGTTCTGCATCTTAGGACCATCAGGCGTTTTAGACAGGCACAGTAACAGCTTCACAGAGTTAAACAAATGTAGCGGAAACAAAGTAACACACCTGAAAAGAGTCTTCCCCAACAGTGGTCTGTTGTGCCTGTGTTCAGTGAGTTCACAGGACTAACATTCGAGGTCTGTAGTCTGAGCTTCCAGCAAAGTAGTGCCCACAGTTCCCTCAGAGAGAAGTCTGTATTTTGTGTCTAAAGAAGGGTAGGCAGCCATTTACTGCCTGTGGGAGTCCTCTGCCAAGGCCTCGGAGGCATTATGTTTAGGTTTTGATGCCTGTCATAAGCTTTGAATCCTTCCTGCAGTGGAGTCATTGTCTGGGATGAGATTGGACTCTTCCTAAAGATCGACTTCAGGTAGAGCTGAAGCCCCTCTCCCAGAAAGCTTTTAATGAAAAGAATTCTGAGCTACACAGAATCAATCCCCTGCTGCAGACAGCAGACAATGGAAATTTGGAAATGTAGGGATGAAGGACCATAAGCTTGCAGGAGGAGTGGTGGCATTACAGTCCACTTCACCTTCTTTCTGCCTTTCAAATTTCTCACTAATTTGTCTTATCAGAGAGGAATAAAATCAGATCAGTTCTGCATTTTCAGTGGCAGTATACTCTTGGTGAAACTGTCTCACCACAGTGGACTTTTATCATCAAGTCAGTTGACAGTGTTACAAATTACATCCTGCATGGACTAAATACAGACTGGAAAGTGCTTTCTAGTTAGTGAAGATTTGAGCATGGATGGGGCCTTAGAGCAGGGACCACTGGGGAACCCCCACTCTGTAATAACCCAATTCTTATTTTCATGTACTTATATATGAGCTACAGGTACACAATAGTTTTATATTGGTAATCTCTAATTAGTGTGCAATGGCATTTTCCAGAACCTCCAACAGAGTGCAGGTAGGAGCAGACATAAGGATTCAGCTGTTTTTGATTAAGCAAGACTCACAGAGATTTACAAAAATGTAAAACAGTCCCCTCCTCTCACCTCCAGTGACTCTGCAAACACATTACTGGTGACAGGTATCCCTGTACCTGGTTAATTTCCTTGACAAGCTGTTCTGTTGGAAAATCCAGTGATGATCCCTCCTCTTGCTGATAAACAGCACATATCAGTGATGGTGGATTTATCTGGAATATACGAGGGCAGCAACAGTAACGCCATGCTCCACTTTGGACTCCTGCCAACCATTGTCAGCCCTCCTGGCTTGTGCCTGAATTTTACTAGGTTTCTCAAAGTAATGATTGGGAAGATTGTATCACATTCCAGAAAGACCTCTTATAATAATTTGTCTAATTTAGTCCTTCGCCTTAACCTGCCCAACCCAATAAACTTTCATTTTGGTAACGTAAGTGGAGAGCAGAGTGAGCAGAGAGCCCGGGTCCGTCCTGCCAGAGGCCACTTGGTCAGGCTAGCAAGGCCCAACCGATCCCAGGTGTGGGGGAGCCGTGCCTCGGTCTCACAGTTTATTACTTGGTCACTCTGTGGCTTTCTGCCCTAGCGAAGCTGGTGCAGCAGGGCCAGCCCACAGCATTTGGATAAACCCTTTGAACTCCTGGAGGGAAGCTGTTTTTATGAGGCTGTTGCTCTGTGTTCACACTGGAGTCAGCTCCTGGTACATTTTCCCCAAACAGACTTCAAACATCGATAATGGCAGGGGCGACCCGGGTCATATCATAAAATTCCCAGCGACCACAGAAAACTTCAAAGTGGGAGAACAGAGCCCCACCTCTTCTCGTGAAGAACTTGGGTCCTGGGGATCCTGGATAGAATCCAGTCAGCCTTGCTGAGTAAGGCAAAATGGCCAGGGCAGGGCTCATGGGTTCCCTAGATTTTACCGGCTGACCTCAGTGGCAGAATTCGATTGGGAATAACTGACACCTGTCTTCCTCCTACTGTAGAACTAGCTAAACTGTCACATGTGCTTTTCTAGCCCTTAGAGCAGTGGTTCTCAATCTGTGGGTCACGACCCCACAGGGCTCACATATCAGATATTTCCATTACAAATCATAACAGGAGCAAAATTACAGTTATGAAGTAGCAGCGAAGTAATTTTATGGCGTTGGGGGTCACCACAGCATGAGAAACTGTATTAAAGGGCTGCAACATCAGGAAGGCCGAGAAACACTGTCTTCGATTGAAAATGGGAACTTCTGATAGGTTTTTATGTCTGTTTGAACTGTAGGGGACCCCATTAATTCAGCTCACCAATTCTTGACTTGTGATTTCCCAGACATAGCTGCTTAGTAGTATTGCAAACTGACAACAGGCATTGGTTATTGGACGCTTGTTTCTATACATGCCGTAGGTATTAAGTAAGAATAGCTGAATAACTGGGGACAAACTACTTCGGAGAGTCTTCAGGGAGAGCACCACCAAGCTCTTTGGTTTGTGTGTTAATACTATTCATTTATTTTACATGTATGTCTGTTTGCCACATGCATGTCTGGTGCCCACAGATGACAGAAGAGGGCATTTGATCACCAGGAACTAGAATTACAGATGGTTGTGAGGTGGCATGTAGGTCCAGGAATGGAACCCAAGTCCTCTGAAAGAACAGCCAATGCTCATTCCACTAACCATCTCCAGCACCGTGTTAATGCTCTTAAATCCCTCTTACATGTACACTAAAGTAAAGGCAAGGTACTTAAAATACACTTGTTAGTGATTTAATGACTTAAAAAGAATAAACTGCAGCCAGGAACCACCCCTATTTATTTCTAGGTTTACAGCCACTATTTTTAAAAAGTTACTAGATAAATCTTTGATTATTCAGCTCTTTGTCTTGTGTATTTAGTAACTGTCACTTTGCAGTTATTGAGAACTGTGTTTAAATCCTATGATTTTGGCCTGAACTCTTTTCCTATAGCACACTTTTTCTTTAAAATAAATCTTAATTTAGTGGGAGATAGCTTCTCTTCGGAACGATGGAGGCTTGAGACAGAGTCTCACTCATTCCAGAGGCTAGCCTAGAACTCCTGATCCTTCTGCCTCTGTCTCCCAAGTTTTGGAATCACAAGAAGTGCCACCACAGACTTCAGCATTTTACCTTTTTTTTTTTTTTTTTAAGTCAAAAGACTTTCAAATGTCTCAGTAGCTAACTGCAGTCTCTGCCCACCCTTCCCTGTACCTGATTCCTGGTGCTCAACCCCTCCTAATAGGTCATAAACAACAGACTGAAGTATGAGTCCACCAAAGCCCAGCCTGGGGCACCAGTATGTTTATTGGGCTTACAGGGCACTTACAGGAGGGGCATGGGTGACCCCAGAGCTTCAACGCATGGAAGCATGGATGCCGATATTCCCTTAGCTGCACAGGTCAAGTGTCCCTCAGTTCCCTTCCACAGACTGTGGTCTAGCACCCCTGACACTCTGAGGCTGTGCACGGTTGGGGCACATGTGCTTGCAGTTAACTGGGAGAAGCAGATGGGCCTGACTGAGATCCTCCCTACATCCCTCCTGTGGGGGAATAGCAGCAATCAACAGGCCTGATCTTTAAGGTCTCTTGGAAGTTAGTCGCGGCTTCTCTGATGAAGATGAAGGATATTGTATCTGGGATAGCACTCTTCAACAGTTTTATGGTTTCTTCAATTTGGAGGTATCTGTCTCTGTAATTCTAGATGAATGAATGAACAGATAAACTGCTAGTCCCTCACCCCATTAGACTTTCTGTTGAAATATACACATGTTCCTTCTTCTTTTCAGTATAATTTGCTCATACTGTTTTGATAAATCAATATCCAGATTTTACATTATGACTATATAAATTGTATTCCTAGTGAAGCCACATAGTTTACTATTATAGTTTTCTTTTTAAGTTGTTTGGTTTGTTGTGGTCCCCAGCCCCACCACCCTACCCTCAAGTTTCTAACTGCCTTTAGTACTGTTGTTTGCTTAGTTTTCTATTTTTTAATTTCCATCTGCCTATTGCTAATTTACCCACAAACTCTTCTCTGTGCATTTGAAAACAACTTAGATGGTTATCAGTTCTTTCTCATGGGAATTCCCCGTAGACCTAACTCTCAACCACCTTATGGACTGGCCCTCCCTATGGACTGGTTCTCCTCATGGGCTGCTCCTCCCTAAGGGCTGCTCCTCCCTAAGGGCTGCCCCTCCCTAAGGGCTACCCCTCCCTGAAGGCTGACCATTCTCTGCATCATCTCCAGAACTCCCGGTGTACCCCTGCTCTAAACATTTTCCTTCTGTTTGTATTTTTCTGTCTTTTTCTTTTCTGAATAGACAGAACTTGAATGTTGCTGATTATCCACCTCTGTCTAAGACTGAGGAGGGCTCTGGAATGTCATGTGATGATGATCTGGTGAAACCCATTTGGCTGAACTCTGTCATGAGGAGGAGCAGGCCACATGGGTGTCTGAGGAGATCTGCAGGTCCAGCTCCTCCTCATACAGCCTGGCCCAGTCCTCCTGCTTTCACCACCTCACACACACACCTCCCTGCTCCTCCTTTATACCCAGGCCTTCAGGGCTCCTTAGGGCCTTCGTCTTTCTGAAATCTAGCAAGTTCTACCACTAATTAGTTCATGCTCTGTAGCTTCCTCTCCCTCACACTTACATTTCATCACGTGTCCATCTGTGTTTTGGCCTCTCAAACTTGTTGTCGCCTTCCTTTTATCCATTTGAGTGTGTGCCATGTTCAGTCTTCTGCTTTCACTTTTGGGGAGCCATCCCTAGACGAGATCTGCCATATATAATCAAACTCCCATAATGCCGACTTGATGCTAACCCATCCCTCCCTAGTGCTGTCCTTTCCCTAGTAGTTGTGGTGTGAGATGGTTTCCTGAAACCCAGGGCACTATGTCTGCTCACATCCCATTACACTTAGGTAGTGTTAACACAGAATAACATTGCTTTATTAACATTTAGAAGCCTTTCTTGTAACCCAGGCCCAGTTCTATGTGGTTTACATGGGTTATCTCAGTTCACCATCACAGCAACTGTGGGACATCTATGAAGGAAGACAGTCTGTGGCCCTTCTCTCAGAATGGTTGTTGCCAGTCTGACCCAGCTTCGAGTCTGGTATTGCTCTTTAATCTTTCTTTCTGTGTGTTGTAAAGGAACAGGTTGTAGAAGGTTCTTGTCAAATCCAAGAAACATGAAAGAAATAGCACACCCGATGGTAGTGACATGGGCCTGTCACCACCCCTCCTTGAACCATAAAAGCTATTCAGAGGGGCTGGCAGCTGGTGAGCGACTTCCTTAGATCCTGGGTGCTGATGGGTGTTTGTAGTTTGCAAGGGAAGTCGCTGAAAGTTTTCTTATCTTGACACTCAGAGGGCAAGAGGTCTTTCTTCAAAGAGAGGGGCTTGTCTCAGAAGGAGACGTGGGAAGAACATAAACCCACAGGTTCTGTCTTCCTGGTGCTGGACAGACATGTGAATGCCAGTGAGTAAAGAGAACAAGCTCCAGGCACTGGTGGCTTCCACATCTCCTTGGCACAAGGCCCTGTTGGCAGCCCATGATTTTAGTCAGTGTCCTGCCCCTCAGCCTGAAGCAAACGTTTCCCCCTCTCAGTCTCACTTAATCGAAGGTGAGATGGCTTTGACTCATAAGGACTAGGGATAATAATCCTACTCAGTGGGTGGTGATGTGGATCGAGTTATATAATGTATATAAAGCACTCAGCCCGGCACATTGCAGCTCACTGCTGCAGCTCGAGCAATAACATTTATTTCAGTGGTCTCTCCTGAGTGTGCAGTGTAGAACAGTGAAGCAACAGTTGTGTCAGTCTGAAATCTGGCCGACTCCTCTCTCTACTATGAATCTTGGGAGTTCTGTGTTGTGCTTGGTTTTTGTCCTCCTTGTTCTTGTCACATAAAATCAACAGCTAAATCAGGCCTAGGAACCTGGCTAGAACTGCTGCTGGCAGGTCTCACCTGGGCTCTTACCCCACATTCAAGAACTCTACTGGAGAAGGTGTGCAGAGGCCATGAACCTTCCCTGAACCCACTTGTGACGAACAGGTGACCCCAAACTGTTATTAGTGTGTGCTGTAAATGAGATGCCTCTGGGATCCAGCAGAGTTCAGCCAAAGGCCCCACATGACATGGAAATCTGCCCTAGAGCCAGGCTTGTCGGGTAAGAATTATGTAGCAAATGTCTCCAAACACTGGCATCTGTGTCTGCTGGGTGCAGGGCACCCGAGCCTGATGGAGTGCTTACGGAAATGTGGACAGGGCATGCGACCGGTGACAGCTGACAGACTGGTTTTTGGCCCCTGCTGCACATCCAGCTCTTTGGATAAACAACTTTAAAAGCATTACATGGTTTGGAAAGCATTCTTCAAAAAACGGTTATATTTTCCAGACGCATGACAATCTACGGCTCAGTGTTGTGTAAGGGATTTAAATTGTACATCCAGATTCCTCTCCAGCAGGGCTCTTGTCACTGTTGAGGGCTTGTGCGTCTGAATCTGCCCGGACAGTCCTCTCACTCTACTGTCCTGTAGGTCGGGCTCCCTAATATCTGCTTAGAAACAAAACAGAGCAGCACACTCAAGTTCAGGGCTAAGTGTTTAGGATGAAAAACTATTTCATTTTACCTCAGTGTGTTTGGCTCTTTCAAAACCTCCCTATCATGTCCTCCCGTCATAATTTGGCAGAATAGAGGTGGTGGGCAGCTTATTCTAATGCTCTGAGCCCTTGAAGATGAACTTTCTCTAGGCTATAAATGCTCATTCCCAATTCAGTTGAAACCTCATTCTCCCTCTTGGCCTATTCCCAGAAATTTAGCTCATCACCTCTTGAGCTTCCTAGGAAATTCTGAATGACAAGGTAGGTGGCTCTTGGGACATGGCATTCAGGCCTGACTTTTTTTCTGGGCTCCTTCTGAACCATACAGTGAATACAAAGTGTTCTATCTAGTGACAATTTGAAGAAAAAAATGTTTTTAAATCAAAGTCAAATATACCCCAGACTTTTTAAGTTTCAGGGAAGGAGTCGTAGGGTTGTTGTTCCCAGATTGCAGTGGGAGAGCTGATGGACAGCTGGGAATGTCATCCTGCTTTATTGCGAAGTGACAGTAGTTACTTCGTGCTCTTTTAACATGCCTGTGTATGATCAGTCTCTCCTCGACTCATCTCTGTGGTCAAAATGCCCTGTGTGGATGTTCTCTTCGGGTGTCAGTGCAGGTAGCTCTCGGCATGAGAATAGGGTTACAGACTAAGGGGCCCCAAATCCCAGTTCCCATCTTGGTATGACTTTGTTTGCAGATTTGTGCAGATAATCTTTGTCCACTCTCACCCCCGACCCAGGTCATTCTGTCCAGTGGCAAAAGGGAGAGGGTCGTCGGTGTCCTGGTCACATATGTGTGGCATAGTGAACACCTCTTGAGTTCTCTGTGGGAACATCAGAGAGTGGACTTCTTCCAAGATTGGCTCTCCAGATATGGGAAGAAAGTCCATACGAGATGTAAAAGTTAAGTTCAATACTGTTCTGTTGAAATTAAAGGCATTAAGTTAGTCTGGGCTGTGTGGTACTAAAGCATTCCTCGGTGGCTGTGACTCTCTTACTGTGCCCAGCTAGACTAGCCCTCTTCAATTGGTCATATCTGATCACCTAGAAGACTTGAGTCATGGTCCCAGCCTACCTGTCACTGCGTCACCCCTTCCTCTGAGTTCTCACAGACACCTCTGAGAAATAGATACACCAGGCTAGCTCAAACTGGTGGAGTGGGTCACTGCAGCCTACACAAAATGTAATGTCCAGGAGCCTCTGTAAATAGACCACTTTCCACAGCATCCTCCCTTGAAGAGGTACTTGAATATTCAG
This sequence comes from Myodes glareolus, assembly GCF_982192425.1. Taxonomy (NCBI): domain Eukaryota; kingdom Metazoa; phylum Chordata; class Mammalia; order Rodentia; family Cricetidae; genus Myodes; species Myodes glareolus. The sequence continues at coordinate 9,388,363 of NC_142031.1, forward strand.
TGTTTTGGTTTTTTCTTTTCATTTTTTTAAGCTGCTGGTTAAGAGGTCAACATTAAAACAACATAAAGATCTTGAGAGGCATTTTAGAAAGGGTGGATATGTATGTTGTTTGCAAGCAAATCCCAAATCTATTTCCTCCTGGTCCCCAAAACCCATATATCATAGCAGTGCTTCTTGTCCTAACTATGTCAGACATAGGTAGCAATGTCAAGGAGCTGGTGGAAGAGATCGCCCATGGACGGCCAGGAGGGGCAGGTGAGTCTGCAGGCAGTAGTTCTCACCATGATTGGCCGCTACTGCCGCCGGGTAAGTAACTTGTGTGCCTACATTTTCAGAGTCTGGTTGCCTTGTTTACTTTTGTTTAAATGTCCCTGGAATATTGTCATAAAGTGATCTTAAGATAGAAAAGGTCCAAAAGGAAGTGGAGATATTGAGTCAACTGCTTTTAAGTTCTCCAAGTCAGTGGTGGGTGATGATATACTGTCATTCTCAGGGACTAGCCAGAGACTCTTGATACATGGAGACTCCCTGTGGGCCAAACCAGACCTCTCTAAAGGGGCTGCACTCCCTTAGTCGTATTGACATGACCCATGTAACAACGTAATGTAAGTGCTCTGTTTACTTCGAGAGGTGAGGTGTCCTTATAGTTAAAGCTAACTGAACATTGACCACATATTTAAGCAAGCAGAGACAAGTTCCAAGGATTATACATTTCTCTTGAGAATTTCCTTGATGAGCCTATATTTTCATTGCTGCTTATTTTCTGGCTCATGTGGTTCTTTGTAGCATTTTTAGCAAATGAGATAAAGATATGCAAAGGAGGGATTCTAAAGAGCAAGAGACAGTGTTTTATGGTTCATTCATTCCAGGCCCTGCCCATGGACCCCTGAAAGGTGCTTCAGGCTTTGGGATGACAGATTTACTGCCTTGTCAATCTCTCAGCATTGGTACATGGACAAAGACGCCTTAGACGCCTTTGAGGGAAACCAAGAATGCCCCTCAGAAATATGAGGCTTGCTTGTGAAGGAGCAAGCAGCTTCAGCTTGAAGCAAATCCTGGCTTCACTAACTTCCTCTGAGGAATTCTGCCTCATCCCAGAGTTAAAACATGCCCATGGGCATGCTATCACTGGTAGAGTCTGATTTTCTTTTCAGATGGTTTGGGTATTGTCAAGGTTTGTCCAGTTGGCAGTGATGCCCTCAGAGACTTTCTGCCTGGTCTTCTTGGGGTGTCTTTGGTCGATCTCGACTTTGGTTATTTTTTGCCCACCTCTCTGTGCCTCCTGCTCTTCTCTCTCTTATGTTTGGACCCTGGTTAGAAGAGTTCTACTAACTATTCTAGACCTCCAAGTTCATTACACAGAGGGCAGCAGGCATATATGAAGAGCCACAGTTCCTGGCAGACTGCTGGGAGAGCTGGGTGAACCTCTGGGCTCAGCTTCCCTTTCCAGTTTGTGCACATTCTCTATCAGTGGGGAGCACAGATGGATAGCTGGAGTCAGGCAAGGAGGGCGTTCTTCTTCATGGGTAGACCCTCCAACCAAATGAAGCCCTACTGGAACATGCTGACTACCCAGCTCTGTGTATGCTAATCAGAGATCCTGGGTTCAGGGCAAAGGAATGAATTCATTCAGAAGATCTGATACCTGGGACCTTCTGCTTGGTTTCATAAGACCAACTGCCCAACAGACATGCAAGCATGCATGTGTGCACATGTGCACATACACACTGACACACACACACACACACACACACACACACACGTGTGGTACTCATGTATCCCACTTTGGTAGTCAAGTCCTGAAAACTGCTTTTTTCTGTATTAGAAGTATTAGGAGTCAGTGTTTGTACTCCAGAAGACTAGAAGATGGCTGTAGATAGAATATGCCTGCTCCTGGTGTCCTGGCTGAGTTTAAGTGCAGGTTCAAATACACAAGGACTTGGTGACTGTTTTAGAGGAAGTTTGCCAGGGATCAGGCTTTTGTGAGAACAAAGTGAAGTTGTGCGTTGAAGAGCAGTTCGGGGCCTATATATAGGGGCCCAGGGCCTGCTGGGATGGGGTTTACACTCGGGCTGTCCTTTTGCCCTTCCACTGAACTCTCTTCATTTCAGCCATGAGCAAACAGTCAGGGCCTGAACTAACAACCCTGCAGTCCTCCGAAGCACGGCTCTCTTACAGTACCGAACAAAGGGAGGGAGGGCCGCGTGGGCCGGCCGGGCCGTGGAATGCAGCTTCAGGGTTCTGCTCCATAAATTTAACCAGCACGACGAAAAGAAGATAATATGAGCTTTCGTGATGATCTGAAAGGGGGAGGCTCTGTGTCCCATTGATTGCGGTCTGGCCCGTTGCCAGGCCCAAGCCTGACCGACAGTTGAACCATATCGTTAAGGCGTGTAATACAGCTCGAGTCTTGTACTGCCGCCAATGAGTACATATCCACAGGGCAAAAGTTTATAAAGAGTTGAGGCTGTCCTGCTTAACCCTCTCACACGGCATGTAATAGACCCAGCTGCCATTCAGAACCTGCCCATCTGAGGTCACACAGGGAAGCCCGCATGCTTCCTTTCTTCAAACAGTATTTCAGGTCTGGGGAGAGGGAAGGAGAGCTACTCTGAGGGGGTCACAGTACTGGAATGCTCCCCTCTGGAGCAGCTATGCAGTCTGCCTCCTTCCCTCCCCCGGCCCCTAGCCCAGAAATGGGACACCACGGTGCTTTCTTCCGAGTGGCTCTCTGTTTGCAGTATAATGTTGCTGAAGGAAGCGGGGCTGACACAACAGGAAACCTAGCCGTCTCCGAGGAGGCTGTGCTGGTGGCAAAGTGGTTGATGCCTGGATGCCGTGTCTTTTCATAGTGTTGCTCAGGTTCAAGGTGATTCTAGCTCCCTTCTGTATTGCCCCACCGCTCAGGGCTGGGGCTGTGAACGACTTCTCTCTGGCTCTTGGAGGCCCAGTCTCCATGCTGATCAGAGCAGGGGGAAAGCTGCCTTGTGGAATGGCCTGGTGTTGCAGGTAGCCTCAGAGGAACTCTGCCCCCTCACCAGAATGGGCAAGGGGAAGTAGATATCCCAGAAAGGCCCAGGCAGCCTGAGTTCTTAGAGGGAATAGTGACTTGAGCAGGTCTGTAGACAGAAGGGATTTAATTAATGTAGCCATAAAGGAAGGCTACCTGTATTCGGAGGTCCTGAGAGGGAAAGTGGGATAGCTTCATCCTGCTTGTTAGCCCAGGTGGGGCCCTTGTACATGTCATTTCCAGAGCACAGAGGGATCCTGGCCTATTGTGGCTCATGTCCAGAAACCAGGTCACCAAGCTCTGTGCCCAGGAGCCCAGGCACTCCCTTCCACACCCAGAATCTGTCCATCCCAGAAAGGAGCAGTGACACTCCCTGACTGCGGCCTTGTTTCTGCTCTGCCTTTCAGAAGTTCATCTTTATCTGCTCATCACCTGGGAACTCCAGCTGCTACACAGCTGGCACAGGAAGCCTCTGCGTAGGATGCCGAGTCAGATGTGCTCAGCATGCTGTGACCTCCTTGGGAGGCCAGGGGATTTCTGTTTATTTTGGTACCGTGGGCTGAGTAAAAAGGCTTTAGAGGTGGAAGAGGCACAGTGGCCAGCCAGCCTTTTGAGACTTTTGGGTCTTTGGTTAGTCATGCTTCCACTGTCAAGGTACTCTGAAGGCCTCAGGAGGCCCTGGTGGTGACTCCAGCGTGGAGGGTGTTGTCATCTGGACTCCATTACACGATTGCTAAACCTAAACGGCTTATGTCTCTTCATCGTGCATGTGAGGCCAAGTTGTATGAAGAAATTCTTCTGCTCTTTGGATTTCTTTGGTTCTCTTTAATAATCACTGAAGATGCCGTGAGTTAGCCAGATGTTAACTAGGGTTTATAGAGATTCTTATCAGAGCACCAGAAAGTTCTCAATGGTTTATGTGCCACATAGAGGGAAGCTTGGTCCCGGCTCCCTGGTCTGAGCAATCCTTTGGAAAGGGAACTGCAAAGAGTTAGGACTGAAGCGCTGGCCTCCATGGTGACTCACCCTTTGTCAGCGGCAGAGCTTCTCTAGGCTCCCTTGTGCCTCTCCCTCCCCAAGGAACTTGGTCATTGGACAGCCACATGCTTGCCCTCACTATCTGTTGTCTGTGGCTGGGTCCAGAAGGAAAAAGGAACCCTCAGTTTCGGAGAGAGTAGAACTTTTGTGTCCCTTGTTTGGTATCAGAGGAGGTACAACTGCACCTGCCTCTCTGCTTCACTGGGGGAGGCCTGAGCAGGAGGGCAGAGTCTAATGCCCTCCCTCTGTCTGGATTCCAAGCCTGTGTACCCATGCACAGGGAACCAATTAGAAAGGCACATGCTGGGTGTGAGCAGTGGTTGGCACCAGATCTGGGAGTTTTTGCTTACTGCCCCATCTGTCTGGCAGGGTCTAGCATCTTACCCCCAACTCTCTGGCTCATAACACATCTTTAACACAATTTGCATGTGCTTTTTTTCCTCTGGGCCTGTACAGACAGCCCCCACCCCTTCCCCAGGCCAACAGTCCAAATGAATTCAGTCTTACTGGCTCTTATCTCTTAAGAGGACTGGCACTGAGGAGGTTTGGTATCACCTCTGACCCAGGGGTGCATCTGATCTTTATGGAACCTCAAAATATACCTGGGATAACCCAAGCCCTTATCTTTCATTTTGATCTCTTTCCACCTGGACCATTAATTCTGCTTTCAAAGGAGGTCGGGGAGTGAAGAACATTTCAAAGTGAGGTTGATTTGGTCTCCTTTGAGCTTGTCTTCTGGCTCATGCTCTGCCCTGATGAGAATCAGAAGGGACAGCCATAAGCCCCTTCAGTCTCATGGATCTGCAGCTGGAGAGCCTCAAAACCAGTTCCAGATGTCACTTCTCCCTTTGCTGATGGGTTGAGACTGGGGCATGCTGGGAGGCAAGCTGCATGTGCTCTTCCCCATTCTTACAGTTCGCAGTGGATGTCTTACCTGGGGGACCCCTTAACGACTGTACCATGCATACCCCGGTGCCTGTTGGGCCTGCCAGCACCTCCAGCTCCTCTGTCAGAGTGCATTACTCTGAGCTTGCTGGCTCCCATAAGCAGGGACAGACTCCTGCTGCTCAGGGCCGGAAAGCGAGACAGTGCTGCAAAAGTAAGTTTGTTCTTGGGCCACGGAGGATCCTGCCCCCACTGTCCCCAGGGGAAGGTAGAACCTGGCAAGGCTGTGGGAGGAGACGTGAGTAGTGATGGTCACTCCCCCTCAAGTTCCCCTTCTCCAGAAGAAAGCTCAGCAGCTCCGTCCCCCACCTCACGTAGCCCTCGTGCTGTGCGGTTACTGTGGTGGAACCCTGGGCCTGTCTGTGGTTTCACTGTGAGTGTGCTTTAGACACTTTGCTGTTGAAGCTCAACTACTTCCTGAGTCATAGTGGATTTTTTTAAAAGAAAACATAGTTTTAGTATTTAAGTAAAATAGCATGAGATATATGTCCACTGACGTTTGGGGCTCTGCTGGTTGAGTCAGCTCTGTGCTCTCTGCAGCAAACCGCTGAGATGGGTGCTGCCATTATCTCCCCCTCCTTGTCTCCAGAGAGTGAGCAGAATGCAGCATAGCAATCTGTTGTTAATAATCACCACAAAGTTACTAACATAGCCCCACCAGACACCTCTCTGCATGTCTGTATGTACATATACATAGACATACATATATGTGCAATATATGAGTATTACATAAATGTGTGTGTATGTGTGCGCGTGCACGCACACGTGCATGTCTGTGTATTGGGGAGGCTCAAGTGTCCTAACTCAGCCTAGCTCTGTTACCAGGATGCACCTGCAGCCCCAAGTACAAACATTGATGTTCACTGAAAAACACCTTTGCATTCCAAAAGCGAGTTATTTTGAACAGTTATGTAATATATTGCAAATATTCCATAATATACTTGGTTTGGCCGTTACAGACTCTTGCCACTTTTCACATTCCAAGTGTTACCTGTAATTTTCCTCTCAACCTGTCCTGGGTTGGTGTTGTGTGTTTTCTGTAGTGACACATTACCGTTCGCTTCCTAGGAAGGGGAAGCGGTTTGTGCTTGATCCACAGGGCTGAAGTGGAGCATTTCTCCAGCTCACTGCCTGCTCATTCATTCAGAGCAGGGGTCACAGTTCTTACAGGGTAGCTGCTGTGACGGATAACATAGGCAGAGCAGGCTTCATCTTTTAAGCCTGCCAATCAGAGCAAATGTCCCAACGCTGCTGCTGTTCACACTTCTCTGCAAGTTAACCATGCTGAATCATCTTCTGCATTTCTCTTGGCTATTTTCTTCTCTCCATTCGTGAATTCCTTTTTATATTCTCTGTCCCAGTCCTTTTAAAACTCCTTGACATGGCTTCATTGGCAGAATGCATTCCTGGTCAGCACAGAGCCCCAGGTTTGAGCCCCAGCACTGCAGAAAGTCAGGCCCAGTGCTGCTGTAATCCTAGCACTGGGAGACAGGCAGGAGAATTAGAAATTGAAGGTCATCTTCTGCAACAAAGCAAGTTTGAGGCCATCCTGGGCTACATGAGACCTTGTCTTGTAGGAAAGGGTCAGATATTTGAGAGTTTTGAAGGAACTGTGAGAATAAAATAGTATTTTTTTAAGAGAAGAAGAAAACCTTAACGCCTAGTATTCCTTCCTCTTTAGTGCGCTTGCTGTGGTTTCCCCCACTCTGTCAGCAGTAGCCATGTTCCAACCCTCATCAATGTAAGTGCATGTCCTCCTTCTAGATGCTGATAAGATGAGGTTTAGCTGCTGGCAGGTCCTATCCGTGTGCCCTGGAGTCTGTGCCGTGGCTGTGAAAGCATGCTGTCACTCTGCCTGGAATAGCGCCAGCTGCTGCAACTCTAGAAAAGGGAGTACTGGTGGATGTTGCGTGGGGTGTGACCTGACCTGTTGATTGTTTTTTGGGTTTGTTTGTTTGAGGTTTTTTTTATTATTTTTTTGTTATTTGTTGCCTTCTATTCTTAAGTATCTGTTTACAACCTGTTCCTTCTGGCCTTACAACAGGCTCCTTCTTGATGCCAGGCCTTCCCAAAAATATGTGGCATGCCATTCCAAGGCTTCAGGGTGGAGCACTCCCACTAGCTCCTGCACTCACTGATCTGATAGAGGGGCTGGGCTTCTTCAGTGGTCATCAAGAATGTAGACTGGGGTGCTGTGTGACAGACTTTTCCTGGGGAAAAACAACACACACATCTACTCACTCCAGATAAGGAGCTCACAACAGACCAGTGAGTTTTATTGACATTTAGAGGAGCAGAAATGGCTCAAAGACCACTTCATCACCAAAATCCAGCCCAGCAGTAAAGCTGGGAACCTGGAATGCACTGCACACCTTGCAAGCAGCTCGACAGGAGGGAGGTGTCCTTTCCAGGTAGCTCCGTAGGCTGAAGCCTCTTCCAGGCGACTCTGCCGGTTTCTGCTTCTTTTAGACTGGTTGGCTGGCCTCAGAGGCTTCTTTGTAGTTTGGCGTGTCCAAGGTTGATTCTCCTGCAGTCTTTACTATTTTTACTGTTTACTCTTGGGGAGGGAGGGACCTAGTGAATCTGAGTTTCGGGGACTTCCTGAAGCTATTTTGAATTGCTTACCTTATCTTCACGAGCTTCCCTTTAAGATGGATTCTTTCAGTCTCAGAGGAAACTGCTACACAACATGGGGCTAGAGAGTTGGCTCAGAAGTTGAGAGCACTTGATGCTCTTGCCTAAGTCCTGGGCTTCGTTCCTAGCACCCACATGGCAACTCACAATCATCATAACTCCAGTTCCAGAGCATCTGACACCCTCTTCTGACTCTGTGGGTCCCAGATACCCATGCAGCATACTACATACATGCAGGCACAGTACTCACACACATACAAGAAAGTAAGCAAATGTTTAAAAAGAGTGTAGACCCTGAGCACAGGGAAGTGGCTCCTGTGGTAATGTGCTTGAGGAGCTGATTTCAGAATCCCAGGGCCCATGTAAAAGACACATGCAGCATCTCCACCTGCAATCTCCGCACTGGGTAGATGAATTTCTAAAACCTGTTGGCCAGCTAGCCAGCCACGTCCATGACCTCCAGGTTCAGTGAGAGACCCTGCCTCAAAATATTAAGGTGGAGAGTGACAGAGTAAGGCATCCAATGTCAACTTCTGACCTCCTGTGTGTGTGTGTGTGTTCTCTCTCTCTCTCTCTCTCTCTCTCTCTCACACACACACACACACACACACACAGAGGACAAGAATGTCCTGATTGTAAGCTTCTCAATTTTGCCTTCTCTGGTGTTCCATCATCCCTTCATGGTGTTCAGATGCATAACAGTGATGGCATCTGGGTGTGTTAGAGTCTCTTCAGCAAATGTGTGATATCCAATAAGTTTACTGAGTCCAAGGAAATCAGAATGACCCTTAGTCAAGTTTGCCACTTACAACAGTGTATTTTCTTCACCATAAAGTGAAATACTAGTGAGTCCCTCCTGAGAACAGTGTGAGCATAGAGTGTTTGGGATTCAGTCCAAACATTCTTACTGACCGCCACAGCCCTACTTCACATGCCAGCTGCTCAGGCCCCACCTGGTGTCTTCTCACCTAAGGGTTGATGGGAAATGCAAGAGTTAGTGCCACCACCATACATGATGCATGGGCATTTCCCAGTGCCTTGGGCGTGCACACACCCGTCTGTTGTGCTCGAGTCACCCATAGACCAGTACTGCACCCCAGTTTAAAACACACCAAGTGTTCTCTTGTGCTCTGCCATTTTCTTGAGAGAGTGTGTAGAAAGGACATGGGATCCAAGCAAATGAGTTTCATTTTGCCCAACATAGCAACTGTCATCTCCAGGAGCCTCTAGCTGTCTCACCAAGTGTACTGTAAATGATTTCCTTCCATTCTGGTTTTTTGTTTGTTTGATTGTTTTGTTTTTGGCTTGTTTGTTTCGTAGTCATTTTAATATATAGAGAGCTAGCCTTTCAAATGAGTCACTTTGTCGCAGAAACCTGTTGTTTACTTTAGCTGCGAAGGACTAAAGAAAGGGCAGAACGGTCACTCCCTTATGGCCTGCCAGTTTGCAGCATGCACAAACCAGGCAGAGGCAGGCTGGCAAGCCGAATCTGCAGAGTGAGCTGTGGTCTCCTCCCCATGATGCCACCTTCCACCTCTCCTTGCTTGTGTCCAGTGGCCTTCAGTCCTGCTGTGGCTGCAGCCTAAGAGCCCTTCTGGCCCGCGTCACCCTCGGGTCCTGATTCGACAGGATTCAGCAGGTCTACTGAGTGCGTGTTTAATGTGACACAGATGGGGGACATCCCAGAGACCTTTCTGCTTTACAGATTTTTCAGTTTTTTGCATTTCATTAATGTTGCTTATTGTTTACAGACTGTAACCTGAGACAGCAGAATGGATTGTAATTTTTAAAAAGGCTTGGGGTGGGGGTAGAGGACGACAAGGCCGTAGGGCATCTGAGAGAGAAAAAAAATCCAGTAGTGTGGAATGTTGTTTGCTGTCCAGACCAAACAAACCAGTTTGCCAAGGGTTGGTGGACTGTGACACAGCCTGGCTCATGTTAACACTGGACAGCACATAATTAGCAGACAGCTTGACCGTTTTATCACCAAATAAAGAATGCCCTCTGTCACAGGTGGAACATCCTGGTCCCAGGCAGAAATGAGCCCCTTGTAGAGGGACTGAAGGGTGTGGGTGGCCAAGATTTCAGCTCTGTTCTGTGTCCTTCCTGTCTAGAAATTCAGACACATGGCTGTTCTCCTTCACTCCTCTGCAGGGACTTATGCCTGGCCCTGTGGCAAGAGTCAGAACAAGGAGAGGGGTCTTGTTTGGTATGGAAAACGAGGATGGTCTTGAGGGCACTGGACTGATGGACCAGAGCCAGGCAGACACAAGTTTCGAAATAGAGTGCTGTCTCTGGGTTTAGGTGGTATGGCTGGCTTGAGCTGGCCTTGGCTTTTGTGAGAGCTCGGCCATACCATAAACCTAAGGAGCAATAGCAAGAAACCCAGCTGATGAGGAAGAACATGGGGACTGGAAGTGACTGGTTGTCTTTAAGATCAAAGGAACCTAAAGCTTGGGCTGATATCGCATGAGCCATATAAGGAATTGACTCTGAGGAGGCCTCTCCTTGGTGTTTGAATGAGTTCAGAGATCACTGATCGAGTCAGACATTTCTGAGCCATTGGTCATCTGGGTGTCAAGATACCATTGGCTTCCCATGAGGAGCTGGACGCAGGGTGGCTGCCAGGCTTCCAAGCACATTTTTTTTTTTTTCCGTCTTGGAAAACTGCAGACATTGCATGGTTTCCCAAAGCTGCCAGTGACCTCCTGGGAGCATGTGACCTAGGTCTGGAGCTTCCTTGTGTCCCCCCTCAATGGAATATCCAGCATTCCTGTGCTCCATGGGTTCTTGGGTCATTACCAACTCTCAGCCTTTTTCCCTTGTCCAGCTGCCCTGTTGCCAAGCAACTTTCTCTGCTCACCCGGCCTCCTGCACCAGCTCCTACAGTTTTGGGCCTGTACATTCATCTCAGGTGTATCTGGGCTGGAAGAAGGTGTACCTGGAACCTTCCTTTCTCCCTCTACCCCCTACAGCTCATCCGCAAGGCCTGAAGCCCGGAGGCCTGGATGCCTGGACAACTTTCATGCCTTTGGAGTTCTTTATTTTTCCTCTGTCTCTTCCTTTTTCCTGTCTGACAGGAAAAGGATGTGAGAAGCCCCCACCCCCGAGGTGGAGCAAACAGGTACTCTTGAAGGAATAAGCAAACCCCTCGCAGGCCCTCCAGCATTGTAGCGTCTGCAGGTCTGCTTGGCTTTGGCCATGAAGGAGACCCTGGGGCAGGAGGCTCCAGAGCAGCAGTGGTTGTACACGGAGAGATTTTATTGCAAACTGCATTTAGAGAAAGTGATTTGCCATTGATATGTATGTATTTGGTAAACCCTGGACTATGCTGAACTCTCCTAAAGTCTGTACTCAAATTATTCCAACTCTAAGAATTGTAAGTCTGTTGTAATTTAGTGAATAGTCAGTGATTAGCACTGCTTCTTTACAAACATTTCAGGAAATTAATATTTGAATGGAGCTGGGAAATGTTCTTGTGTCCTGCAGTATGTGACATGCTCCTGAGGCATCATTCTCACAGGGAGTCACATCAGTCCTCCCCCATTAGTGCTTGTCACAGTAAAACTGTAAACACTACACTTTTGCATTAGGGTGAGATTTGTTTTGGATTTGGTTTGATTGGGCTTTTGTTTGTTTGTTTGTTTTTGTTTTTTGAGACAGAGTTTCTCTGTGGCTTTGAAGCCTGTCCTGGAACAAGCTCTTGTAGACCAGGCTGGCCTCGAACTCACAGAGATCTGCCTGCCTCTGCCTCCCAAGTCCTGGGATGGATGCACCATCACTACCCAGTTTGGTTTTATTGTTTTTTAAGATAGGGTTTCTCTGTGTTGTAGGCTTGACTGTCCTGGAACTCACTCTGTAGACCAGGCCAGCCTCTGACTCAGAAATCTGCCTGCCTCTGCCTTCCAAGTGCTGGGATTAAAGGGGTGGGCCACCCCTGCCTGACAAGGTTTTGGGTTTTTGAGGAAAAGACTCACACTGTAGCTCATGCTGGCCTGTAACTCATTACACAGCCCAAATAGGCCTCAAATTTGATAATCCTGCCTTAGCCTCCCAAGTGCTGGGATGAAAGGTGAAAGCATTGTGCCCAGCCACATTTAGGAATTTTAAGTTGATTTATTTGTCCTAAGGAATTATAGGAGGGTATTAGACAGTTAATTTTATGAGTCCTACTATGTGCTGTGTTTGTGTCCTATTTCCCGCCAGTGTTAGCAACTAAGTGCTTAGCTGGGGTGTCAGTCTGTTCTTCCCCACCAACCTTTGTTCTTCTCTGTGCCACCTTGATCTCAAAAGAGGTCAGCATTTGGGAGATGTCTTCCTTTGGATTTTCCCCTTATGTAGTCATTTGTGGAAGTGGTATGAAAACCAGTTTCTTAGCATCAGTATTACAGACTCCACTTCGGCCATGCAAACAGTTCTGGCGTTCACATTAGAGCAACAGGGCTCCAAGGAGCGTGAGTCTGGGAAGTGCTGGGTTCTCTTTGGTGTCACTGGAGGAACACAAAGCCTTTAGTTGTGAAGTGCCCCTTTCCTATAGTGATCTGGCAAAGTCGTGTGCCATTTTATAAAGTAAAGCAACCCCAGAATGCAAGCAGATTTATAACATTTGGGGAACCTTTTCCAGGGCTCCCAGCTGTGCTGAATTCATTATAAAGTGAGCCTTTTCGGAGATAGTCTCAGCCTGGAGGCAGTTGACCAAGAAAAAAGTCTGGAGTATCTTTGTCCTCAAGCTGAAGTCCCAGCAGCACATCTGCTGGCATTAGTCCTACCAGCTGTCACGGTCACCGTGTCATGGGGTCCCCAAATGCATGAGATTACAGAGAGCCTTGACCCCTATAAACAAGTCAGGTGTGAACCCCACTGATGGGTGCAAACCAGTCCAGGAACTCACCCCTGCTGGACTGCTAAAACCTAACAATATAAATAGGATTTCTATGCTTCCTTGAGTCAACATCTCCCCCGTTTCCAGTGGCAATGGTTTGGTATGGGACTTTGTGTGTTGCCTTACACATGACTTCAGAGCTCCCGGGAGTAGGGTAGAATTTAGACAGGGAGGAGAATGGGAAGCACTTCGTGGCAAGCTATGTGCCTCCGCTGGCCGTCTGTGCCTTGGGTGCCATTCTGTGGAGTGTCTTGTGTAGACCAGCCTCTACTCTAAGCACTGTACATTTAGTGACTTATTTACTACTAGTAACAGCCCTATTATCAGCATCTGAATTTTTGTTACATTTATTAATTTGCATCTCTGTGTGTATTTGCATGTGGTATGAGGGTCCACATACCAGGGCGGAGTATGGAAGTCGGTTCTCTCCTTCCACGTGTTCTGGGGATTGAACTCAGGTGGTCAGACCTGGCAGTGAGTGCTTCTCCACACTGAGCCATACTGCCGGTCACCAGCTTTGTTTTATAAATGAGGAAACAGTTTATAAATGATGGGAGGATTTAAGCTTGCCCTTCAAGCTTACTAGTCAGGTGGAGTAGAGAATCAGAGGGAGGCAGGGCCATTTTCGGGCCTCTGAGCAGTTTGTTTTTCTGGCTACCTTAATTTGAATACTTAGTAATTCCAGGGAAGAATGAATCTCTACTGACACTGTTTCTTTCATGTGCTCAAAATCCAAATTATTCCAGGAAATACTTGGTATCCTTTTCCCATTTCAAGATCCAACATGCCAAAACTTGGTTACTGTCTGTGAGTAACTTCTAAAAGGTGGCACTGTATCAGTCTTTAGCTACTAGCGGGGCATTTCCTCATGGGAAAGGGTCAGACTTGAGAGATTTTCACACTCGGCATGCCATACACTGAGTGGAGTGAGAAGCACTTTCCTCATAGTCTTTGGAAATGGATTCATGGGACAGAGAGGAAAGAGTTGTGGCTCAGAGGTCTTCTGGACCCCACTGTACTTCAGTGAGCATCCAAGTACATTCTAACTAGGTCGGGCTATCCAGTGCAGGCAGTGCCATTCAGAGCAATAACAACCTTCTGTTCTCAGTCTAATTATTTGTGCTTAGTTGAGCACGCTGCATATCAGTAAGATAGTTAGTGAAAACAAAAATTGTGGGCCCATATACATAATAAACATAAGCATCATCCATCACTCCACAGAGGTCAGCACGTCCAGCCCCCAGTTAGATGGCAGCCCTTCGCTGAATAACATCTCCTGTGCTTGGGCGTCACAGTCTGCGCACACAGTCTGCGCATTTACTGACGGCTTGTGGATGTCGCTTGGCTGATAGACATTGACCACGACAGACTTCTCGAGCAGCTATCAGCTTGCACTGTGCCTGGGTGGACATACACAGCCATCTGTCTCCAACTAACAGAACTGTGACACAGCTACTCATCATATAAGCAAAGAACAAATCATAGCCTGGCCAGCTGGTGACCTCAGGCTGAAAGGCACATCAGCCAAGTGGAACTGGTTAGATCTGCCCGCCACCTTGTTTGGATTTACTGTTGCTTCAAGACTGGAACACAGGTTATTTTCATGGCTCTGATCTTTGGTTTGGGGGCCCCCCCGGTATCTGTCAGAGAGCCCCTGCCTGATGGAGTGAGTCTTCATGGACAGCTCTCCCTGGGTGGGTATCTGCAGTGTATCAGCCACTGTGCGAGCAGCCCCTTCCCTGGGGGAAGAGGCATCCATGGTGTATCACCACTGCCTGACATTTTCATGGAGTTCAAAGCTCAAGTTCATTTGGTGCTGACATTTTGGATTAGCTGGTTGACTGGAAGGGCTGCTTCTTTCTATATGCTGTGAAATTTATAAACCACAGCAGCTGAGGGCTTAAAATGGCCGACAGCCCCCAGCTGGCAGCAATTAAGTGCACCGCAGACCTTTGGCTAAACAAAGGCTTGCGGAGGCAGAGACGCTGCACACACTGAACTGACTCTTGTTCTCAGTGCCGGTCAAGAAACACTTAACCAAAGAGAAGTGAAAGAGGTGTTTTGCTACTTCCTGTGTAGTGTGGTACCAGACACTGCCCAAGTGGCATCATGACAGCAGTGGGTGGCAGAACAATTTCAATGTTGATCTTCAATGCCCCAGCACCAATGACAGGAGCCACCCTACTGCCTTGTGCATACCATTTAGACAGGGTTCTCTAAGGAAGCACAGCTGGTAGAATGACTGTTCGGACGTAAAGGGAGCCTACGACTGTGATCCTAGAGTTGCTCGGTTCACGATGCTGAATGTCTCGGCTGTCCAAATCCAGAGGATTCCTGGAGAGCTGCTGGTCTTCAAGAGACCTTGGGATCAGCCTCAGCAGGATAGGTGGGGACAAACAAGCAAAAAACAAAGCTTCCTTCGTCCATTGCCTTTCATTTGGGCTGCCATCATTAGATATGGCCCAGACTGAGGGTGGGTCCCCCTTGTTCAAATAACCAGGTGAAGAAACCTCTCCCCCCGCCCCCCAGGAGTGCCTAGCAGCTTGGGTTTTAGTTGATTCCAGATGTAGTCGAGTTGGCAGCCGAGACTAGCCAGCACAGGACACCATTATTCTTTCATCTGAAGGAAAGAGATGGCTTGAGAAAGTGCCGAGGCCATTTTATCCCCACCCCAGCAGCAGGAGAATCTAGACCAGGAGACAAGGCAGCTCAGCAAGTAAAACATTTGCTACCCAATTCCCACGACCAGAACTTGATTTCTAGAACACAGTGAAATTCCTGATAGTTGCTCTCTGACCTCCTCACATATGTTATGGCATACATGCACCCCTCCACAGTAAATAAACATAAAATTTAAATAGAGTCTATATCAATGTTCTCCAAGATATAACATAAGTATAAGTCAATTTAATTTTGTTTTGTTTTGATCCTTTGAGACAGGGTCTCATGTAGTCAGGATTGACTTTAGCTTGTCTTCAGTTAAAGGTCCTCCTGCTTTTTCTTCCTGAGTACTGGAATTACACCGCTCTCCTGATTTTCCTTCTCTTTCTTCGTTTTGAGACAGGGTCTCATATGAAAGTAAATTTCAAATTTAGTTCTTTTGTTACACTGACCACACCTCATGTGCCCAGTAACCATGTGGCCAGTGACAGCTTATTAATTAAACAGTGCTGTCCTAGTCAGTACCAAGCATTGGAATGGGTGTAGATAGCTAGTGTCTCATATCCGCGTCATGGCAGGAGTGTAAAATGGTTTTGCACCTTTAAAAGTAGCTCACACTCTCCTCTTAGGCAAGCGCTTATATCCTGAAATCTGGCAAAAAGTGTGCATGCATGCGTGCATGCGTTTGTATGTATCCAAATCCAAAGGTCACCAGGAGACATGGCAAGCATGTTCATAGCCACATCACTCATCATAGCAGAACCTTAGCCAGTATCAGATATGTCATCGACATCCACACCACAGGGTATTGGTAAACAGACAGAAGTGAATCCTCCCCACAGGCCCAGCATGATTAGGACCTATAGTCAGCACTAGTGTGCCAGAACAGGCTTGGAAGGTGGGAAGACTGCCTAAGAAGGAAAAGCATGGGCATTAGACACGAGATTCAGAATTGGGGCTGTGCCAGGGGGAGGAAGAACAGTGTCTGGATGCAGAAGACACCCAGGCTGTGGTCAGCAGTGGGGCTGTAGATGATGTTTGTTAAAAAAAAGAAAAAGCCCAGTGACGATGGCAGACTTGGAACAGAGCAGGAGGAAGCCATCCTGTTGTCCACTTCCCAGTGCTTGGCTCACTGGGACACAAGATAGTGACGTAACAGTCAGTCTTGTAAAACTGAGTCACAGAGCAAGAACAAATGTAGGTTTGCTGTTATCTGTGGAAGCGCTTGTTTGTAAGGGTGATTTGAGTTCATATGTGTATGTGTACATATGTACATGGGTATGATTGTTTGTGTGTATTCTTAGGACCTTGTGCGATGATAAGTCTGCCTCTACTGATATATATATTATACAATATATTATTATATTTTGTTTGTATTCGGGTGCTTTTGGTTTTATTGGATTTTTTTGTTGTTGTTTTGTTTTGTTTTGTTTTTTGAGACAAAGTCTAAGTAGGCCTGGCTGGCTTCAGTCTTGCGAGCTTCGTCTCTGCTTCCCAAACACTACAATTGCACGTGTGTGTCACCATACATACCGAGTATGAGAACAGTTCTACCACACAGTGCTTCCTTTTCCCTGGTGAAGGTTGCTTCATAACCTTTCTGCCAGATTTGTTCTCACAGAGACTTTAAACCCTATCCCCCAACACCTGCTCACAGCCTACCAACTTGGCCATGAGAACTTGAAATTTTAGTTGTTTTAGAGGAGAAAAACTAGCGTTAGTCACTGACAAAGAAGCATGACGAAGAGTGTCTTTAATCCGTCTTTCTGCCTCTCGAAAGAATGCTTGCCAATCTCCTCTCTGTGAGGGAACCCCTCATTTACAGAGGTGTGTCCTCTCTGTGAGGGGAGTCTGTGGGTTTTTCCTTGTATATCCTAGTGACATGAAAATGACCTCAAGAATCACAGTGTGCTCCTCCAGGCCCTAGCACTAAGCATTGAGTCCAGTATGGCCCTTGGTGTTTGGTAGAGAGGACCATAAAAATTAGGGGTAGTTTGCTGTCTGCAGGGAAGACAGAGAGGAGATGAGGGTCCACAAAGGAGCTGTTCTACCTGCTCATTCTGGGTGTTTCTGTGGTTTTGTAGTTTGCACGCTAGAAGATAATATGTTGAGAGTAGAGATGAGGTTAAAGGAAGGGGCTCTAGAGGAAGCTGCTGAGCTAAGGAATTGTTACTGTGTGCACTTAAACGTTTTGGCAGTGTGGGGCACATTTTCTTCCATTCTGAGTTGGCCCATAGTTGGTGTGAGGTGTGACTTCTAGGAGCTCAGGAGCAGCCTGCCACCTTTCATTGACTTGCCAGACTTCCTTAGGTCCTTTTAATAGGATGCAGTTCACCGTTGGTTTTTCCTTCCCCACAGTGGTGATCCCCGAGAAAAGCAGGTCTTTCATGAGGAATAAGACACTTGCCCACAAAGGTTCCTATTTCATAGCTACCCTTTGCTGTCCCTGGTGAACCAGACAGCAGCACCCCAGGAAAGTCAAACTTAGTTGAAAGGAGGTAGGAAGGTGAAAGCGACTCTCCCATCTGCCTCTTGGAGGGTCTTTGGTCTTCTGCTTGGCAACCAGTGGCCCCTTTAGGAGCCTCTCAGGCAAAACAACCATGGGAATGCTTTGGGGAAAACAGTTATTGTTCTGTTTAGGTAGTAAAATGGCAGCAGTTGTTTTGCCAGGCCTGGAGGCCACCTAGAAAAGTCTACCCAGCTCCTTCCTGGGGACCCCTTGTGTATGGTGATCTGCTGGCATCCATAACTGAGCCCTTAGGAAGTTCCTCTCCCAGTAGACTCACAGTGTCTGCCTACACCACCATCCCTGCTTTCAGGGAGAACTCTGGGGTGAGAGCCGTCAGTAGGTCTACACCCTGAAGGAAGGATTGAGACTAGGCACAGCGGGAATATGTAAATATGTGCTATAATTGAAGCCACCCCATTACCCTCAGTGAAGCCACTGCATCCTCCTCCAAGTCTCCACATTACTCCTGCAAACCAAAGCTAAAAGGACACAAGGCACCCTCATAACTATTTGAGATGTGTGTGTGTGTGTGTGTGTGTGTGTGTGTGTGTGTGTGTGTGTGAGTGAGTGTGAGTGAGTGTGAGTGTGTGTGGGGGGGGATGGGAGATCTGGCTTCCCAAGAGCTATCAAACACCCCCATGGCACCTTCTGGAACCAGAGCCTGGTGAACTCAGCCTGACCTGGGTTCAGAAACACAGATAGCCTGTGGCAAGTTCCAGACTGCTGCTTCCGGGGTCCTACCCCGACCTGCCCTGCAGGACACTTCTCCCTGTCAGATGTCTCCCCTCCCGCCAGTCCATGGTCCTAAAGTGCTGATTCAGTGTAGCTGCCTGCTCCTCCCTTTGAGCTATGTCTAGAGAGGGATGTTTTGCTTCAGTGGGTTCCAGGAACAAATAATAAAGAGTACAGCAAGTACAAGGCCGAGGACAGACCCAGTGCGCTCTTATCAGTCATCTGAAGTATGCACTGCCTTTCCAAGACAAATATGGACTCCTGTTTCTAGGAAAACACCAAAAAGTATTTATCAATTATACTGTCTATGGTTTGTGGAAAAAGACAACAGCAGCCGACCCTGAAAGCCATAGCAAAGCAGATTCCTTTGGGCAACCAGCAGCCAAGTGGCATGAGTTAGGGCTGCTGCTGTGTGCTAGGACTGGTCCCTTCACATGGCCACTGCATTCCTTACCCTTTACCCAGGAGACTGAGCTCACCCCTCAGGAGCCTGGCAGCATAGCAGGTCACACTAAAGCCCAGGCCCCTTGGTGTTCCTCCTGAAGCCACTGCACGTCCCCAGCAGGCCGACCCAAAGAGATCCCTAGCAAAGTGTAATAAACCAGTGTGGTCCACTGGGAACCTAGTGATAGTGACCTCACAGAGCTGCAGCGATCGGTAACCTATCCTCTTCAGCACAAGCCTGATGGGTACTTTCTTATTTGCTCCCACAACCAAGAGGTAGGTTGTGCCAGCTCATTACACACAAAGTAAGATTGAGGCCAAGGAAGTGAGCCAATAATCCTGTAGCCTACATAGCCCTGCTGCTGCTTCCTCCTGTCTATAAGCAGTGCCTTTCTAAATGAGGATGGAAAATCATTTCAACCTTGACACTTAACCTCTTTCTGTCCATTTGTCCCCCTAGAACCCAAGCCCAGAGGGTTCGGAAGCCACGCTGCTGCACTGGCCCCCAGGGATTGCTTCCTCGCTATTCTGAGAGCCAGGCAGAAGGACAGGAGCAGCTCTTCAAGCTGACGGACAACATCCAAGACGAGTTGTAAGTGGGGGCTGAAGAAACGGGTCCACTATGTTGCCTTGTCTGTCTCTGAGTCTGAGAAACTTCCCTGTTACTCAGGAGTTTCAGCCTTGAGAAAGGCTGAAGGCTTGCTTCTCCTAAATGTCTGATAGGTCTCAATATAACTACTTATAAATGGCCTTTACTGGAGGGAGTGGCTTGGAGTCTGTTTCAGAGTGGACTTGCTATGCCGACTCTGCAGTGTGAGTCTTTGTGGAGACAGCTCAAAGAGAGGCCGGGGCGTAGGGTGTTAGGAGATGGTTTTCCCACAAACAATTTCCTTAAACTTTGGTATCCAGTGTTTGCTATAGAACACTAGCAAAATGAACCACAATCCATCGCCCATCGACTGTTCTGGAATTTTCTTGATTGTTTTGTTACCCTTTTAGTAACCCAGGATCTTGTCACATTTTCAGCTACTGAGATTTTAACTGATGTGGTAGCCATGGCCGTCCTTGGTGATATTCTGTGAAAGCCCTCAGAATATAAAGTGCTCTGTGACTTGCCCAGATATGAGAGGACTGCATTTGGGGCATAGCAGCGTGCTAGTGTAACTTGTGTCTTCTAAGGCGAGGCGAGCTAGGGAGGATCTGAACACTGTAGTGTTGCTGGCTGATGGAAGAGTTCATGGAGAGATTGGTTCCTGACATGGTCTTCAGTGTCATTGGTGGAGACAGTACCAGAGAGGCCTCGACTCACATCTCATATCTTATGGGAATGGGGACATAGAAAATGAAGTCTAGGATTTAGGAGATGGGATATGTCATCTTCCTAGATGTGTCCTGCCAAGCTTTCACTGGAGCATCTCTAGATAAGGCTCTGCTACCTAACAGTACGCTATGGACGGAGTGGCTTCAACAACAGACATTTAGATACCTGCTTCTGAAGGCTGAGAGGGCTGAGACTGCATATATACTACACTGTTGATGGAACTTTGGGCCTCCAACTAGAGAGTCACTTCTCAGCCAAGCAGGGCATGGTATAGGCTACTAGAATAGGAGCCACTGATGGCTAGGGTGTTCCACTCGCTTGAGAACCCTCCAAACCCAGAGCAGCGCCTGGGATCCGAATCATTCATTAAGCTCAGCTTGGAGAGCTGCAGTTCAACACTTGTGTTAAACTGTCCCACTTCCCAATCCCTGGGGCTTTAGGGGTGCTATCAAAGGTTAAGTAAAGGTTGAGGGATGTAGCTAGGCTGATAGAGTACATTGAAGCTGGGTTCCATCCCCAGCACTGCCTAAACCAAAAGTAGTGGTATTTGCACTTGGGATGGAGGCCGAAGGATCACAAGTTCAAAGTCATCCTCAGCCACCTTGCATAGTAAGCCTGGGCTATAGGCATTCCTGTCTCAAAAAGAAGGATAGGCTAAGTAAAATTATAAGTCCTTTGTGGGTTAGCAAAGACTCTATATTTTAGAGTCTAAAATATACTATCCAAACCATCCCTGGTCTTTGCAACAAGATTCATTTGTAATCAAATGACGTAAGGCTAGAAAACACAAGGGGGAAACAGCGTAGTCCAGTCACAATGGGATTCCTGCCCACGTAGTGCACACATAGGAAACAGGCCAGGGAACTGAGATCTGGAGTCAGGGTGAAACCAGTGAAATTGACTTCACGAAATGCTTGACGTTCATGTGATCTGGGCACAGTGACTGCCGGAATGAATTTTGACTTTGAAGATGAAAACCCTGGGTCTCCACCCAAGCTGAGGGTGGAACCTGGCAATGGGTGGTAAGGGAGGCATGTGACCTCAGTCTTCCTGGGCATACAGGAGGTCAGCAGGATCTGTGGCAGACATGGCTCAGAGTGTCCTCACTTACCAGCCTGTCCCCAGGGCAATGTGAGTGGTCTAGACATCTGTCTGCAGAAAGGGGTGCTCAGGAAAAGCTCGGTGCTGACTTCTGCCTCTGACTTTTATCCTAGATTTGTAATTAAAAACATGTTTAAGAACCTCATTATTTGCATATTTCCCTCAGAGTTAACCCGTTAAAAGGGTCTTTAATACCTTGCTCTACTGTGCTAACTAAATGTTTCCACATTTTTTTCCAGTTAGACTCACTGTTTTACTTCTGGAAAATATTGTGTAATGACTTCCTGACGGAGCAAAGCCCCACAAGTCCCCAGCACCGCAGCAGCTTCAACTTTGATCTCCCACATCAAGTTACATTTAGTTTTGTGGGGTTTTTTTTTTCCATTTAATTAAATGGTATTGAACAGATTGTCACTGCCATCCAATTTAAGGTCTGCTCAGGCCTCACAGCAGGTTCATCAGCGGTGCCTCTTTTACTCCTTCTCAGCCTTAATCCAGGCCCCTGATGAAGCCAGTGTTAAAATAGCGCTTGCCCTATAGGATCCACTTCCTGAGCAGCGCCTGGTTTGCGGCCAGCAGTCCGCTTTAGTTGTCTTTCCTTTTGCTTGTTTCCTGTGAGATACCGACTTCTGGTGTTTCAGCAAGGCCGCAACTCAGATTGCAGGCCCGAGGAGCTTCTGTCTGCAGCAGTGTGGCCCTTGGGGTCTTTCGCCATTTAGATAGAAAGTAATGCTTAGAAGATTTTTTTTTCTTAAATACAGAAAAGTATATAAAAAGCCTGCAGGCATACATGCAGGCAGAACACTGTCTATATAATAAATAAATCTTTAAAAAAAAAAAAAAGAAAGAAAGAAAGACAGGTTTGCAAACCTTATGCTTCTCTCCTTAGGTGTTTGTCTCCTAGAGGCGGGGGGGGGGGGGCGGGGGGGGCGGGAGGAGCGCACCTTTGAAGAAGAGGATCCTCCCCCAAGGTAGCATGCTAAAATGCCACCTTCGTCTTGTAATGAAGCCAACTCATTTACATGGCTAGCAGAACCAAACAGAATTCAGAAAACAAATAATAGTGAAAATCCCCTTTGTTATCTCTCTCCCTGTCCCTTCCCCTCGCCTCCCACCTTTTGCTGGGAATGGATCCCAGGGCCTTCCATGGCTCAGTGGGTACTGTGTCTCTCAGCCCCAGCCCTAGTTCCATCTTACACTTTCTCAGCCAGGAACTAATCTGTCAGGAACGTTTGACACCGAAAGACTTGTGACGGGCAGGTTACCCGGCTGCTCAGCTGAAAGTTCTGAGAGACTCACAGCCCTGGCATCCCACAGCCAGCCCTGCACACATATGCAGTTGCACTCCTCCAGACCTCCTGCTGTCTTTACTGTCACCTCCAGAATCCTTGCCCAATCCCTTAGGTCTGACCATGTGCCAGGCCAAGTACAAACTCTGTGGTGTTCCTCATCAAGTTCACGGTCTAGCAAGTCAGGCAGACCTGTTTGGGAGGAGAGGGGCGAGGGGCATAACAACGGGAGAAAAGAACTTTCACTACTGTTTCCCTTGCTCCCCACTGCCTGTCATGGAGGGTAGGGTCTCTGTCCTAAAAGAAATCTGAGCTGTGTTTTGCGGGGTGTCCAGTGGTTTGATTTACAGAGAGGACCTATGAGTCAACAGAGCAAGGACAGACAGTGTCCCTCCTGTCACCCGTGAGGCTTTTCCTCAGCCCATCTGTGGGCCAGCGGGATGGTGTCCCTTGATACCTGGTGCGGGCACAGAGGAACAAAGGCACCAAGGGATAGGTCAGGGGAGGGAAGAACCAAGAGAGCACTGCTTTGCCGCCCACCCCCACTTCTCACCATGAGTGACAAGTTCAGGATGAGCATGTGAAGGGGCTGCTCGGGAGCTCTCTGAATGAATCTTTGATGTGGTTTCCAGATTGTTTTGTGTATGGGGGTGGGAAGCAAGCAGAATGACAGGGTGCTGTTGATGGGACCCCAAACCTTGACCTTGAGTAATGTTTTGCAAGGGAAGCCTCAGCAAAGATGGGGAGACAGCCATTGGCGACCCAGGCCCTAGGCCATTGCCCAGTGCTTTCTCCCCTAACTCTGCCCTTAGTTCTTATTTGATGTTGCTTTGAAGGCCCTAAGACAATAAATGTAACAGTGGCAGCAGCAGCCCCAGGGCACGAGCAGGGCTCCTGCGCCCAGAGTGCGCATGTGGCAATCAGGGCTGCTGAGCTGGCTTGTTGTGTCCATCATGGGTCCTCTCCATGTGGTGCTAACTGAAGGGGCTAGTAGGCAACACCATCTCCCTCAGTGATGAGGGAACTGAGCTACCAAAATACCAGCTCCCTTGCCAGAGGGCTTGCGGACCCTCCTTGTCTGCCTAGCCCAGTTTTCCTTCACCGTGCCGTCTGCCTTTCGGGAGCCACCATTTCTCCTTAGGTTTCCTGGCCTGTAAGAGGACTAAGCCATGGCGGCCTCCTAGAAAGGAGTTGGGAAGTGTGCTCAGGACCAGCGCCTGTGCCCTTAGGTGTAAAAGTATCTTTCTTGGTGTCACCAAGTCCTCAGAAGTGCCTTGGTGAAGGATGGAGCACCAGTCTTGGCAGGATGTTGTACCGTGTGTGCCTGCTATCACCTTGCCTCCTAACCACCCTTGGAGTCCCCTCAAACAGTCGGAGACATCCTTCATGGCTGAGCTGCTGGCCTACCTGTGCTCCAGAACAAAGTTGTTTCTGACTGTTTCCTTCATTTTCCATCCGGTTCCAGCTGGTCCTGTGATGTGCCCTCTTCCTTCTGTCTCCCCATGCCCTCCCCCGTTCCCTTCTCCTCACTCAGCAATGTGGCCCCTGCCTCTCAGAGTGCCTCTCACAAGGAGGCTGTGTTAAGCCAGCTGAGCAACGAGGGCCACGGGGCGCTGCTAATTTTGGCAGTGAGACTTTATAAGTCTACATTCTCAGCATTGCCAACCAGTTAAATGAGAACAGCAAACCCCAATTTTTGTCATGGGAACCATAGTTAAAATGATGACTAGAACAAGGTGGGTACTTAGCAAGTCCACACGGGTGACTGACTCGGTAGTGGGTACTCAGGAAGTCATGCGAGTTGCAGTGGACCATGCCCAGGCTTAGAGCACCACTGAGAGACAGGATGCTTAGCCAGGAGGCAGAACGAAATCTCTGGTGGTGCTTTGGCAGGCCAAGGTGTTGAAATACCAGCAATCAAGTGCCAGGGCTTCGAGAGTCAGGATGGTGACTCTGGCTGGAAAGGAGGGAGGAAATGAAGTGTGCGACCTAGAGATCTGCTGCGGAGAGGAGAAGGAGGGCCTGACAGGACAGCCCCTGCTTGCTGGCCTTCTACTGCCCTCAGTGATTCTGCCCTCTCTGAGGATTTTGTGCCTTGTGACCCTGGACCAAGACTACCCTGGACCTGGATCCATGGCAGTACCAGGTGGAGCCTTGACGTAAAACCCCGAGGTTCACAGCAGCCTGCGTCAGTCAGCTCTCATATGCTTGCCGCCCCCCAGTGTGCTTTGCTGTCCCTGGTGCTCAGGCACACTGTGGAAGGCCAGCATAAGATACGGGCAGCTACCAAACTGGGAAGGCTGTCGCTGTGTCTTCCAGGCTGACCTCCTGCCTCAGCAGCTGAGCAGAGAGGTGTGTTCTATATAAATCTCCACATCAGTCTGAAGGTGCTGAGGGCTCAGTCTTTTTCTTTTTCAAAGCTAAGTTATTTCTTAGTGGCCTGGAATCTCTTAGCCGCCATGACTACAGTTTTGAGATGAAAGTGGCGTCTTAAGCCCTGTGTCCCTGGTTGTACTGAACAGGGGTCAGGTGACCTAAGACCTAAATGCAGGTGTGCAAACCCTGGGTTGTGCAGCTTGGCAGACCTGTCCCCTCACATCATCAAGCCCTGCTGTTGTCTCTCAGGGTCTAGCTGGTCTGTGTTTCTCTAACTCGTAACTATCCCAAAGCTCATTGGGCACCCCAAAAGCTCACTGAGCACCCCACAAAGCCCATTTCAGAACAGGAGTTTGTTTCTGTTTCTGGAACTCTTGGCCAACATCCCTTGTTCATGTGCCTCCTACAGCTTAGAGTGTGCCGTGGGTGTGGGCCTCAGAGCAGCTCCTGAGGCCAAGTCCTTTCTAACACAAACTTACAAATGAGGAAATTGAGGCCCAGAGTAATGAAGCCACACACATGGTAATTGGGAAGCCTGGGTAAGCCTAGGCTCCAGACCCCAGAGACCGCAGTAGGTCTTTGCCTGTTTGAGCATCTGGGGATGGCCTGTCCCCAACATGGAACAGCTAGGTATCACGTGTTCTTCTCTCTCCCCACGCAGCTTCATAGCCGTGGAGAATATCGATAGCTACTGTGTCCTCATCTCCTCCAAAGCCGTGTACTTCCTGAAGAGTGGGGACTACATAGACCGAGAGGCCATTTTCCTCGAGGTCAAATATGACGACCTCTATCACTGCCTTGTCTCCAAAGACCATGGGAAGGTGTATGTGCAGGTGACCAAGAAAGCTGCCAACTCCAGCAGTGGCGTGTCCATCCCAGGCCCGTCCCACCAGAAGCCAATGGTGAGTACTCCTTGCCACTCATGTGACAAGCTGCTCTGCCTCCACTTTACATGAGGACTCCAGTGGGAGGTTTGCATGCACTGAGGGTTCTGCTCCTGCTCTCCTGCATCTGTGTCCTTGAAACACGGTGCTGCGTGCTGACTGATGCCTGGAGTCCAGAGGGTGACAGAGAACACACTGTATTGTTTCTCTGGTATCAGGAAACCACAACCCTTTGATCTATGCTGACGACTAGTGTGAGGCACATTCAATAGGTATTTGTAAATAAAAATGATGTTTTATCTCCGCAGCATGGGAGGTGTTGTGTCAGAACATCTAGGTAGAGATGCCCCTGCTGCCTTCCAGCATGCACTTCCTGCTGTTCCCTCAGTGCTGTTAGGGAAAGGGTCAGGGCAGGTGGTTTCTTTAGGCCACTTGGCTGACTGTGGCACAAGCTGGAGCTCAGACCCGGATGACCCACCTGATCCCCATGCTGTGTCTAGACCTAAGAGCGCCTTACTCTGCTGAGCTGGTCCAGCACCCACAGCAGAGCAGGTGTGAGGAAGTAGTAGCAGGACCAGCTGTCGGTCCTGCACCCTTCAGAGTGGCCGTGTGCATCTCTGGTCTTTCTGGAGACCAGAAAAGTCCTCTTGCTCGGTCTCTCCTCTGGAGCTCTTCAACCTTCCCCACTCTCAGGAATGAGCTCGAGTGGCCTAAACTGGCCTAAATTAGAGCTAGTTGATTCAAAGTTAATGCCCTAAAGTGTGCATTTTCCACCAAGTGTGCCTATCCACCACTGTCTCCTGCTTTCAGGGCAGGCTAGCTGTGCAGTATTCTGGGAAATAAAGGATTCAGACCCGTGTTTACTAACTCTTCTTCCTGTGCCGGCCACCATTGGGCTTTGGACTTAAATAAGGAGTTCAGTCCATTGTCCCGATCTTACCTCTGACTGGAATCTTATCCACTCTGGTCACAAGTACTGGTGGTGATACTCTGCTTGTAGTAGTAACTGGGATATAAACTAAAAGTTGGATCAGGGTGAACCAGACACAGGCTCCTGGGACTGTCTTGGCTGCTCAAATGGGAACTGTTCTTGGGTGCTATATCTTGCCCTCATTGTGGTTGGCTGCCCCTTCTTAGGGCAGTGTGCTCATCCTTGTCTCTCTCTAGGTGCATGTGAAATCTGAGGTCCTTGCTGTCAAGTTATCACAAGAAATCAACTATGCCAAGAGCCTCTACTATGAACAGCAACTTATGTTAAGACTCAGTGAGAATCAAGAGCAGCTGGAACTGGATTCCTGAGGACACCTGGCTGCTGGAGAGGGATGCTCCAGACAGAACTAGGAGGACAGATGCCCAGATTCATGCTAAGGGAAGCCAGAAAAGGGTTTGGGGGCGATATCAAGGAACAAGGGAAAATAATTCTCACAGGGAAAAATGTAAACAGAAAACCATATTAGTTTGTGGGGCAGGGAGTTACTTTAGATTATGGGGAAATAATTTTTAAAAGTATTGATTGAATAACGTTAAAAATGTATTAAGATGGATCTAATTTTTAGAGTGCCCTGTATTTTGTTAACATGTATATATGTACAACTTGTGTGTTTGTAAATACATAGAAGCTACTGAGCAGGGCTGTGCTGTGTGTGAAGGTTTGTTACCTGTACAGTAATGTAAAGTTGGACCAGACCCTCTGTCTGACTAATTCTGCACGACTCCTGCAGGAAAGTCCCTGTGGGAAGGTGGTTTTGGAAGTCGAAAGATGCACTGCTTGGGTGGCAAATGCAGTCAGTGTTCAAAGGTGAGCCTGCAGTCACCGAGATGGGAGTAGAAGCTGAGCCACCATGGCAAGGACTAGAGACCAGCATGGCACCCATCTTTGTTCTTACCCATGTTATAGACAGTGTTCAAATTTCTCAGGCAAGTCTCTAATTTCTACTTACTGGCCTTCTCCAACCACTCCACCCAATTGGGGGGTAAAATGGTCAGTTGCTGAGGTTTTCCTCATGCAGTTTGCGATAAGAGAGGTCAGTAGCACTTGCACTCTCCTGACACAGGTGAAACAATCCCACTTCTCACCGTGTTTTTAATAAAACCACATGCTGATGTCACAGCACCACAGCCTCCTGGGAACAGGATAAGGAGGGAGACGGTTCCAGAAAAGGGTGTGAACTATGAATACTGAAAGGGTATGGCATGGGAGCTTGTTACCAGGCCTTGGCCAAAGCGTCTTGTCCTTGGTTCTAACCTGAAGCCTGGTGTGCAGGCCAGGGGCTTCCTGGGACTTACTTTTGGAATTTCCCTCTTCTAGAAGGACTAAGCAAATAGGAGGTAGGGGAGGGTGGGCCTTGCCCCATACTAGGTAGGAGGAGGGCGGGCCTTACCCCATGGGTATGTGGAAGGTTTGGTGTTTCTAACCCTTCCGAGACACGAATGGAGCTGATCTGTTCAACTCAATCCTTCTGTGCGTGCGTGCACGCCCAGCATGGGACATAAGCATTGATAGGTCAGGGCCGTCCTGAAGGAGCACTTTCGCTACATAGTGTTTTCAAGGTTCTGTATTCCTGAATTCCACATTTGCCCTCTTCCCTCAACCAGACTTGATTTTTGTGGGTTGAATCTTTGGTTGGCAAGTCATTGCTCACTGGGGAGGCCAAGATGGTGTCAGTACGCCGTTGGAGATTCACAGCTGAGGAGGAGAGTCTAGCCCGTCATAGACTTCCTCACCAGCCTGGACCCCCACACCCACACAAGTTCAGCTGGGGGTCTTGTTGTCAGTAACTCACTGCCTGAGACCTTGATCTCTTACAGAGGAGGCTTCAGAAGCATAATTGTGTGTCCCCTGCCATCTGCTGGGACAGTCACTGCAAACATCCCCACCACTTGCAGGAACTAGTGTCACTAGGGGAAGTCCGCCCTGCCCTGGGCACCTTAATCTGGGTTTCTCAGTCTGCAGCTGGTGCTTCAGGAGGACCCGGGGAAAATCAGACATCCTCCCCTGGTTCCTTTCTAATTTAATCAGCTCTTTAAATAACTGTCCCTCTGCTGTGATGGCACACCCCCTCCCTCTGATACTTAGCCTGAGGAGCGGGTATTAAAATAGGGCTTGGAGATCACATAGGATAGGGCTGCAGGGTGAAGGGAGACCTCCTTTGAGTTCTCAGCTCTCTTGGCCTTATAGCCCTCATGTCAGGTCTGGGGAAGATCCCAGGGGCTTTCACCATTGCCTCCTGGCTTACCAGAACAGAGTTCAAAGCTCCAGAAGAAACAGGCCTTGCCACAGTTCCTGTTTCCTCCTAAGTTGGTACTTAGCCCATGACACCAGAGACTGCTGGGACAATTTCATACTGCCTCAAATACAGTTCTTCTGGGAGAAGTTAGCTGATGGAGGGAAGTTGGGTAAAGAGATGTCAGAAGCCACCCCAGTTCCTAGATTCAATCAGAAAGCCAGCTCCAGGAGGGCATCCCCACCCCAGGCCTCCATGGCGGAGGCAAAGAGGTAGCCTTTTGTGCCCCCCAGCTGTGTGGTGGATTCTCATCCCACTTCGGTGTTCTAAAGGGTCCAGGGCCACTTTGTGTTCAAGTGTCATTTGTGCCTCGAATAAATAAAAAGCACCATAGCCGCTCAGCGAGTGGGAAATAAAATGGCTGGTTCTTCACTATGTAAACACAGACTGTGCAACCAACCTGCACACCCCAGAGCTGGCACTGCTCTCCTGCGAAATAAAGTGCGTTGTTGACTTTCCGTGCCTGTCTGTTGCCTTCCTCCTCTTCCTCTTCCTCTTCCTCCTCCTCCTCCTCCTCTTTTGTGTTGCCACCATTCTAGAAACATCAGCACTGACAGACATCAAACCTAGTACAATAGGCAGGTACAGCCACGGGTAGACACCCACACCTGGAGTGAGCGGCTGGAAGTGTCTGCCCTCCAGTAGCTGTGGCAGGGCCTTCGGGCTGAGCGTACAGGGTAGAGATCATCACTTAGAGTTTAGGCAGGCGAGGAGGAGGCAGAGACACGTGTTGACTCATGAGGGAGTGGGTCCACATAGGGTTTAGAAATGTGTTAGCGAATCAATGAGGAGGACTACATTCATGATCCAGAATCAGGAGCAGTGGAGATGTTGCTCAGAGCACTTCTGGTGGTGTGCTGTGGCTGAAAACTGGGTAAGAGGGATAAGGTTCAGGGGGGAAATGGAAGGAGAGGAACTGGGGACACCTCATACTGACACCTCTAGAGTATTTGGCCATGGGTATAAAGTGGCCAACACCAGATGCCTCAAGAGGAAAAGGTGGCCAGGGACAATGGTTCACACCTGTATTCTGAGTTACTCAGGCTAAGGCCTGAGGGTCCCTGGAGCCCAGGCATTTCTAGACCAGCAACCCAGCAAGGAAAAGAGCCAAAACCAAACAGGAAGGGTGGGCTGACCCAGGGACCTGGGTAGACATTGACTGCCTCTGTGTTCTAGGGACATAAGCTGGTTATTCTAGGGCAGGGATGATGGAGATGTAGAAAGATGTGTAATCATGCCACAGGGCAGCAGATAGTGTGCAGAACAGGCTTGTGTTCAGGAACAGGACTGGAACATACATGTGTCGCTTTACATATGTAGACACCAGAGAGCAGCTTTCTAGCGTTGATCTCTCCTTCCACCAAGTGGGTCTTGGGGCTTGAACTCAGGTCGTCAGGCTTGGCTGCAAGTGCCTTTATCTGCTGAGTCATCTTGCCAACTCCCCTTTCATTCTGTTAAACTTAAAACATTCTGTGACTAGATTTCCTGATACAGACCACCCTTAATTCTGGCACTGAATCTCATTTCTACAGTATGTGTTAGCTTGTTATTCTTCTGGTAGGTCCCATTCCTTTCGCTACTGTTCTGAGTCTTTGTGTATTTAAAGTAGCAACTATCTATGGCTTTCTTAAAATGGATCTGAGAGCTTCCCACGTTCTTCTGGCTTGTACTACTTAAATTATAGTAGGTTTTCCTGTTCTGGTGTTTAAAGGCTAGAGGAGGGTGTGGACTTTGCCTTGGTTCCTTCAGTCACTATGACTCTGTCAGCCCAATGGGGAGGATTTCAGATTTTCCACTGCTTAGGTCAGCTTTAAATGAATGAAATGTCTGCCCTGGCAATGCTGAAGCCAGCATGGGCAGCCCGTCTATGGTGGTTCTGTTGAACTTGTCCCTATTGGCTTTCACACGGTCTAAGTTGATAAGGACGACTGACCAGGCCTCTTCCTCAAGAGGGCACCAGATCCCATCACAGATGGTTGTGAGCCACCAAGTGGTTGCTAGGAATTGAACTCAGAACCTTTGGAGGAGCAGGCAGTGCTCTTAACCGCTGAACCATCTCTCCAGACTGTGAGTATACCCGTTTTAAATTGCCTTTGTGCTGGATGCTTTGTTACAGCGATGAATAAATGCATCCGAACAGCAGGCTGCAGCTGTGATAACCCTCTCTGTGTGGTTCTTAGGGGTTTAGAACTGGTTTGTGGGAGGGTGAACAAGAGTTTAGAGCTTGGGGTCAGAGACACCCTAAGATTCTATCAGCGGAAATAATGCAGCATCCTGGTGGAAGTCCAGAAGACCCGAGAGCTGAGAGATGTTGTCAGTGGGGGCTCAGCTCATGAGCGGGACAAGGACTCTATTGGGAACTGGACTAGTGGCCATTCATACCACATTCTGGCTAAGCACGTTCTTCCCACGTCCTGAGAATTTGAGTGAGGCTGAAGACAGGCGTAATAAACTAACTTGTTTCTCAGAGGGAATCGCAAGGCAACTGCTATCCCAAGCTGTGTCCAGGTATCTGATGGCAGAGAATAGACAGCGGAGTGGGCAGATAGATATAGATATATAGATACATAGATATATATCAGTTTTGTGATAAGGAAGTATCCCATTGCTGTGAAGGGACACGATGACCAGGGCAACTTATAAAGGAAAGCATTTAACTGGGAACTTCTAGTTCAGAGGGTGAGTTCATGACTGTCACGGTAAGAAGCCTGGCAGCTGGCTGGCTAGATGCTGGAGTAGCATCTGGGATCTCACATCTATTCCGCATGTCTGCAGCAGAGAGAAAGGAGACTGGGCCTGGTATGGGCTTTTTAAATCTCAAAGCCTACCCTAGTGACGTGCCTCCTCTAACAAGGCCATACCTCCTAATCCTTCCCCAAACTAGGGACCAAGCCTTCAAATATATGAGCCTACTGGGGCTGTTTGTCTCCAAACCACCACAGAATGCCTGAGTAAACCAAAGTTGCTGGCAAGGACCGTGCAGAGAAAATGGCTGTAATTGTTACAGGAGTGAGTTCCCTTGACGGGGGACCTTGCGCTGTATTGTGGGACACCAGGAAAGGTGCCTCACTGAAGACTCCAACTTGTTAGAATCACAAATTCATCTGAAGGAGAAAGACTGGATGGAGAATGCCACTGTGGAAGCTTCCTGCTGAGAAGTGGTCAAGGTTCTCCCAAGCTCAGCCACCACGGTGTACACAGAGGCCCTACAGCCGTGGGAGCTGAGAGCTCACAACAGATGGTGATAGCATCACCCACAGCACTGGCTGTGCAGGCATGCAAAAGTGTGTGAATTACAGGGTCGTGAAAGCTTGCAGTGTCCCAGAAAGCCACTGAGGCCAGGAAGTGTGGTCCAGGGTTGGAGGTCCTGCAGGAAGCCTGTAAGACACCATTGTGTGACCCTAGGAGGGTAAAGCCTGAACTGTAATGGAGACGCCAGGATGGTGGAGATGCCATGAAGCTGTACGGCTTGGTGTCTGCCTGGCCAAGTTCTGGTCTTGTTTTGGTCCAGTCCTAACTATGCCTTCCTTCCCCCCCTTTTTAGAATAGGGTTGTTAACTGTTCCCCATTGTACGTTGGGGGTAAGTAAAACCTAATAACTATTATTTTCTAGGGCTGATAGCTAAGAGAGTTCCTGAGTTCCAAAAGAAATCCTGCAGTAACATGCTTAATCAGTTTAGAAACTGTTAAGATTTTAGAGTCTTCCAGAGATGAACTAAAATGTGTTTTGCATTATAAGATTGACATGAGACTTCAGAGCCTAACAGTGGAATGCCGTGGTTAACCGTGGTGTTTTTGGGGCATCAGGCTGACGAGGGAAAACCTATGGTGGCTGATCTTCAGTGTCAGCCTGTCTGGCTTAGGAATCACTCGGGAGACACGCCTCTGTCCGTGTCTGTGGGGAGTTTCCAAGGAGGCTTAACTGAGGAGGGAGACTCACCCCGCATGTTGGTGGCACCATCCCCTGGATGCCATTCCACGGAATAAAAAGAGAGGAGGCCAGCCAAGCACAAACACTCACCTCGACAGAAACTGTGTGATCAGCTAGCACGCTCCTCTGCCATGCCTTCTTACCAGGATGGAGCAGAGCAAGGTAATGAATACAGAAAATTGATATCAAGGGTGGGGTAAACCTTTCCTCCCATAAGTTGCTCTTGTCAGAAAGTAACTAATACATATATAAACTACACACATCTTCCTATGTGCCTAAGTTATCTCTAGCTTATGTATAAAACCTAATTGTTGTATTGCAGTTTCCTCCAAATTGTATGACTGTTGCTCCCCTAAATTATGTTGGAGTGGTGGGGGGGGTGCATTCATACATGCAGGGCACGCATGTGGAAGTCAAAGACAACTCATGGAAGTTGGAGCTTTCTTTTCACCATGGGGGACCTGGGCCTTGAACTCGGGTGGTCAGGCTGGGCAGCGAGAGCACATTTGTATTATATATCCTTTACTGAGCCTTGTATTTCCCATGGAAACGGACTCCGAAGCTCACGGTTGTGGAGTAGGTACCCACTGCAGCAGAGTCTCACACATCTGGGGTGTGCACGAGTGGTCTCAGGGCCAGGGGTTGCTCACAAACTCTCAGCGTGCAGCTCAAGACTCCGGCTCCTGGGAGAGGCTCCTGAGAGCGGGCTCTCCATAAGGAGCTTTTGCTGTTAAAGGTTGCAGAGGGAAGGGAGGACGTTTCTTCAGCGGTGTATCCAGTGGTAAGATCTCCATGCTCCTGTATGCAGCCATAATGAAATGCAATGGCTCAAAACAGAGAAGAAAAAGACAAGACAGTAGATGGGAAGGGACACTAGATGGGAAGCGGAGGGGATCAGCAGGAGTGAGGGGACAGCAGAGGGTAATGAGGTGCACGTGAACAAAATGCATTATATACATGAATGACATGTCACAACGAAACCTGTTATTATGTATAATTCATATATGATCGCTAAAAGGAGTGGAGGAAGGCTCTAGCCCTCATTTACAGGATATTCCTGCATTTAACCAGACTCATAAATCATGGCAGACGATGATGGGTTAAAAGCAAAATGGAAATACTGCAGTGTGTTTGGGTTAGAGGTGTTTGATGCTGAAGCAATGCATGTCTTTGTTTTATAAATGCAAATTTCAGTTCCTACGTGCGATCTAGAAAAGATAAAGTGCAGGTTGACACATGCAACTCTGTCACTTTGGAGATTGAAGCAGAAGGGCTGAAAATTCAAGGCCAGCTTAGGATACATAGAAAATCACATCACAACAGAAGAAATGAGGAAGAGAGGGAGGGAGGGAGGGAGGGAGGGAGGGAGGGAGGGAGGGAGGGAGGGAGGGAGAGGAAGAAGTACACTACATTAGCAATGTCTTCCAGTCCTGTTTTGTTTCTATGACAAAACACTGACCAAAACCAACTTAGGTTAGGCAAGGGTTGTTTCATCTTTCAGTTCTAGGTCACAGTCCGCTGCTGAGGGAATTCAGGGCAGGAACCTGAAGGCAGGCCTGCTTACTATTCCAGGCAGCAGTGCCTCTGACCAAGGCGCTCACTGGAAGCCAGTGAAGTCCAGCAGGACGTGGAGGAGGCTGAATGCTAGCTCACTCACAGGGTCATGCTTGTTTACCTCTTTTACACAGCTCAGGACCCCCTGCCCAGGGAATAGTTCTGCCCACGGTGGGCTGTGCCCTCCTACACCAATTAACAGTCAAGACAATCCCCCCACAAATGTGTCCATAGGTCAATATAATCTGGGCAATCCCTCAACTGACATACTTAGGTGACCCTAAGCTGTATCAAGTTCATAGTCAAAGCTAAGTAGAACATGGTATAGTTTAGTAATAGCTGAAATCGTGTGTGTGTATGTGTGTGTGTGAGTTTGTATGTATCTGTGTCTGTATGTGGATGTGTCTTACTGTGTCTGTGTATGTATGTCTCTGTGTGTGCCTGTGTATGTGTGCCTATGTCTGTATGTGTGTGTGTAGAACTGTGTGTGTGTGTTAGTTGTACACAATTACTAAGCTTTATATTCTGTATGAGTGTGTGAAGTCAGCAATTCCAGTCTGCGGATGTTCCATAGCTGACTCTTCTGCCAGAGCCAAGCCTGCCTCATCGGAACCCTTCTCATTTCACACTGCTGTCAATGGGATGCGCTCCCCTTTAGCATCAGGCCCTGTGGCAGAGCCTCCTGGCCTGTCAGTGGAACCTTTTTGTCTCAGATCTACTGTCATCAGGCTCTCTGTAAACAAACACGTCTTTCTTTACCAGCTTTTTGAGAACTAACTCTGGACAGTCTGAATGTCCTTCAGACCCCCAGTACCAGTCTGTGACCTCTCCCACCTCAAAGATTCTACCTTCCCGAGGTCACTACACTTCTGTCTTAAAAAAAGAAAAAACTACTTTTTCTGCCACCAATTCTTGAGAATTATTTCTAGTTTTTTTTTCTTTTCTTTCCTTTCAGTTTCTCCCCGCCCCACCCCCCTTTTTTTGGTAAGGAAGCTTTAGTGGAGTTTTTTTTTTTTTTAAGTTACAGAGTTTTAAAATTCACTGCTCATATACTCCAGGCTGCCGGCTTCTTTTCAGACAACGTGCCTCAGCTTCTAATTGCTGGGATTCTAATGGTGCCTTTTCCAGATGTGCAACTGAATTACATCTGCTTACAAGTTACTGCGGAATCCAGCAAATCTGTGTGATATAGTGCAGCAACCAAGTTAATGAATTAAAATATTGAGTAATGCTAGGTGGTGGTGGCACATGCCTTCACACCAGCACTTGGGAGGCAGAGGCAGGTGGACCTCTGTGCGTTTGAGGCCAGCCTGGTCTACAGATTCAGTTCCAGGACAGCCACGGCTATACAAAGGAACCCTGTCTCAAAAAACAAACAAAAACATTAAGTTCTTTTAAATACATTTAAAGTTCACAAAAGAATTAGTTATGTCTGTCTTATACTATAATACTTATTTTTTTGTACTGACATTACTATTTATTTTAAAAGTTCAGGGGCCAGCAAGGAGACTCACCTGCTAAAGGTATCTGTCACCAAGCCTGATGGCCTAAATTCAGTCCTTGAAACCCATATGGTGTAAGTGGAGAATTGAGTCCCGTAAGTTTCCTCTGACCCCCATGTAGGCACTAATGTACACGTGCATTCTTATATGTACATGTATGGTATGGGAGGTCCTTCTGTATATGTGTTGCTTTTATTGGTTAATGAATAAAGAATCCGTCTTGGCCCGTGATAGGGCAGAGTAGAACTAGGTGAGGAAAACTAAACTGAATGCTGGGAGAAAGAAGGCGGAATCGCGAGATGCCATGTAGCTGCTACCAGGGACAGAGACCAGCACCTTGTGGTAAGCCATAGACATGTGACGATACATAGATTAATAGAAATGGGTTAAATTAAGATATAAGAGCTAGCTTGCAGTACAATTAAGTGATTGGCCAAGCAGTGGTTTAAAATATAGTTTCTGAACGATTATTTCTGGTCTGGGCAGCCAGGCCTCCGTCAACACGTGTGCATACAAACTAAATAAATGACTGAAAAAAGTCTAACAGCTTAAATAAATAGAAACCCTTTTTCAAAGAATACAAATTGCAAGAACTAAAAGAAATAGAAAACCTGAAATAGCTCTATATCAAGGAAATTCTATTTGTAATTGATGTAAAGCCTCCCCATGAAATCCAGGACAAGCTGGCTCCACCTGTGAATTCTGTCAAACATGTCAGAGCAAGTTAGTACCAGTTCTTTATGGACTCAGACCATAGAGAGAAGGCTCCTCAACTCGTTTCCCTCTGTGTGCCCCTTGTGTTTGGTGCCCACGGAGGCCAGAAGAGGACACCAGCTGCAGCTGGAGCTACAGAAGGTTGTAAGCAGCTTGCTGGAAACTGAACTCTGGTCCTCCGCAATGGCAACACATGCTCTTAGCCCCTGAGCCGTCCGTCCTGAGTTTCATCCCCTGGACCTGCATAATGGAAGGAGAAGACTGACTCTCTCAAGTACCCTCTGACCTACACGCAGTGGCACACGCAGGTCGCCCCTCCAATAAACAGACACAAGTAAACTTCCAAAAGAGTTAAACAAACAGCCCATGGTTTCTAAAAGGCATCCGATGTGACTCAAGAAAATGCAAATTTAAATCACAAACACTACTGGACCCATGGAATGACTAACGTGAAAACATCTGACAATAGCATGTGTTGGCAAGGGTGTGGAGTACCTGGAACTCTCATCCATTACTGGTGGGGATGGCAAATTAGCCGGGACAACAACTTGGCAGTTTTTCAAAGCGATAGACGTGTACTCACCTGGTGATCCATTTAGTCCTACTCCTTGGCATCTCCTCAAGAGGAAGGAAAACGTGTTCACACAGAGACATGTACACACACACACACAAATATTCACCCACAATAGCTTCACGCTGGAAACACACCACATGCCCATCACAGGGGAAGAGGGAAACAAGCCATAGGACAACGCAACATTGCAGTACGGCTCAGCCATCAAAAGGAACTACTGACACCCACACCTGTGTGGGTCAAGCTCACCATGGGGTTGGGTGAAAGGTGGGGACTAGCCAAACTGAGCTTCCCAAAGACAACCAAGTCAGTTGTGGGAAAGATAGGGAAAGAGGATTAACAACAGGGTCATCTAAGGAAATAGCAGGGGCAAGAGGCAGGGCGGCGAGGTTACACTCCTAAAACAGAGAGAGAAAAGACATCTGCGGTAAGAATTTATCCAGAGCTTTAGGAGCATGTGACTGGGGTAGGAAGGACAGGGTGTGAAGAGGCTTTGGAGACCAAGGTGGGCGCCTGCTCTGCGTGCTGGGCCACACTCAATTCGCTCTTCCTCTGAAATTATCCTTTTTCTTCAGCGGATCCCATCTCTCATCCATTCCGCGTCCTCTGTCTGAGAGTCTAAGCATGTCCCAGCCCTGAATGAACTCCTGTATGACAAAGGACAGTTTCCAGAGGAGTTCTGTGACCCAGGTCCGGCCTGCCCACATGCTCCCATTCTTGGAGGCTGAGATCATTCCGGAATGGAACTGAAGCCCTTTCTTTCACTGGCCTTCAATTGTTAGGTGTAAGCCTGGAGCTGCCAGGAGCCAGTGTAGAGGAAGGGCTTGCCCCAGAGTGACAAACCAGACACAGGACAAGCTGAGAGGTAAAGAGGTCCGGGTCCTGGGGACACCATGGAAACCCCTGGACTTTACACAAGCCTGCCCAAAGGCTCGTTTGGGTCACTCTCAACAGGAAGGGTGGTGGCAGAGGGAGTGATGAGGTACGTTCTGGGCATCTTGAACACAAGGCTCGGTACAAAGCCCAAGGACCAGAGGCTTGGAGTCCAACGAACTGATTAAACAGACAGACATGGAGGACAGTGCACCAAGGGGGCAGAGGGCCGAGGCCAGAGCCCTGGGGAGAAGTTGAGGCACAGTTAGAGGAATGAGAAGTGAGAAAGGTCCCCAGGAAGAGAACACGGGCACCTATGGAAAGGGCAGGGGTGCCGGTTCCACCCGCCCTGAGGTCAGGTTGAGCAAGATGGGACAGGATTAGGAAAGTAGGCCACAGGTGACCTGTTCCCTGGAGGTTATGGGAGCCCTGGCCAGAAGCCAGCCTGATTTTGAAATGGGTTCCAAAGGTTAAGCTGGGAAAGCAGGCAGGTTTCTGCCTCTAAAATTCGACTCTGTGAGAGAAGGGTGGTTTGCTTTGGTTTTCTATTAGGAGTTTTTTAAACAGCAGGTTGTTGCATAGACTTGTATCAAAGGAGAAAAGGGAAGAGAAGGGAGA
This sequence comes from Myodes glareolus, assembly GCF_982192425.1. NCBI lineage: Eukaryota > Metazoa > Chordata > Mammalia > Rodentia > Cricetidae > Myodes > Myodes glareolus. The sequence goes on from NC_142031.1 coordinate 9,427,239, forward strand.
AGCGGGAGGTAGGGAGAAAAGGAAAGAGAGAGGGGAGAGGGAGACAGAGGAATGGGGAAGAGAGAGGAACACCCGGACAGGGAGGAGGGAGACTGGGGAGAGAAGTGAACTCCTAGGCGCTGTGCTGGAGCCCTGCTACAACTGGGGCATGCCCGTGTCCAGTGCATCTGCCCCTGTATTCCACCGTCTCCACTTGCCAGGCGGAACCTCCAGACCTTAACTGGGAGGAAGGGCAAACTGGAGGGTGCAAGAGGAAGCAGAACCATGAGCTCCATTATGGGGCAGACTGTTCTAGACTCTGGGCCTCCTCGGCTGAGACAGGTGTAACAAGTGGAGGCTGGTGGAAAGGCTGGGATGGAGGTCTTTGGAAGGTCACTGGCTTTGTGCCCTGCAAACATCTGTAGCAAAGGGCCAGGCGCCAGTGAGGCCCATAGTGGGAGGAAGGCTAAACTGTGGGTCAGGCAAGAGCTAAAATAACGCTGCATTTGCAGTGATTTCCCCCGCTTTGGCAACTTTACCTGAACCCCCTTTGTTAAGGTCACTGGTGGGACTTAAAACCTTTCAGGAGTCTCATTTAAAAGCAGAAAAAGAAATTAAGTTTTAAAATTTGGTTAAATTAATTACATAAGATTGTCTCCAATCATGTGTCTAGTGGGCTCGCCACCAGCCCCGTGCTCTTCTCCCCCGTGAGTATCCTTTGTTGCCCTAGACATTTTTATTCTACTTCCATGCCATCCTCACACATAAGATCTTATGTATCTATATAAAATGTAAGGCATGGGGCCACGAGATTGCTCTGCAGGGAAAGGCTTTTGCTGCCCAAGCCCGATGACCTGGGTTCCATCCACATAAAGGAGCAGCAGAGAATAAACTCCACGAGCTTGTTGTCTGACTTCCACACGAATAACATGGAGTGTAACCACACTCACACACATTCACACACATGCACACACAGATGCACACACTTACACAGACACACACATGCATCATGCATGCATACACACATGCACACACACTCACACTTACACACAGACACACACATGCATCATGCATACACACACATGTGCACATGGACAGGGACACACACACATGCACACACACATGGACGGGAACACACACACGCACACACACACCCACATTTGCTTCCTGAGACTGACTTGGTTCACTTAATCTGAATCTCTCTGGTGACACCCTTTTCCTGCAAATGACCTAGCTTCATACTTCTTTATGGCTTAGAAAAGTGGCCGCCTATCTAGCGTTCCCTCTCCTCATCAGTTCCTCTGTGGATAGGGTGGGTCCATAACTTAGCCACTGTTTCCAGATGAGTCTTGCTGTGTAGCTTGGGTTGGCTTCCAAGTCACGCTCCTCCTGCCTCACCCTCCTGAGATGACAGGTATGCCCCACATTTCAGGCCTGGCAGGAAATGAACTTTAACGACCCATTGAACATAACATACAAAGCGGGAAACCGATCTGTAGATTATCATGGAGCAAGTTTATATTCTCATCTTGTGCCAAATTTTCAAAGATCGTCACACCAGGCACATTCCAGCACTCTTGAGAGTTAATGGCAGCCACTCTGACATTGTGGTCAGTTCAATGTCACTTACTGTCCCGTAGAGGTGTAAAGAAAACCTTTTCCCCGTGTGTGTGTGTGTGTGTGTGTGTGTGTGTGTGTGTGTGTGTGTGTATAAGGTTGGACTCACGTAGCCCAGCCAGACCTTGAACACAGCAAGCAGCCTAGGCTGACTTTGAACTCTCTATTCTCCTGCCTTGGCCTCCTGCGAGCTGGGTTTACAGGTGTGTATTACCTCTCCTAGACTATTGAAGTGGTTTTGTTTGTTTGTTTTTGAGACAGGGTAGCCCTGGCTAGGGCTGAATTCCTCCTGATCCTTCTGTTTCAGCCTCCTGAAAGCTGGGACTATAGGTCTGAGATACACCACACCTGGTTATATAAGATTTTTTGGAGGCTTCTGGATTCAGGACTTTGAGGGAATGTACGACCTGGAACTTAACATGGGGAACCTGGCCCAGGAGACTCCCTTGTTCTTGTTGGCCAGTTCTTCATCACCTGTTTCTTGCCCAGCGGAGAAAACCAGCTGTGGTCCTGTGTGACTTCTCCGTGCAGATATAACTCTGTGGAGATCTAAAATACGTTTTGTGTCCTCCAGGGCTCCTGGAAGTTCTTTCAAAGAGCAGGATGTCTTTCCTACGACTGGACAGAGCTGAACCAGTTCAGGCAGTAGTGGGACCTGCCAGGATCCCTCACCTTTGTCCTGAAGGCCATGGAGATACATACCTTTGTCTATCCTTGGCCCTGGAGAAGTTTCTTAATGGGCCAAGGACAGATGTTCTGAGATATCCAACCCCAGGCTGAGAAAATGACAGATCTGCTTAGTTCTGGATCCTACAGATGCACAGAGGTTAAGGGTAAGGGACTGTGGAGACAGAAGACAGACTCACCAGGAGTATAGGAGGGTCATGGACTCCACACTTCTGGGAAGTACTGGCATGAGAAGAGAAGGGGCGGGATACACAGACACCTCCTCTTACCCTACTGACTCTGGGCCCGCCAGGTCTGCCAGCAGTGATCTGTATTCTCAAAGGGGCCTGGTCCTGACATGCTCCCTTTGAAGGACTTCTATCCACCTTTAAAAAATCTAAATTTGAGAGCATTTTCTTGGTGCTTCCTGGTTCCGTTGGAGACAGACCTTTGTGGGTCAGAAGAGGCCAGAGGACCCTATGCTGTTTGGGCTCCAAGAGCCTGGCTTTGTTTGCTAAACACTAGCAAGATTAGGCAACTTTACAAACAGAACCAAGGTCCTGGCCAGCTGCCCAGGGTGGTTACAGTCCTGGGCACAGAGGCAGGACAAGCACACGTGGACACCCTCAGGGACAGCAGGCAGGCAGGAGAGGTTGGCAGGAGGCCTCCATGGTCACCTTTGCCTGGCTGTCCAGATGCTCTTAAATAAGCATTATTGGGTACAAATTTTCGGCAATTTACTTCAGAAGATAGCATCCATTCTGGCCATAAATGCTGAGGCTGTAGGAGAAAGAAGGCGTCTGATTCCAACAAGGTATAGTAGCTCATATTTTGAACATAAGTCAATCCAGGGATCATATCAATAGAGCTCACACAAATGAAGAGAGGATGCCTGTGGCTATTAGTATTTTAATATAATAGTTTATAAGGCTCTTTTAATGATATTGCATGTATGGCAGCTTTGTCTGTATGTATATAACCATAAGTGTGCAGTGCGCATGGAGGCCAGAAGATGGTGTCGGTTCCGTGGAGTTAGCCACAGGCTTCTGTGAGCTGCCCTGCCCTGTGGGTTCTGAAAACAAAACCTGGGCCTCTGGAAAAGCAGCCAGTGCTCTTAACCACTGAGCCACCTCTCCAGCCTGTTTTTAACACAAAATACTGAAAACAGTGATTCCTTCTTTATAAACTGCCTTCCAAGAGAGGTGAATTCCATCCTAAACCAAAATTGATTAGAAACTCAGCCCTAATTCATAGCTTGCCTCTTTAGCTCTTTAGCTTAGTGAATGGTCCTCTTTGGGGTATTAAATTCCCTTTGGGTTTTCTCTTTGTATTTCCTAGACATCTCTCTTTCTCTCTCCTCTTTCCCTCTCCCTCCCCCACTTCTCTCAGATGAAGTGTGCTATTGGGAATGAGAACAGGAAGTTGGCTACATTGAGATCTTTTGTTACAAGTTATCTCTTGCCGTCTGTGTTTGTTTTTGTTTACGGAGGCTTTATCTTTTTCCTCCCTCCCACTCCTGTCACCCAGTTGTCAAAGTTCTCCTCCCTGGTCTTTTGTGTATTTTTCCAGACTCATGCACACGTGCACATACACAGATTTATAAGCATATGTGTTTCAGCTAATACATGCCTATGTAGATATTCTCTGCCCTTTTCATTTTGACAACAAAAATTTTGTTTGCTTCTCCCTTGCATTTTCATGAGTGATATGTCTTAGAAATCGTTCTATAGCCACACATAAATCATGTTCTGTTTTTCTTGGATCATGGTAGGATTTCCATTGCATGTAGAATATTTACTTTACCAGTGCCCTACTGGTGGCCACTCAGAATTTTTCCAGTCTTCTTGTTATTGCAAACAAAGTTGCAGTGAATCACCTTGTACAGGCCTGATTTTGCAACATGCCTAGAGTCCTAGAAGGGGATTTGCTCTATCTCTATCCATTTACAATTTTCATAAGGGCTGCCAAGTTACTTTCTATAGGACTTACCAATTTATATGGCCACCAGGAAGAAGGGCAGTGTGGTTCCACACACCTTTACCAAGGTCATATGTTAATCTTTTTTTAATCCGTGCCAACTGGGGAGAAAATAAGTGTAGTCTGCTATGGCTCCAATGTGGTTTGTTTCCCGGGTGCTCAGGTATAGGAGGCTCAGTCTTCTAGGTGATTGTGGTGAGGGGTGGGACCCTAAAAAACAAGGCCTAATGAGAGGTCCTTGGGTTTAGGTATGCTTCCAGGAGGGATAAACATAGTTCCAGTTACCACTACTGATTTAGGCATTGTGACCGCAAGTTGTAGTTGTGGCCAGGTGGCACATACTTGGAACCCCAGCCCTAGGATAGCTGAGGCAGGAGGATCACAGATTTGAAGGCAACCTGGGTGTTACATGACTTTTTGTGGGGAGACATGAACAAATGTCTGTTTACCCCAGATAGAGCACACCAAAGAAACCTTTCCACCCTTGTCTAGCTTATTTTACTAGCACATTTACTGGGATGATTTACAGGTACACGCGTGAGGGTTATTTACAGAAACACGGACGCCTCCAAAGCTGCTGCATCACCAAAAAGCCCACCCACCCGAGCATGAATTACAACTCCTAAAGGCTGCATCACTGGACAGCTCGAGGGTAGCTTACCAGGGTAAAGGGTCTCCTCTCCAGATCAGTTGTTACTGCTATATATAGCCTTGGGAAGGAGTGTTGTCAGTCTTCTAAGTTTCAGGAGATTCCTACAGCTTGTGAGTTGTATTTACTTTCTGAACCCTATTGAGCCTCCCCTCCAGGAGAGAATGTTTCAATTAGGTGGAAATAACCACACAAGATCCCACCTCTTTCTCTGACTCTCACATTTTTACGCTCCTTTCTCCCATGCTCTTTGAGCCTCACAGAGGCTTGATTCTTTCCCAGTGGGCCGCTATGCCACAGCAGTCTCCCTCCTTTCAGTTTCTTGACCATTGTGGTTTGAAGGAGAAACGTCCACCAAGGGCTCATGTACGTGAATACTTGGTCCCACTTGGCTGTACTATTTGGGGAGGTAAGGCAGCCTTGAGGTGGTAGAGCTTTGATGGAGGAAGTGTGTCACTAGGGTTGGGCTTTGAGGATTTAGAGCATCACCCTGCTTCCTGTTCTACATCTCTGCTTCCTGCATATAGATGAGATCAGATCTCAGCTTCCTGCCCTGGCCCCAGACTGCCCTAGCCATCATGGACATTATGGACTCTCCCTCTGACACCACAAGCCAAAATTATCTATTTCCTTTGTAAGTTGCTTTTGATCATGATGTTTTATCCCAACAAACAGAAAAGTGCTGAATACAGCCCATTTAAGTCTCGGCAGCACACTTCCCTATGTAGAGAGACAGTCCACCCTGGACTACTCAGTGAGGTGCTGTCTCAGATAAAATGACATTAGGTAAAATAAAACATAGGCACATGTTGCTCCATGAGGCACAGCCTGAGACACGAATTGCTCTGTGGCTTCCTGTCTGATGTGGCTTTCCCCTTTCACCTGTTCCTGCCACGGTGTTCTCCTCTACCACCATCTCACCGAAGGCCCAAACAACTGACCATGAATTTGGACTGTTGACTTCCAAAACGTGAGCTCCGTAAGCTATTTTTCAGTGTAAGTACCCAGCTTCGATCAATTTTTCTGTAATAAAGAAAAACATGGAGGTCAGGACACAGCTTAGGACTAGGTGTCCTCAGCCACATGCCACCTTAGGTTTTGAAGCAGAGTCTCTTGCTGAACCTAGAGCTTGGTGATTTGACTAGACTGGCTGACCAGCAAGCCCTAGGGGGCTCCTGTCTCTACTTGCTCGACACTGGATTTGCAGAGGCTCTCCCATGCCTGGCTGTTTGACAGGGTGCTGAAGATTAGAACTCGGGTCTCCATGCTTGTGAGCCACTCACTCAACTGAGTCAGCTGCCCAAGCCCATCTGACTGAATTTTAAGAATATTTACTTTATCTCTGATTTTATTTATTTATTTATATTTTGCCTGTCATGGCTTAGGGGTGGTATTCTTGTACTTATCCAACTTGAGATACGCTGAGCTCTTGGTTTTTCCATGACCTGCAAAGAATGTGATGTCTTCAGCAATAGGTTTTACGGTCTAGCTGTGGGGGACAACCAAGAGCAATGATAATAGCGTGTATTGTTGTGGGTGCTTCCGGGGCCTCTCTGACTAATAACTGCTAGGGAGATATCCCATACCTAGTACCGATATCTTTCCATTTAAGAACCTATGTCTTCTTGGGAATCATCCTCTATGCAAGAAGGCTATATTGGAGCGCCAACTATTTTTAAGTTACATTTTTGATTAGCTTACAAGGTTTGGATTTCTATAGCGGTTTTTCATATATCCTTAATTTTGACTAACCTCTCCTCACCCTCTCCTCTCCCTTGCACCCCTGCTTAAGCCACTAACTCCTAGTATTCGACCCCACACCCCTGCTGCTTCATATCATGTGTGTTCTACTGTCCTCTCTCCCATTAAGGCCTCTTTCCCTCTCCCTCATGGGCCTTTTCTTTCTGGACTCCCAGTTACTCCAAATTCACACAAAACTCTAAAAACTCAAGCTAGCATCTACACATAATGGAGAACGCGCACCATTTGTCTTTCTGGGTCCGGTTGCTTCACCTGAAACAATGTTTTCCAGTTGAATCTGTCTCCCTGCAGGTTTTGTTTTTCTTTATAGATGACTAAAAGGCTATTGTGTTTGTTTCCAGGATCCATGCGTTGCCTGGCGGACATCTAGGTTTCCTACCTATGGCGGGAGGAGCAGTAATGAGCAGAGATGAGCAACTCTCTCCCTAGGAAGACTGAAGTCTTTTGGATACACGCCCCAGAGTATCACGGCTGGGTCATATGGAAGTTCTATTCTTAGCTTTTTGACAAGCCTGCAGGCTAGTTTCCAGAGTGGTTGTACCAGCCTTGTTGTCATTTGTTTTCTGGATGATAGGCATCCTGACTGGGGTGAGATGGAATCTCAAAGTGGTTTTAATTAGATTTCCCTGATGACCAATGACGTTAAACACCTTTTAAAATGATGTTTAACCACCTATATTTGTTTTGGTTCAATTCCGCGGCCTATTTTTAGTGTTTTTTTTTTTTCTTGATGTTTATTTTCTTGTGTTCTTTGTCCTTTGTGTGTTTTACTAATGCTTGGTCAAATTTATAGCTGGCAAGTATCTTCTCCCATTCTATAGAGTGCTTCCTCGTTTGACTGACGGGTGGTGTGTGCCTGTGCGCCTGTGTGAACATGCTTGCATGCTTAGTATTCAGCTTACTTTCTTCACATTTATGCAGTTCAGGACCAAAACCCAGGGAATTAATTGTGCCACCCACAACAGGCTGGGTCTTCTGATATCAATTAATGTTATCAAGTCATCCCCCACAGAATATTCCCAGGCCCGCCTCTTCTGACAGCCCTGCACTGAGCCTCTTCTCCCAGGTGATTCTAAATTGTGTCAAGCTGACAATTAGAATTGACCATCTTGAGAAGCAAATGTTCTCACCTCTCCCAGTGTCCTCTGACCTTTTGCCACTGTCTCCCAATGGCTGAGGTTAACTAGAAGCGAGGGCTGGGTGCCCATTGATACAGCGTGTGGAGGCCAATCACATCCATGGCTGGCATAAATCATGGAGCTCAGCTATGCCCATGGCAGACAGCAGGCTGGAGTGGAAGGCAAATGGGCCATGTCCCAAACTTCCCTGTTCCCCAACATAGTCCATTCTCCACGGAGCAGCCTGAGGATTCTACGTGCTGCCATGGAAAGACAGGGGAAAGCAGAGCCGCAAGATGGCCAGAGCCTGGGCCTGTGACATCCTAACAACAGGAGCTGGCATCAGGGTTAAGAGGGTGTTGTAAACCACAGTTGTGTTCAGGTTGCTACATGTGGGTCTTTACTTAGCAACCTGACCTGCATATCCACAGAACAGGGTGACACCAGTGTCGCCGCCACAGGGTTATTGGCAGACTTAAGTCAGGCAGAATTTGCTTCCGGCAATGCTCGAAAATATCACAGCTTCCCAAGCAATGGCAATGATTGTTATCATCGCTTAGCATTTGAAAGGAATTAAAAATCATGTCATTTTTTCTCATGTGCACATGTGGCTTGCGTGCATGTGGGGGGCTGTACATGTACGGGCTGCGTGTGTGTGCATCTACATGCGGAGGTCTGAGGTTGGCCCTGGGAATCTTCCTAGATTGCTTTATACCACATTCTTCGAGGCAGGGTCTCTCATTCAGATCCAGAGCTTGTAGATACAGTTAGTCTCCCTAATCAACCTGCTCCCAGGATCCCCCTGTGTCTTTCTCCCAAGACTGGAATCACAGGCAAACCCTCCATGCCCACCTGGTATTTAAGTGGGTTCTGGGTTTCTGAACTCTGGTCATCTTGTTTGTATAGCAGGTGCTTTAGCTGCTGAGCCACTACCCCTTCCTTCCTTCCTTCCTTCCTTCCTTCCTTCCTTCCTTCCTTCCTTCCTTTTTGCTTTCTTTTTTTTCAATATATAACTTATTATGGGCTTTAGTTGGAGAACAGGTGGACTGTGGAGGATATGTATAGAAGTAATACAGCACCCCCACTTCCAGCCCCAGCCCCCACCCCAGAAGGCTTCTGCCAGTTGTGACCTCCAGGCATCGAGCTTGTACCAACCCTATACCCCCCACCCCCCACACACACACCAGGATTTGCAGTGTGGCATTCAGGGATGCTGCATCTGGACTGCCCTGGACTCTCCATAGGACAGAATATAGGCAATGCTGTCTTCATTAGGTTCGGCACCTTTCACTTTTATGTTTTGGAAGCCAGGGAACTGTAACTGGCTAAGTTACCCTGAGGACAGGACTCAAGACAGAGAGAGGATATCAGACAATGTAGAGAGGAGAGTTAGGCCTAGCCTCACCAGTACATTAGTGAACTCAGCCCTTCCAGCATGGCCACAAAAGCACCAAGTATGTGCCTGAGCCCGGTGACCACTCCACAGTCCCGTGGCTCCCTACCCACAAGGCCATGGTCTCTCCAGCAGCTAGCAGAGGAGCATGATGTGCCTTGAGGCTCAGCAGAGGTACTCTGATAGCCTGCGTCGCCAGTATGGCTATCAAGTAGCAGCAGAAACCCAGCCATAAGCCTCAGACCAGGCCAGGGCAGGGTGTTCCCTACTTTGAAGGACTGGCCCCAAACCCCACCCCCGTGCAGAGCAGACCAACCTCAGCTCTACAATGTTGCAACCAGATGCATGCTGCTGGCCCGGCTGGCCCGGTGGAACGCACTGCTGGCTCTCTCTCAGGGAGCCCGGATCCTGCCCCTTGGGGAGAGAGAGGCTGAGCTCACCAGCTTTCTCCATTCCTCTTTTTGATTGGCACTTTAATGAGGGCAGAAGGGGCTGACCCCCTGCCAAGGGGCCAGTTCATGCCCCGTTTATCTCACAGCCCGAGTCAGACTAAAACAACACTGCAGGCCTAGCCGCCAGGAGGCTGGGGGCCCGCCGCCCCCACCCTGGGTGATGGATTGAGTGACCGCAGTGAACTGGCAGCTGAAGTGTGTGGTGGCCGCACCTCCCTGTCAGTGTGCAACAAAGAAGTCCGGCCCCACCGGCCCGCTGGCCAAACTGCTCCCCTCCTTGGGGCAGATCCAGGGTCTTGGCCTTCCTCCCTGCCTCCTGAACAACAGTGCCAAGCTTCTAGAGACGGCTCTAGGGACTGGAGCCTGATATACTCTGGAACCATTCTGGGGTCCTGGGGTCAACGCCTGGTTGGGGGCTTTCTGAGGTTGCAAGCTTGGCTGACCATTAAATACTTCTTCGTTTTGGGTTCCAAGCTTCAGGGTCCAAGACAGAGCACTTTTCCCTGCCAGTGCCCCTCTCATATACATCTGACCAGCTCCAAGCCCACTCATGGGGGAGTCCAGCCAGGCCTTCCATGTGCTGTGCATCTGTGCGTGACATTGTCCACCTTGCTGAGCCTTTGAGTCTTCTTCTACAAAAGGCTTATATCTGGTGTCTCTCTCGTTGGGTTCCTGTGAGAATGAAAGTAAAAACTGCCAGCAAATCCTGCACTATCAGAACACAGGCTCCTAAAGCCTGGCCTCAGTTTCCCTGATTGCCAATAGCCATCTCTCTGGCACCCACAGCTCTGTTGGCTTTAATTTTTTATTAGATTTATTTATCGTGTGTGTGTGTGTGTGTGTGTGTGTGTGTGTGTGTGTGTCTGTGTGTCTGTGCTGTATGTCTGTGTGTCTGTGTGTGTGTGTGTGTCTGTGTGTCTGTGTGTCTGTGCTGTATGTCTGTGTGGATGGCATGCACATGGAGCTCAGAGGACAGCTTGCAGAAGTCAGTTCTCCCCTTCTACTCTATGGGTTTCAGGGGATCGAACTTGGGTTGTCAGTCTCAGCAGCTGACAATGTCATTTCCTGAGCCATCTTGCTGGTCCCTTTGACTGACTTTCTGAGGAGGTACCAGGGGCAAACCTGACTTTTCAATCAAGAGTTGCCACATGCCCTCCGTCGGTGCCCCGTCCTACAGCTTAGGGGTGATACATGGGGAAAGCGAGGCTCAGAGATGTCTATCTGCCCAGTGTTGTGCAGAGTAGATGCAGAGCGATTTCAACCATACATGACTCTGAAGTCCATGAAGCTACTCCCATGGCCCCGAGTCTTTCACTCAGGAATTTCCCTCTGGGGCAAAAGGAGACAGCCCCAGGTGCCCCCAGAGGTAAAGAGCCAGAGTGTGATCTGTAACATTTTCTGGGCCACCTGGGGTAGTCAAGATGCCAATCTCTGTCATGGTTCTGCTGGTGTCATCAAATGAACTTGAACTCTTAGCTATTCCCCAGACTTCACAGGAAGCAGGGGCCATGGAGGGAAATAACACCCCGTCAACATTAGAGGCGTTGCCATGGTAGATCCTCTGCCTCAGGATTCTCTAGGGCCCTATACCAAGAGCAGGACAGTCATAGGAGTCCCAGCTGTTTGGTTCCTTAGAGCCTTATCTATATACGCAGGCCTCTCTGGAGTGGGAAGGAGCCAGTCTCTACTTGGAGGAGACATTACCTCCCCGTGAACTCCCAAAGGGCAGGAGGCCAAGTCCCAGCCGAGGTCAGACAAAGTAGCATGGCCATGGTGGGACTCCACGTGGTTCTTCTGGTCCTTGGCGCAGGCCCTCCAACACAGGCATCTGGCCTTCAGCATTGATGTCCTCCTCATTGGACCAAAAAATGACTTACCTGAAGAAGGCAGGGCAGATGGGGCCTCAGGGGGAGGGATAAGTCTCAAATGCTGGGCCGACAGACAAATGAAAGTAGTCTTTGGACCTCAGTTAAGCCCCAGAGGCCTGGTGCCCAGACCCAAATCTGGCCTGGAGTGACCTTAAAACTTTTTTTCTAGAGATTTTCCTCCTTCCTGTCAGCTCCAAATCAGCCTTCTGCACCCTTTGACAAGTCATCCCCGGAAAGCCTTCCCTCACTCCCCCCCACCCCGAGAGCCCCAAGACGGAGCCCCATTCTGGGTCAGGTTCTGCTGGGCTCCACAAGACCCGCCCAAGAGGATGCCACATGTTAAGCATCAGGCTGTAGGAAGCCCGGCAGGCAGAGCTGTCTCTGCTTGTCTGAGGTCCCAGCAGACAGCCAAGCAGATATCTGATGTTTGCCGGATGCACACCCGACAAACTCCAGCAGGAACCAATGTGTTTTACACAGCACTGTAGTCCGCAAACCTAATAGGCTTTTGTTGGACATTTGATCAATGGATAGATGTGGGTGTGTGTGTATAATTCTAGCATATCTGAGGATATCCATGGCGGGGGAGGGAGAACAGACATTAAAAGATAAGCTTTCCAGTATTGTATACAAATGTTACAGAACAGGATACAAGAGAAGAACGGCTACAATATATAAAGAGCTGCAGGGAAGAGGAGGTGGAAAGGTTCTGAGAGCCAGAGGGGATGAATGGTCAACGAGGAAATAGTGTTCTCCAGATACGAAGGGATCACGGTGCATATGAGCTCACAGAGATCGTGACGGTATGTGCACAGCCTGCACAGGTTCAAGCCAGACAGGGTCCCGGCACTCAGAGGGGGATGTGCACAGGAGCTCCTGTCTCTAACCAGCTGACAACTTCTCACAAAGGAAAAATGATTTTTCTCCAGTGGAGTCTCATTGGACATATGAACCACACTTACAGGTAGGCCCTATGCCCAGCAATAGACAGCCAACAGAGAAAATCAATAATATTTTTGTAGATAACACCAGAGACTGTCTCTGGTCTCTGTATACACACACACACACACACACACACACACACACACACACACACACACACACATTGTAAGGAGGCCACTTGTTTGTTTCCTGGCTGCCCAGCAGCTCAGACCCAAAATAATCACACAGAAACTATATTATGTACAACACTGCTTGGCCCATTAGCTCTAGCTTCTTATTGGCTAACACTTATATCTTAATTTAAATTATCTAGTAATCTATGTGTTGCCACATGGCTGTGGCTTACTGGGTAAAGTTCCCAGCATCTGTCTCCTGCAGGGCTACATGGCTCTCCTTCTCTCTGCCTCCTTTCTTCCAGCGTTCAGCTTAGTTTTCCCCACCTAACTAAGTTCTACCTTTCTATAGGTCCAAAGCAATTTCTTTATTCACAGCATACAAAGGGGAATCTCTCTCACACACACACACACACATTAAATTAAATAAGAAAAGATTTATAGGGCCAGTGAGATGGCTCAGAAGGTAAAGGTTTCACAAACCTGCCGACTTGAGTTCAATCCTCAGAACCCTCCAGATACACACTTGTGCCCATACATTACCTCCTACCACACACACACACACACACACACACACACACACACACACACACACACACAGAACAACAGCAGCAGCATAATCATAATAAATTGAAAATATTAAAGAGAAGATTGCAGCCTTGTCTTTGCAGGGGGAGGGTCATACGCAGACAGAAACATGGCATTGGCTCTCTGAGAATTAGTGAGCGCCTAATATCTGCTTTCATTTTCCCCTTCTTTCCTGTCACAAAAATCATCTTTTTAATAATCCTGGAAAAATATTTTAAAACAATGAGCCCATGGATGGATCATCCACTCTGGGAAGCCCCTGGACCAGGAATTCTGGGAAACACAGGAAGCAGAAAGGTCATGGTTTATGGGGAAAATCCCACTGTTTGATGATGGGTCCAACTTCAGAGAACATGTCTCTCCTCACTGACTACGTGACACATTTAAAAAAAACCTTCATGTGTGCATGTGAGTATTCACGCATGTGTGGAGAGGTCAGGGGAGAAGTGGGCATTGGTTCTTGATGTCTCCTGGTTTGAGACGGCTTCATCTCCATTTTCTTTCCTGTTGTGTGTGCCAGGCTAGCTGGCCCCTGAGCTTCCAAAGGTCCAGTGCTCCACCTCACTGTATGAGCACCGTAATTACAGATACCGACGGCTACATCCAGTTTTGGGGTGGGTTCTGGGGACTTGAACTTAGGTTGCCCAGGAAGGGCTTTACCCAAGGAGCCAACTCCCCAACCCACATGGTCCATATTTTTTTAAAGTAGCACTTTCCAAAGTGTCGCTCAGTTGAATGTGAGACTACTTCTCCCTCTCTCCCTCTCTTCCTCTCCTTCCCTCCTTCTTCCCACTCTTTGTTCACCTGACATCTGGACAGAGAACCAATGTGGGATTGCCCTCTATTTGCTGTGAATATGTTTTATTATCATTGGTTAATAAAGAAGCTGCTTTGGCTTGTGGCAGGGCAGAATAGAGCTAGGTGGGGAAAATTAAACTGAATGCTGGGAGAAAGAAGGCAGAGTCAAAGAAACACCATGTAGCTGTCAAAGGAGACAGACGCCAGACGCCAGCCAGAACCTTACTGGTAGGCCTCATGATGATCCACAGATGAACAGAAATGGGTTAATTTAAGATGTAAGAGTTAGCTAGAAATATGCCTAGGCTATTGGCCAAACAGTGTTATAATTTACGTAGTTGCTGTGTGATTATTCGGGTCTAAGTTGCTGGGAAACAAAGAAACAGTCTATGGCTACAGAGAACTCTCTGGACAGACATATCTTTAATGAGGTAGGCTAGGAAAAGCCTCTTGGACGCTATGAGAGGTTAATCAGAACTCAAATCATTCCAATATTCATTTTATGGCTGTTCTCAAGACAGGGTCTCAGGTAGCTGAGGATGACCTTGAACTTCTGATTCTCCTGCCTCCACTTCCTGAGTGCTGAGATGATGGGCATACACCTTCATACCCAGTTTGTGCAGTGCTGGGGATCGAACGTAGGGCTTCAGGTGTGCTGGCAAGCACTCTACCCTCTGAACTACGTGCTAAGCCTTCAACACTCATTTTTAAAGCCAGTGAGGATTCTGTTGGGGTGGAGCTTGGTGGCAAGTCACTCACCGGCCTCGTGCATGCAAAGCTTTGGGCTGATCACCAGCTCCACAAATATAGTCAGGAATGCAGAGCCCAGCTCATGTGAGGAATTAAATGGTGGTTTAGGAAATCCCAAGTAGGAATTCAGAAATCAGTGCTCTCTCTCCAAAGGCCACCTGCAACCTCAGCTTCTTGGCAATGACCTATGAATGTCAGGCGATAAACAGTCTCTTCCAGCAGGCCCTGTCCCCAGGCCTATGGGATTCTGAACCCCAAGGAGCAGAGAGATAAGAGAAAGAGTCTGTGCTACCCTGCCCTACTCAGGAATACAACCGGGGTGGCTATGATCTTTTAACATTGTTTTACCCCTGGCTAGAGATGGGGGACAGATGGCTCTGGGTCTCACAGAGGCACAGATGGCTTCTCAGAGTCTTCCATCAAACAAATAGGGACATCAGATGAGAGGAGGAGAGAGGAATGTGGGATGGACAGGGCCTCCCTTCCTATGAAGGTATCAAGCCTGCCAGCACTGAGGAACATCCCTAGGGATAGAAGAAAGGTCCAGGCCATGGCTGAGACCAGAGATCTCAGGCTTCCCTGAACTCCAGGTGTGCTGGCTGCCTTTGAGTGTCTGTCACTGTCACCGTGAAGACGGAGCCAGACACTTTTTCTTTCTTCCCAGCCTCAAGCTGGGTCTTCAGCCCTCCTCTTCCATCTATTCCGGGGACTGGGACTTTCCGGGCAGCTGTATGTCACCTTTCTTTCCCAGCCCAGGCAGACCGCAGCTGCGTGCCCATTCCAGAGAAGACTGAGCTGAGCTCAGGGTTGGGAGCGTCTGTGTCACAAGATTGCAGTGGCAGAGCTGGGTGATTCATCCTGACACCCACCCATTCCAGGTCTTCCCTGTGATTGGAAGAAGTGATAGAGCCCTGCCAGAGAGATGTGAGGTGGACAGAGGACATCATGCTGAGAAGTCCAAGGATAAAGCCAAGTCTGTGACTCTGGCCTCAGCCCTTGCTCCTTACCCCTGGATAAGAGGCCTAGCCAGCTCTTCACATAGCCTTGTCGTTAGGACTGTAGTCACCCAGCCATGGTCTCCACAACCTGACTCTGATGAACCAACCCATCCTGGCCCTGTGAACTACCTGACATGGGTCCTGTTGTTGACTATGCCCACAGCCAATCATTCAACCTCTGCCCCACACTTCTTCTCTCAGAGAGTTTGCAGTTCGTGTCTGACTGGTTCTTTCTCTCTGGGCACAATACGCAGTACACCACAGGGCAGAATGAATAAATAGTAGGCTCTTGCCAGTGCCTGGGTGTGCGCCCCCTTCAGCGCAACTCAGCTCACTTCATGCCTTGGAGTCATGCGTATCCATACTCCAAGTGCCGTCGTGAATCCAGGCTGGGCAACCACTGGTGATGAGACAGTAAGAAGGGACAGAGGAGACGTGGTGGCTGGGCTGAGGGCCTCCTTCAGCTCTTCTTCAGACCCTTGTTACTGTGACAGAAACACCTGAGCAACTTAAGGAAGGCAGGGTTTAGTTCAGCTCACGGTTTCCAGAGCGCAGTCTGCCACGGTAGGGAAGGCACGGTGGCGGTGGCAGGAATGTGAGGTGGCTGGTCACATCACACCTGAAGTCACTGTCCTGGGACGGTCCTGATCTCATTCAGGGTGGGCCTTCCTCACTCACTCAGACCTTTCTAGACACATCCTCAGAGACACACCCAAAGGTGTGTTTCCATGGTGATTCTAAATCCAGTAAAATTGACAAGGAGGGTTAATTAACATGCCTCCCTCCTTTTTTCCAGGGAAGACCCTATGATGCCAGGGTTGCCCTGACACATATGCCCTCCTTTCGCTCAGATCCCGTGATGTGATAGCCCGAGAGGGCGTTTCTGCCCATAAGACCCAGTGCGGGGAGACTTACTTACTGTCTGAGGACAAGTCTAATTGTGTCAGGATCCCAGATCGAGGATGATTGTACTTTACCCTAGGGCGGGCCCTTCCCTTGCTCAGGAAGAAAGTGGGTGGCCTCAGAGGGTGTGCAGCTGGAGGCAGAGAAGGGCTGGGGGTTTGAGCTTGGAAGATGCCACGCGTCAAATGAGACAGCCCACCTGTCTCACTTGGCCCTGTCCTGGTGAGAGCGGAGGCCAAGGCCATCCTGCCCACCATGAACTTGGATAGGGATGGGAAGTCCTCTGATTAGTGAAAGGAGGCAGCCGCTCCCTCCTGGGGCCTTCCTTCTCAGGCTCTCACCTGGGCCTGTGGGGGTGGGGACCCGGGAAAGAGGCAGGTGACAATCCCCCCAGGAGAGGTGACAGCCCCGAGGTGGGAGCCGCCACCGCCACCTGAGAGTGGGTGAGGAACGGGTTAGCTGGGTGAAAAGTTCGCTGCGAGGGGAGCTGTCTGTTTCCCTTTCTTAATTTATCCACTATTTGGCTAACCTCACTCTGAACCCAGGCCCGAGACCCCTCGACTCTCTCCCCCGCCTCCCCACTGGGCTCCTGGGCCACCACTAACCCTTCGTCTGCCTGTGGCCAGGCAGGGACACGCTGGCCTTGAAGCATCCTGGGGCCCACAGGCTGCCTGGGGGAGAGGCTTGCTGCCTGGCCGGCAGTTATTTATGGCTGAGATCGTCTCTCCATCTTCAGTGACCAAAATAAAGTCCAGTTGCCACTTGGTCTGGGGCCCCAAAGGCCAGACATCCGCCAAGCTGTACAAGGTGTCCCACCCGTCGCCTTCACCGGGTACACAATGGCACCGAGACAGTGACCTTTCCTTCACGGCCATCTGTCATTCTGGCCTAGGACTGCAGCTGGACACACGGACCTGGTGTCAGACTTCCATCTCTCCTTGTTGCTCAGAGCGGGCCCCCGCAGACTCATCTCTATCCCAGTACCAATTTCTCTCCCTCTTTGCGCCTCCACCCCCGGTTTTATATCCTATTTGTATAAATGTTTATATTCTACCTATTTCCGGTGTATTGTGAGTGCTTGCATGCACACGTGAGCACACGTGTGGAGGCCGGAGGTCAGCTTGTAGGAGCTGGTTTTCTTTCTGTCCTGTGGGATCTGGGGACTGAACTCAGGTGATCAGCTTTGATAGCAAATATTTCACCCTACATCATCCAGCTGGCCCAGCTCTTAATCTCTTACACACATGAAAAGAGGGTGCGTCCAGTCGACTCTGACAAGGGGACAGGCTGGGGAGCCAAGACAATACCCTCGGTATCCTCGTTACTGACAGAACCACCACAGTAGCCAGTGTGGTCAGCCCGGCGCTCACTTTCTATGACAACTCCTCTTGGTTGTCAGCTCGACCCAACCGGGAAGAGAAAACCTCTCTTGAAGTCCTGCCTCCATCAGGTTGGCCTCTGGCCGTGTCTGTGGAGCATTTTCTTGACTGCTAATTGGTGTGAGAGGGTCTAGACCACTGTGGGTAGTGCCATCCCCTGGGCAGCTGGGCCTCGCTGGGCTGTATAAGAAAGGTAAACATGCCAGGCGGTGGTGGTGCACACCTTTAATGCCAGCACTTGGAGAGGCAGATGGATCTCTGTGAGTTCAAGGCCAGCCTGGTCTACAGAGCGAGTTTCAGGACAGGCTCCAAAGCTACACAGAGAAACTCTGTCTTGAAAAACAAACAAAAAAAAAAGAAAGAAAGAAAGAAAGAAAGAAAGAAAGAAAGAAAGAAAGAAAGAAAGAAAGAAAGAAAAAGGAAAAAAAAAAGCCAGGGAGCAGTGTTCCCCTGTTGTCAGTACTTCAGTTCCTGTTTGAGCCCCTGCCCTGATTCCCTCAATGATGGATTGTGACCTGGAAACATAAGCCAGAGGAACCTTTTTTTCTTCCAGTTGTTTTTGGTCACGGTGTTTCTCACAGCAATGAGCAAACTAGGCCACCTTCCCCTCACTCTCATAGTCCCACTGTGCTCTGTCTGGCAGCTCTGATGCTCACTTGCTCCCAGAAAGCAGTAGAATAAAAATACAAAAAGAACAATTGTCTCGTCCCTGTCACCTCTGGGCCTCGGAGGCCTTTCCTGGATACTCTGCTCTGACTTGGGGGTGCACAGGTATGTGTGGTCAGAGCGTAGTTTGCAAGGGTAGTAATTCGGACCTCACGGGCATGGGGTACATATCCCTCTGTAGCCAACAAGGGACAGAATATTCTGTTGTGTATGGTATATGTGTTTATATGTATATGTGTTTATATTTTATGTGTGTGGAGGTTATCTGTTGCTGTGAAGAGACACCAAGGCCATGGCAATTCATAAGGAAAACATCTCATTGGGGCTGGCTTGCAGTTCAGAGGTTTAGCCCATTATCATCACGATGAGAAGCATGGTGGTGGGGAGGTAGCTTAGAGTTCTACAGTTGGACTGGCAGGTAGCAGGAAGAGGGTTCTGGAAACCTCAAAGCCCACCCCCAGTGACACACTTCCTTCAACAAGGCCATACCCCCTAATAATGCACCCCTATAGGCCTAATGGGGGCCATTTTCATTCTAACCGCCACAGGCATCTTCCTCAGCCATTTTCCACCCTCTTTTCTGAGGCAGGGTCTCTCACCTAGCCTTTCCGGATCTGGAAGGTCTTCTCTAAGGAGTTGCTTTGGTCACAGCCCTTCCCTTCCCTGTCTCTTTCTCAAAGATGTGGCGGGAGGTTTCTAATCCCTCTCAGGATCCACTGTGTCCTCCACGGTGGCTCTGGTTCTCTCCCCAGCTGTTCTGACCTTTTCCTTCTTCCACAGAGCCTCAGCACCCCTGCCTCTCTGCATGCTCCCTCTCTCCACACTCACATGCTTGCGTACAAAGATGTCTTTGGAGATCTTCCCCATTCCCACCTAGCACACATTCTAACAGACAGTTATTTTCAAGGCTGGCCTCTGCTCCTGAGAACAGGAAAGGTGAATGAGCCCAAGTCACCTACAGCAAATGAGGAAGATAAATCAGGGCCCTTCCCAGGATTTCCTGATTTCTTCTTCTGAGGGCCTGGGGTGGCTCATGGCTCCCAGAAGACACTGCAGGCCCCAAAGAGCCTCTCGCCCTGCTAGGCGGGGGCATTTGTTACCAAACAAGGGCAAAATGCACTGGAGCCTGCGTGGCCTCTGAGTCTGGACAGTAGGAAAAGCTGCTCCAGGTGCCACCAGTGGACGGAGAGGCCACGTGGCAGTCTGGTGGTGGGTAGTGAGGGAGTCCCTCTCCCCCTCTTCCTCAGGGAAGTGGGGATGGGCTGACAGACAGGTCAGGCCTGCTGCCAAGCACCACACTGCCAACTGCCCACCAGGATGCTAACTGACTGCCCGTCTTTAGGATCCTGCCAACTTCCTGTCACCTTGCTAGCCAACTGCCAGTCAGACCAAGTCCTGGGAACTCCAGAGTGCACGTCAGGACCTCAGCCAGCTGTCACTCCCAAGACCCAGGGGGCAAGTCAGGGGTCCCACCACTGGTCACCCTGATGACAGCCACCGTTTGTGCTGCTGAGCATCCTGCCACCCCCTTCCTGGGCAAGGAGCTCACCATCTCCAACTCTCAGTCTGTGGGCTCCCAGGCTGATTTGCTTCTTGGCTGCAAGGGACATAATGCAAGACTTAGGCTTTGTTGTCAGAGCATCCTCTGGCTGCTTTCATCGGTTTATATGAGGGCAAGGGACTCAACCCAAGCCTGCTGTAGCCAAGGAGAGTTAAGTCTGGGTAATTAGCATCTTGCTTTTCCTAACTGTCCTTGAACCTGGGAAAGTATGACTGAGGCTGGAACTGAGGCAGCCTTCTTGTCACAGCTGAGCAGAAGGTGATCAGTCCAGACATACGGAAGTGAAGGAGACAGAGAGGCTGGTGTGGGTCAGGTCCTGGGTTCAGCCATTTCTGACACCAATTACCATTGGGCTTTTTGGACCCGAGAACCAATAAACCCTGCCTTTTACCAAGTAGGAATGGCTGTGTATAATGCCAGCAATCAAAGGGAATTTTTCTGCTGTCGATGGGGGGGTGGGTAGTAGTGGTGGTATTACCTGCTGGCTAGGACGCCAGCTCTTAAATTTCTGTCTGAAAGGGTTAGGCAGGCCTCACTGGATTTGTTTACCCTGGTTGTGACTGCTGGCGCGTGGGCACAGGCCAGATGCTGCCTTGCTTCAACTCAGAGGCCGAGAGCTGGAACTGGGTCCCTCTCTGTGGCTTGGTGGCACCTGGGAGTACTGGGACTCAAGGTGATAGCAGTGCGGTGTCTGCCAAGTTCTCCAGCCTGGTTTTGAACTCCTCACATCCTTCTCAGAAGCTGAGATGTCACCGCTCTTTATTGCTGAGGGCAGGGAGAAAGAAACGGAACCACTGTCTTGAGTGAGTGAGGTGGGGGCTAGGGGGTGGCTGACTTGGGGCTGGCAGACTCCACCTGGGGACATTGTCTACAAGCTTGGCATTCTTTCCCCTGGTGCCACTGACTCATGTTTGCCATCCCATGCAGGAGCTGGGCAGGTGCTGGGTACACTGTCAGGGGCTCTGGGAATTTATTGATTGGAACGATCTGTATTAGGTATTTGGTTTAAGCAGTTTTATTTATTGATATGTGTGCACTCACCCACACATACAGACGGCAAAGGAAGGCTTGGGGTGCCCTGTTCTACTGCTTTCTGCCCCTGTGCTAGCTTGCTGATCACTGAGCTAGCTTGATAGCCAGCAAGCTCACGAGAGCCTCCTGTGTCTCTCATCCTACCCCTACCTGCCCACGGTTGCCAGGATCACAGGCCCTCAGCCACTCCCGACTTTACATGGGTGCTGGGGATTTGAAATTGGGTCCTCATATTTTGCACAGGAAATGAATGCTCTTATCAAACCATCTCTCTAGTCTTAGTCCTGAGGTACTAGGTTTGTCCCTGGCCGCTGAGGCCATAAGGAGAGGACAGGAATAAATAAGGTGGGAGAGAGGAGAGAGAGAGGAGAGAGAGAGAGAGAGAGAGAGAGAGAGAGAGAGAGAGAGAGAGAGAGAGAGAGAGAGGATTCACATAGACAGACAGACAGGCTCTCAGCTGATCTGGACAGACAGAGCCAAGCTGGCTTCTCTCCCTTAGGCATCTCACACAGCGCATGCAGCAAGAAGGGTGGGCTGGGCTAGACCCTCGCCTGCCCACCCCCAGCACAAAGCCCAGGCACTTGGACTCCAGCGTGGCACTTGGGACGCTTAAACTCACGTCACACTCACTCCAGGGTGGAGCAGCTGGCGAGTGCAGAGCCAGGTTCTCCTGCCTCTCCCAGTCTGGGGTTTGGCCCAGACCCAGTCACCTTCCCAGGCAGGATCCAATTCCACCCCAGCAGCAGCCTGGGATTGAGCACAGCGGGTGTCTTCTTCAACCGCTGGTTTCCTTTGTCTTGGGAACCTTGAAAAAATGAAAGGAATGATAAGGATTTGTTTTGGGGTGGGGGTTGGTAGAAAATTCTGCAGACTCTGGGTAACTCACCAGGAGAGAGGCAGAGGCCTGAGTAGAGACCTTTTGGAGGTTTAGGGATGCTAACCCTGGAACAGGAGAGGTTTACGCTCCTGGATCTGCTGGCCTCCTGGGGGACAGGCCACCAAATCTTCCTGGATCTCAGTTCCCACGGCTGTGTGCAGCAACTGATGCCGACTTCTTGCTCTTTTTTATTTAATTTTTTTTTTTTTATTTTGAGAAAGGACAGCTCTGGTTGTCCTGGGACTCACTATCTATACAGATTAGCCTGGCCTTGAATTTACAGAGATCTGCCCGCTTCAGCCTCCTGAGAGCTGGGATTAAGGGTGTGGGCCACCACACCCAGCAGCTATGGGTTTTTTGAAACCTCAGAGGCTACTCTCAGCGTCATTCCCCTGCCCCAGCAAGGACCTGCCCCACCCCAGTCCTTCTCTAACAGTCCCACTAACTGGGGACCAAGCATTCAAACATGAGCCCAGGGCGGCCCTTGTCATTCAAGCCATTAGCCCTGGGGTGTTGCTAAGGAGAAACAAGTGACCCAAAGATCAAACGCTCGTAAAAGGGGGGTACTCAGCTCTTTAGAAGACATTCCACAATGTCCAGGGGGCTGTTTTTGATCGTCAGCTAGTGGGTGAAGACAGGGGTACTGTCAGGGGCACTATAGAGCCCAGGACAGCATTGCCTGTCCACAGTGGCCCTGTATACTAGGACGAAGGTCAGCTTCCATCTGGCAGTCATGGCTGAAGAGGACGTTAGTGCAGACGGTCAGGTTGTGCCAGACGCTCTGCCCTCACGGAGAGTCTGGTCTTAAGGAAGCAAATGCAGCAAGCAGATATTGTTCTCAGACGTCCATCAACTGTGATGGACGGATAAACTGTGGTCTAGTCAAAGAATGGAAGAATTGTTTGGCTGTCCAAAGGAAGTGGCATTGTTTGACATTTTCCTTTCCTACTCATATCTGTATGTACGTATTTGTATTGCTTTCTTTTTCCTGCCTTAGTAACTGGCTGAGAACTTTTAAGTCTTACATTGAGTAGAAGTGGAAAGAGGACGTCTTGTCTTGCTCCTAATTTTGGTGAAGGCTCTCAGTTCTCCTCCACTTAATATAATGTCAACTAGAGGTTTGTTGTATATAGAATTTATACTGAATGGTGCTCAGGTTGTCCCTAGTCTCTTTTGACTTTTATGGTGAAGGGATATCAAGTTTTATCAGACCTTTTCAGCATCTCTTGAGAAGGTTGTGTGATTTTTATCTTGATTCTGTCTATATACTGGTTTTCCTTTTTGAGAAAAAGATTTTATTTTTTAATTATGTAAATATGTGTATGTATGTTTGTGGGTTTGTGCATGTAGGCCCATGTGTCCACGAAGACCAGCCCTGAAAAATATATTACATGCCATTGGATCACACAGTTTAATGAGTTTTACTTTTTTTTTTAAAGATGTATTTATTTATTATGCATATAGTAGCCTACCAGCATCACCAGGTCCCATTATAGGTGGTTGTGAGTCACCATGGGGTTGTTATGGATTAAACTCAGGACCTCTGGAAGAGCAGCTATGTGCTCTTAACCACTGAACCATCTCAACAGCCGACGAGTTTGGCTCTTATGTCAATAAAGCTACGTGGTGTGCGCTGACCAGACAGCGTCCAGGGTCAGGACAAGTCACCCGGGCAGAGTGATGGCTGCTCTTGGTTGTCAACTTGATTACATCTGGAATTAACTAAAACCCAAGTGGTTAGCAACACCTCTAGGGATTCTTTTTTCTTAATTAAAGACTCATTTTAATCCAGATCTTTTGAGGAGGGACGATCCCCCTCCAATCTGGGCCACTCCTTCTGTTGGCTGCCTGTATAAAGGACATGGAAGAAGGAAGCTCACTAGCAAGCCCATTCCTTTATTGGCATTAGAGCCTACTTCTTCAGGATTCTGGTGAATACTGAAGACCAACTGAGACATTTAGTCTCATGGGCTGAATATCTGGATTCTTGGACTTTTCGTTGGTTGACAGCCACTGTTGGACTAGCTTGACCACAGCCTGTAAGTCATTCTGATAAATCCCATAAAATCCATAAATGTATATATATATGTATATATATATATGTGTGTGGTTTATATATCTATGATATATGATATGTATGATTTATACACACACACACACATACACACACACACACACACACACACACACATTCATTCTTTGTTTTGTTCTAGAGAATCCTGGCTAATGCAGAGAGTTTTTGCTACCAGTTACTTTGGTATGATACCTCTGTGTGGACCCTGCAGCTCAGTCTTTCTGTTCACCCTGGACATTCCCCATTTGGAGAACAGAATCCCAGAGAGGCGACGGATGCCATTCCAACTGTGCCTTCGGAGGTGACTCTGCTGTTTCTTCTCTTCCCAAGCCATGGGGGCTGTGAGTGTCAAAGGGTTCTCAGAGACAAGGATGGCAGATTAGCGTGCCCCAGGCACTGAAGAACTGCAACCCATCTTTCTAGGAAGAACCCTCCATTCTGCTGGGGACTCCACACTTGCCCTCCCGAGGCCTCGCCTCACTCCTGTACCATTGCCCATGATGGGGTCTTCTGGGTATCAACTTATCACACCATAGTTACAGCCAGCCATGCCTTGAGGGACATCACGGGCCAAGCAATGGCAGTGAGTGATCCAGGGATCTTGAGGGGCAGGCCATCAGGTCAGGTCTGGGGTGAGAATATTCTGTCACTCACTGCTTTAACTTCACTGTGCCTTCCTAAGCTCAGTCCACACTGGACAGTCACACAGCCCAAAGACAGAAGGGCAGGAGAGATGGTTTTACAGAGGAGGTGGCTGAGCCCAGGTTGGACCCCGAGGATATGAATTCCTTTCTATAATGGTGAATGGTAACTGTTATCAAGACAGAACCTAGAATGACCTGGGAGGAAGGGCCCTGTGGAAACTGTTTTATGTGGAAAGAGACATCCTAATTGTGGGAAGGACCACTTCCTAGGTTGGAGATTTTGGCCTGTTTTGAGACCGAGGGTGAGTTGAGCCCTAGCATGCTTGCATTCATGGTTCCTACTGCAGATCTTGCATTCATGTCTCTGGCTGCAGACATAAGGTTCCCAGCTACTTTATGCTCTGACTTCCTCAACTTCCCCAGCATGATGGACTGTCTCTTGGACCATGAGCCCGAGCAAACCCTTTCTTCCTTAAGTGCTTCTGTCAGAGTGTTTTATTAGGACGACGGGACAGGAGAATCAGACAACCTCCCCTCCCGCCAGATCCCAGGGCCTCCCACTTCCTGTAGAGCTTTCTGACTTCATGGTTGGCCCCAGAAGACTGGGAAAGTTGGGGTGCGTGTCTGAGCCTTGGCTCCACTTGGAGGGCTGTGGCTGAAGACCTCAAGGACTGAGAGAGCTGGAGCTTTGAACAGATGAGGCAGAGTGGCCCTCAGGGTTGTGAAGAACTTAGTCCCACTCTCTACAGCCCTCCATGTAGATACAGGTGGAGTTGGGTGTGCGCACATACGTGTATGAGTGCATGGGATACATGTGGAGATCAGAGACAATTCTGAGGAAATTGGTTCTCTCCTTCTACTCTGTGGACTTCAGGGACCTAATTCAGGTCATCATCAGGCTTGACAGTAAAGTGCTCTTATTGTCGAGCCATCTCTCTGGCCCCTAATCAATGTTTTTTTGATTGTGGTTTTGATACAGGGCCTCCCGCATCCCAGGCTGGCTTCAAACTCTTTATGTAGCTGAGGACAGCCTTGAACTTTTGATTCTCTTGCCCCCATTTCTCAAGTACTAGGAATAAAAGCATGTACCAAGCCTGGTTTTTGCGGTATTGGGTATCAAGCCCAGGGCTAGACAAGGTTCCACCAACTGAACCGCACTCCAAGACCCAGGGAATGTTTGGGAACTGAGTATGAAGTGTCTGGGAGCGGTTCCAGCCCTGCCTTCTGCGTCAGCAGATATTTCTCGCCTTTTGGCTTTGCCTAAAGTGAGCAGTGTGTGTAGAGAAGTCCTCTGGCCGCTTAGTTCTGTCCCAAATCCTGAGAAACGGAAAGATGCTCTTCGGGGGGAGGGGGTCCCCCATGGGCCTCCTCCTTCCTCCCCCACCCCAGAGCTGTCCTTTGAGGACCTCAGCGTCCGTGCTTTGTGGCCTGGGTTCTTTTTGTCTGTCTGTCTTCCACCAGATAGGAACGTTGCAAAGGTGAACGCTGCCTCCCTTGGGATGGGGCTCTAAGGTAGGAGGGGCAGGGGCCTAGCAGTGCCTCTTGGAGTCAGCTCTGGGGCTTTAGACATCAGCTTGTTCCTGGGAGAGTTGGTTTCTCAAAGTATTTGGTCCCCGGGAGCTACTGGTGTCCACAGGACTGAATTCCTGACCACTGGCCCAGCCAGACAGCCTGCTCCCTGGAGCAGGGCCAGTCAGGGCTGAGGTCTGATGCCTCCCTGGGCTTGGCACCCACCCCTGATCTGCTTCTCTTTGGGGCTGGGGAGGAACCTACAGCCTGGCAACTGGGTCATTTCCCAGGACCCAAGGCTTCTTTGCAAGGTTGGCACAGCCTGTTATGTTCCTCAGGGGGCTGGCGCTTGTCATTCTCCTTCTCTTGGACAAGCAAAGGGACAGAATTAGCTCTCCACTCTCACTCTTGAAGCTCTCCAGGCAGTCAAACCATCCCAGTGAGGGACCAGAGAGGGTTCCTGGGAATATGCCCAAGGCCTTTTCCCTGGTTCCTCTGGGAAACAATCCAAAAAAAAAAAAAAAAAAAGACCCAAAAAAGACCCAAAACGGGGTGTTGGTGTGTGTGTTGTGGGGGTCACAGACTCCATCCGACTACCAAAAGAAATCATTTGCATTCTGGGAAACTCAGAGATTTCCGTGTAAGCAAGGTGATGATCATTCTTGGTGGGGTGTCCCCGGGGTAGGCCATGAGCACAGAAACACATCAGCTGCTCAGAGATGGTCAGGAAACTTGGGGGCTCAGCAGGCCGGATCCCCACCTTACCCCATGCACTTCTCCCTGTCCACTAAGATGGACCCCCTCACCCCAGCCTCTCTCCTGGAGGAGTCAACCACAGGCACCTGCCTTGGCTGAGGAGGGTAGTAACATTCCACACATTGGAGACACCTGTCCTCAGGGACCAAAAGGAAGCTGATGGATGGTCCCGACTTGACTCCTTGTTGTTTGCTACTGTCTGGTGCGATGGGAATCCAGGAGTCGGAGCTGTGTTCAAATTCTGGACCTGGCCAAGCCGACATCCTGATCTGTACTCAACTTCTCATCTGTGGAACAAGCTTCCAAATTCTCCCTTTGGAAGAGTGCTTGGGAAGAGAACCAGGCACCACCTCTGCAGCCATTGCTCAGCTCCAGCAAGGGGCCCTGGGATACTACATCCTTGAGTTGAAGTCTTCTTCCATGGTTTGGTAGAATGTGTGATCATAGTTTAGCTTCCCAGGATATTTGGCAGGCATGGTCACATGACTGAATCTGGCCAATGAAATGGGAGTGGAAGTGCCATACACTATTTCCAGGCAGAACTTGAGGGCATGATGGTGGGCCAGCGTACATCTGCTCCCTGGGACAACTCGTCTCGGGTAGTGGCTGCCCAGAGTGAAGACGGTTTCGTGAATAAACTGAGTTGCAGGGCAGACACCTTTCCTGTTGGAAGCCATGGTGATCTGGTGGTCATATCTGGCTGACACCCACCACCAAGTGGTTATATTGTTCATAGTGGTTGCTTTGAGCTGTGTTTTGTTTTTGTATTTTGTCTTCAGTAGCCGCAGGGAGAGCTGGTAACCAACACAGCAAACGCCATGTTTTAGGCTGGCAGTGCCCTGCTAGTGCTTCATGAACATCGGATGCTATTCCCAATTTTCCTGTCTGGGGACCACTCACCCTGCTCTCTGCCACTCACCTGTAAAAGCTGTATAGATGGACGCTATTCCTAATCTTCCTGTCTGGAGACCACCCCTGCCTGCTCCTTGCCACTCACCTGTAAAAGCTGTATTGATGGACGCTGTTCCAGACAAGTCACACTGCTCTTTGCTCCACACTGACCACAGAGTCACTGACTGAATTTTCTCAGCACGAGAGTCACACCAGAGAACCATGGGTACCTCTACTCTGGTCTGGGACCATGCCAGCTTCTTCTGTTCTCTGGGCTTTCCCTTCTCCCACAATCAGATGTGCTGTGGGGTCTGTAGCACCCCACAGTGCTGGCCAAAATGATGAGGTACATCTTCTGCTGCTGTCATCTCGGCTTTTTCACGCGGGGTAGACAGCGGGTGCTCAGCGAAGGCTGACTTTACTTTTAAGTTGGTGGCCAGTGGGGTGAAGAAAGGACAGACAGTACTATCTGTGGTGAGCTCTTCTGTAGATTAGCTCTCAGGGATCCTACAAGGGAAGCTATGTGTCTGGAAGGGCTCCCCTGACCCTCATTCCTAGGACTGGGCTGCAGGCCCTCTCCTGCTCTCTGTAGACCCTGAGATGAGCCCTTCCTTCTCAAAGGATGGGGCTTTGTGGTTGGGACAGGCTCCTTCCCAGCTGCCTCCCTCCCAAGGATGGGAACAAAAGGAAGCTGCGCAAGCCACCTCTTTATTTGCGTTACTGCCATTTAACCAGTTTGCATGAGCTGAGGGTGACAGGGTTTGGAGGGGAAGGCAGGGTGTCTGGGGACAGACTCCCCTGGACAGGGTCGATGCACACTGCTCAGGTGGGTTAGACTGGAGAAGCAATTTAACAATAAACCTACAGAGTGAGAGAGGTGCGAAACTGTCAGGTGGCTGCTGAATGGCGTCTCGCCTCCCCATGGGGGTCAGAGTTACACACATCAGTCCTGCACGAAGGTCCTGGAGTTGACCCGGGAGCCACAGAATCTTCACTAGGGACAGGAACAGTCCTGCTCCCCCAGCAGATGTGCCGACGCACAGGCACACGGATGTGTGCCCGGGTCCTGTGGCTCCCCCCAGGCTCCGTGGCTCCTCAGGTGTGTCTGAAGAGCCTCTATGTCCTCCCCTTAAAGGTGTTCATACAGGTGTACGTCCCTGAGAACCTGTGGATCTCCTCCAGTGCAGCCTGTGGGAGTATGCTGGGGGGAGAAGGGAAGACGATTAGTAGGGTGGGCAACAGTGACAGGGTCAACGGTGGCAATGTCACACCAGGTAGTAGACAATGGTTTCAGAGCCTCTGCAACCCACACACCAGCTCCCCTTCCAAAGACAGCACCTGAACTCTGAGAATCAGCACTCTGATTAGGTGAGGGGCCAAGCATAGGAACGGCAGAGGGAGTGTGTTCTCAGCAGCTGCTGCACTTTCCATGTGTTCTGGACTTTCCAAGATGCAAGCTGAAACTTGACTGTCTTTGTGGTGAGACAGAGGTGGCTACGTCATGAGGGGATCCACCCAGTCTTGGATTAATGGGCAGTCTGAGTGACTCTGTTATAGAAACAAGCTCTCGGGGCATACTTGCTCCGTCCTGTATGGGCAAACTCTCCTTCGTGTCACAAGGCAGCAGGAAGGCCCCTGCCAGATGCCATGCCATGCTCTTGGGTGTCTCAGCCTCCAGAACCCCAAGATGGATACACTTCTGTGGGTTTTTGCTTTTCAGTCTTGTTCTATTTTGAATTATGTATTTTGTGCCTGTTTGTGCACTTGTGTGCAGTTGCTCACTGAAACCAGAAGAGGGCATTAGATCCCCCTGAAACTGGAGTTAACAGGAGGTTGTAAGCTGCCTGAAGTGGGTGCTGGGAACTGAATTCTGGTTTTCTGCAAGAACAAGTGTTTTTAACTTTTTAACTGCGGGTCATCTCACCAGCCCTCCTTTTAAAAAAATCTCTCTCTCTCTCTCTCTCTCTCTCTCTCTCTCTCTCTCTCTCTCTCTGTGTGTGTGTGTGTGTGTGTGTGTGTACACAGTCACCTGCTCAGTGCAGGAAACATATGAAGGGCAGACATCAGTGTTAGAGAATCCAATTCAGATTCTCAAGCTTACATAGCCAGCACATCGCCGTCTGAGCCATCCCCCCAGTTTGGTGCCTGCTCCTCTAGAGGATCCCTCTGGCAGCCAGAGAGCACCCTGGACTGAAGGTCAGGGTATGCTGGGACAGTGTGACCACTCCACGTGCCCTCTCCCCTGCTCTCCACGCCTCACCTCTGCCTGCACAGAGGCTAGCAGAGTGGCAGACAAAGGGCCGGTTGCCACTGTTCCCTTAGTCACACAGCCAAGGGTGTGGCCTTCCTGCGAGTGGATGTTTGACGATAACAACAGGGTGAGCCTGGAACCAGGGGCTGAACTTCCTGACAAGCAGGAGCCACAGTCGCGGCGGGAGCGACACAGCCCTCCCTGTGTGGAGAGCACACTGAGCCACAAGCACTAACTAGCCCCTTCAGCATGGGACCCAGATGTAAGGTCTTGCTGCACCGAGTCTGGACAGTTTGAGGCAAAGTCCGTGCTGGGAAAATTCTAGAGGAGAAGATATCTCCATTAGGAAGCCCACCTCCCAAGGCAGTCTTCCCTGGTAAACCCCACCTCGCTAGAGCTGAGACACTTCTCCAAACACTGAGCCTTCGGCCTGAAAATCCTGTTGTCTTTGGACTCAGCTAAGCTACCTGGGAGCTGGGGCTATGCCTGATGCCTGCCTGCAGAGCAGTGGTTCTTAAAAATGTGGTCCAGGAACTCTTGAGGGTGCCTGAGATCTCTCTACGATACTTATAGTAATACCACAGTATGATCTGTTTTTCTCTTCTTCCTTCCTTCCCTTCCTTTTCTTTTCCTCTCCCTTCCTTCCTTCCTTATTTCTCTCTTTCTCGGCAGGGTCTTTACAGAATATCATCCAGGCTGGCCTCAAACTGACTGTGTAGCTGAGGGTAATCTCACACTTCTGATCCTCCTGCCTCTTCTAGGCAGGCTCTCTACCTACTGAGCCGCACCCCCAGCCCAACGTTTGTCTTTTTTCCTTCTATTTTCTCTGCACGTGCGGTGCAGGTTTCTCAGGGGTTTTGCTACAGGGGACTATCCCAACTGACAGAAATCAGATGTAAGAACCTAGTTGTTTCAGATTAAACCAGACAATGACGAGATCTACAAGAACACAACCCGCATCTCTCCTGATTACTTGTCTGTGGTGTTTTAGAAAGTATAATTGCGGTCACAAAAAATATATTTAGGAGTTGAGGCTAGTTTGGGATACCCAGTGAGATCCTGTCTAAAGAAACTCAAATGGCAGGAAAACAAACAAAGCAGCTATGATAACTTAATAGTTCTGTTACCGTTTTCTATAACTGAAAAATAGTATAAATAGAAACTCCTGTTAAAACTTCCCCCTCAGTTTTAATTTCTAACGCAGTAAGTGGTAGACAAAACTCACATAAACAAGAGCTGTTTGGATCCCTCAATCATTTAAACCAGGCAGAGTAGTGCACACTTATAATCCCAACCCTAGAGAGACAGGAGAATTGCAAGTTCAAGGCCAGCCTAGGCTTTATAGTATGTTCCAGGTAAGTCCCTCAAAAATAAATTTAAAAAGAAATGAAAAAAAATAATAACAGACCTCACAGAGAGCCGTCGACCAACAAGTCGGCCTTACTGCTCAGCTCAGTCTACTACCACTAGACTACTCAGTGCTACTCCTCAGCACCCTGCCCGCGGCAGACATGACTAATCAATTCTACACTCACTTTCTCCTGCCTGATGCCTTTTCTCCACCAGGGCCCACTGGACCTCGACCCGGTGAAGAGCTCTCTCTCCCCACCCCATACCTTTTCAAGAGAATGAGGATATTCATGGTCCACGGGAGCAAGAGGAGGGCCTGGTTTTGCTGCACAGCCTCCACCGTCCTCCGGGCTACTGTCTCTGGCTTCAACGGTGGGAAGAGGTTGGGAAACCTGAAGGCAGAAAACACTGATTTCTCCAGAAGCTGGCCTTTCGGCTGGGCCCCTTAGTGAGTGGCTAGTGTGTCTGAGGGCATCACTTGGGCTCTCTTCTCTGAGGGACTGGAGGCTGTGGGATTCTCCCCCAGTCCACGCCTGTTCGAGTCCCTCAATCCTGGTCCCTCCTGCCTCACCATGTGAGTGGAGTTTGCCCACTAGCAGGGGGCATCTCTAATAGAGTCAGGGAATCAGAGTCCACAGTCAACGGCATGGGTCAGCCCTCAGTCTTTCTTACTGGGCCATCTTTCCTCATCAGCCATTCTCACAGCATACACACTCCTCCTTGATCCCCCCCGAGAGATCACTCAGCCTCCCCTATCGCTGGGGGACCTCTGATTTTACCTCCTTTCTAGTTGCCTTAACCACAACCACACCAGAATAGCCTTGCTCAACAGATTGCTCCCTGTCAAGGGTCTGTCTCCTCCATCAGGTTAGATGTTTCCTGAGGGAGAAGGCTCAGCGAATCTCACTGCCTGGTGCATCCTCAGGATCTAGTAAGACCTGGTACACAGTAGGTGCCTAATAAATACTTGTCATTTTGCCCCACTCCTCTGTTGGGCCTTTCTGCCTGGGAGGGCCTCAGCCTGCTGGTTCACTAGCCTGTCAGTCAAATACAGAATGACTTTCCACGGGACTTCCAGATGAACAGGCGTCAAATAAACAACAGGCGCTTCCCACGCCTGTCCAGAAGCATCTGACCCCAGAGCTATGCACCCATTTTCTTCCCTAAGTGTTGGGCCCATGCACAAATATTCTCTCCAACTTATGGATAAGGAAACAGCGGAGCAGGGGGCAAACGGGTGAGCCCCTAGCACTGCTCCAGCGGCTGTTTCTGGCTCTTCTTGCTCTCCTCAGTCTGAAGGTACAGGGCATGGGCTGCTGGCCCTGACCTCTGTCCCTCAGGGGGCTATGATTCACTCTGGTGCCAGTAAGATTAAGGGTGGTGAGTCATCATCATCATGCCAAGCCTGAGCAAGGGGCAGCCTTGGGGCTCACAGACTGCTGTGCCTTCCCTGTACTGCCTCAGTCACGTGACAAGTGCAGCTTGGGTCTGTTCACGCATGAGTGTCATGTGTGTGCAGGTACGTAACATGTATGTGTGTGGAGGGCAGAGGTCAACTTTCAGTCTCTTGTGCCAGGAGTCATGCACTTTGGGGTCTCTCATTGGCTGGGAGCTCACCGACCTGACTGGCCAACAAGCCCTTGGGATTTGCCGGCCTCTGACTATGCATTGCTAGGAAGACAAGTGCCTGCTACCTTGGCGTGGATTTTTATAAACTTGGGTTCTAGAGATCAAATTTTGCTGACTAGGTTTTCTTCCCAGACCAAGATAGTGAGTGATCCTCAGATAGGAAACTTGTGGCCTAGAAGGGTTGGCCTTGGGTTTTTCAGAGAAACGCGTGCTGAGGTAGCTCACTGACGGCAACTCCACTGACATGGTTGCGTCTCTGTAATCTCCAGCCTTCACCTGTGTCTAGCATTGTCTCTAGGGGAGAGGAGACAGGACAGCAAGACCCAACTGTATAGGCTTTAGGGAACCCTTTAGGTAAGACCCCTGCAGAAGGACCCGATGGAAAGGTCTCAAACCTGTTAAGATTTCCCCTAGTATGTGTGTGTGTGTGTGTGTGTGTGTGTGTATGTCG
Organism: Myodes glareolus; assembly: GCF_982192425.1. Lineage (NCBI taxonomy): Eukaryota > Metazoa > Chordata > Mammalia > Rodentia > Cricetidae > Myodes > Myodes glareolus. The sequence goes on from NC_142031.1 coordinate 9,460,881, forward strand.
GGGTGGTGTGTGTGTGTGTGTGTGTGTGACAACAAAGGTTGCCGGGAAGTGACCAGAGAAGCCTGATCAGATAGCCCAATTCCAGCTGTGTTGTCTCACACATATGACTTTCTACACTCAGTTCCTCTATCTGTGAAATGGGTTTACAGCTCATTTGCAAGGCTACGGGGGGGGTGTCAAATGCAACAACAGTGTAGTGGAAACGGGGGTCTAGTGTGGCTGGAATACAGGGTAAGTCAGCCAATGAGAACAGTGGCCCCATGGATTCAGCCAGTCTTGCTGGATGCCTACTTGTTCTATCCCAACCTGACCACCATCCCTGGGAAGTTGCTTAGATGGTTACAGGACAAAACCAAGACTTTTCTTTTTTCACTTTTCTTTCAATAAATAGGAGTTGGTTAAGCACAGCTCTTCTGGCCAGGTCCTTGGCGCTCATCTGCACAGCTGCGGGTAGCTGGCATCCACTTAGTGCTCACAAAGCAGACATGGCCAGTCGGTTCCCACACAGGCTCTCCCCAACTTGTGAAGCCGAGGTGCTACTTAGGAAACACTTTAAAATATATAAACAGGGAAACCAAGGCACAGAAAAGTCTAGTCACCTGCTGGAGGTTACACAGACCCAAAATTTGATCCCAGGACATTGGTATAGTCAAGAGTAAAGCCTCCTTGAAACTGAGAATGTACAATAATTCGTTAGCAAGCCAGGCAGAAATATCTACTTTTGGATAAACTCCAAAGAGACTGTCTTCTATGAAAACTAGTAAAATCCATCAAAGACCATGTTTATTCTTGGTAAAAGCAATAGCCAAGAGTAGTGGTACACTGTTAAAGTCACAGAGGTCAAGAGGCGGAGGCAAAAGATCACCATGGATTGAAGTCTATCTTGGGCTACAGATGAGACTGTCTCAAAAAAAAAAAAAAATAACAGGGGAAGCACCTCTTTTATGAGCAAACTGTGTGTCCCAGGGTTGTGCTATGTCTGCTACAACCATCCCTATTTCTCACTTAATCCGCATCTATCAGGTAAGCACCACTCCTGCCATTTTCTGGAGGAGCAAAGCGTGATAGTCCTGAGAAGAAAACCAATCTTCCACTGAATCGGGTATGTGATGTGTAGCGATACACTGTTCCCTATCAATGCCATCTATTGCCTGTGAGGCCAGTCATCACCCCCTTTTACAGACTGACAATGAAGCCTGGCATCATGCGGTACATCACAGCTACAGCAGGGTGCCACCCGGGTCCTGGCATGCAAGCATGAACACTAAGCCTGGTTCCATTCTCCTACATAAGATGGGTCTGCAAGAGGCTTGATTACTGAGCTTTGGGGCTTCCTCATATGGGGCTAAAATCTGCATTTATAAATTAAGAAATTATTTGTATGTGTGTGTCCATATATGTGTAGTATGTGCTTGAATGCACACTGCATGTATGCGTGGGTACACATGTGTCACAGAATGCATGTGGCAGTCAGAGGGCACCTTGCTGGAGTCAGATTTTTCCTTCCACCATGTGGGTCCCAGGGGTCAAACACAGACTGTCAGGCTTGATAGCAAGCACCTTTACCCCCGGCCACCTCACCAGTCCTGGTTCTATAAAAGACTCGCACCTTCAGCATACAGCTCAATTAACTTTCGCTTGTTCAACCACCACCGCAGCCACAAAGTTTCCTCGGGCTCCCTCCTAGGCTCTATACCATTGATCCTGTCTCCAGCACCTGGTTTGGAATGCCACGTACATGGGAGCGGGCAGCACGTGCTAGCGTGGCTTCTTTCACTCAGCATCATGGATGTGAGCTTCCTCCTGCAGCTCACTCATTTCCTCTTCTGTTGTTGGGTAGCATTCCACTGTGTACATTCAGTGCTGGTGTTTAGTGTCAGCTGCTGTAGTGAGAAGCGGGATCCTAAATGTGGGCAGCCGGTCTTGGACTGAACAAAACAGAGAGAGAGCAAGCCGGGTACCAGCGTTCGTCTCTCTCTGCTTCCTGACTGTGGATTCCGTGTGGCCAGCTTCCTGCCACTGTGTTCATGTTCCTGCCACTGTGACTTCCTACCAGGACAGACGGTACCCTCAAAAGCCTTCCCTTCCTTATAGCTTGAAAAGCAACCGGCATAGTGCAGTAGAACCCTGTGGCCTCGGGATGGAAAATGAGGGCTGAGAGTGAGACCGAGGCCAAGGGATTCCGGCGCCCTTTCTGTGAAGACTGCTGGCGGGGTTGGCTCAGGAGAGGTGGCTGGTCTCACAGGTGCACTGACCTGACTCGCATGCCCTGGAACATCTCGGTGCTGGTGTGAAAGGGCAGCACAGTGGTGGCACTGACGCCGGGACAGTCCAGCAGCCCCAAGGTCAGGCTCTCCATGAAGGCGAAGGCCGACGCTTTCGATGTGCAATAGTCGATGGCGCCAGGGATGGCCGACAGCGCAAGCACGGAATTGAGGCACACGATGTGGCCATTCTGCAGCTCCAGCATACGCGGCAAGAAGGCCTTGGTGGTCTGAGGGTGGGGAACGGGGGTCAGTGTGGAGCAGTGCAGCTTCTGCCAAGCCCTGCACCTCTGCACTAGGGAGAACAGCCCGCTCTAGATGCATAGCTACCCTAGCGACTTAGCCTTCCAGTATGGAGCGGCTGAGGCCTCCTGCTGCAGAGCATCATAGCAACCGGTTAGAAGTTTCCGTGTCTTCCCGCCAGTCAGTCATTCCTTTTATCTAGCCACTTTGCCACTGCATGTCCCAGATGGCATGGGCCCTGGTGCCACTGAACGTCTCTTTTCCCTCCTCCAACCCAGGTTTTCTGCCATACCTACAGCTGGCACTGGGCCAGGAAAACCCTTACCCAGAACTGGCCCAGGGTGTTGACGTGCTGGGACTTGAGGAGGGCATCATCATCACTGTCCATCAAGCTCTTCCCATGGACCACAGCGGCATTGTTCACCAGGATGGTGATGTCACCCACCTGCGGGCAAGAGGGGGCTGTGGAGCCGTGAGGGCAGCCAGTCCCTGGGGGCTGTACCCGAGGGCCACAGACCGGGCTCCGCAACCACCAGTCACATGGCTTTTCTGAGCATCAGTCTTGTTTATAAATGGCGCTGGGGCCATACCAGCTGTGTCTGAGGATTAGAAATAATTTATGGTACATACTATACCCAGAATGCAGCGTATTTATAATAAATGAGGTTATGGTCACATAAAAATGGTTAATATTACCATGGGTGGGATAAGTAACAAAATGAATTTTTTTTTCTCTCTTGGTGCTCACTGATCTACCCAGCCCAAATGTCTTGGATTAGGGAAAGGATTTTCCCAGAAGGCAATGGGACATTTGTCTTAGAGAGAAACTCATAGGGTCTACATGTTCAAAGGACCACAGAGGTCTACTCATATTGTATTATCAACCCCAGTCCCTGCCCAAGTAACTTGGACGAGCTTCACGGAGAGTCCCCAAAGGTCCCCCACACAAAGGTCTGCCACAGCAACACTCCCTCTCAGAACGCATGGATTCCGTATGCTGGGGCCAGACATGCCCAAGCTACTGACCTTTTCCCTGACAGCTTTGGCCATCTGGTACACTTCTTCCCGGTTGCCCACATCACAGATGAAGTAGTGGCACTCGGTGCCCATCTGCCGAATCTCCTCTGTGGTCTCTTTCAGGCATTTCTCAGTCCGGCCCCAGAGAATAATCTGGAAGGAAAGAATTCTAGCATGGAATAGCTGTCTCTGCAACAGACTGTATTGATATAATGACTGATATCAGGAATTCAGGATTTCAGTAGTCTTTAAAATGCCGGCTTCCTGGATTCCACCCCAAAAGTACCCAAAGCAAAGTATTAACTATTCATTGTGATTGTGTGTGTGTGTGTGTGTGTGTGTGTGTGTGGTGTACCACAGTGCATGCCTGGGCATGCGTTGAGGTTAGAGGACAACTTTTAAGAGTTGATTTTCTCTTTCTGTTGTAGGTTTAGGGATGAAACTTAGGTTGACAGGTTTGTATTTATCTGCTAAGCTATCTTGCTAGCTGTCTTAGTTAGGGTTTCTATGGCTGTAATGAAACATTGTGACCAAAAGCAACTTAAAGGGTTTATTCAGGAAACTAACAGTCCATCACTGAGGGAAGTCAGGACAGGAACTCACGCAGGGCAGGAACCCGGAGGTAGGAGCAGAGGCCATGGAGGGGTGCTGCTTACTGACCTGCTCTCGTGCTTGCTCAGCCTGCTTTCTTGTAGAACCCAGAAACACCAGCCCAGGGGTAGCACAACCCATAACAGACTGGGCCCTCCCCACTCAATCACTAAGAAAACGTCCTATAGGTTTGCCTACAGGCAGATCTTATGAAGGCATTTTCTCAATTGCAGTTCAATCTCTCAAATGACGCTAGCCTGTGTCACGCTGACATAAAATTAGCTAGCACAATGGCCAACAAGTTTTTTCTTTTAATTTTTACTTTTATTTTATGTATGTGTGTGGTATGTCTGCATGCACACGTGTGTACCTGTGTGTGGGTATATGCACATGGGCGCAGGACACAACAGAGACCAGAAGAAGGCATCAGATGCCCTGGAGCTAGAGTTACAGACTGCCCAGTATGGGTACTAGGAACAGAACTCAGGTCCTCTGGAGGAGCAGCAAGTGCTCTTAACCAATGGGCCATCTCAGGGCCCCAACAAGATTTTAAAAGGGACACCACCTACTCTAAAGTGAGCCAGCTGTTTCTGAGCATGCTTATGGCCTATCAGCTGGTATGTTAAGTTCGTACCTTTCTGATCTATTCCTCCCAGCAGGACACTTCCTGCCAGCCCAGGTCTGGCCTTTTCCTTGATTCTTAGAAGGAACAGAAAAGCTTTCTGTATACTATTCTAGAATGTTTTCTGTTAGGGACCAGCTGGCCTCGCCAATTATGTTTAGAGCTGGGATTATTCCCACCAGCCACTAGGAAGGATGGGGTCACATTCTCCTTTTACAGGGTCCTGGGTGGCTTCCAGCTCACTGTCTCACTGTGCTCACACTGGGAAGGAAGGATGCAAGGAGGGACAGGAGAGAGACAATAAGACTCCTGCTAAGAAGCAAGGGCTTCCTTACCCAGCAGGGAATAAGTGTAGAAGTGACCCAGTGACCTTGACAGGACCTGTAAGTGGGTGCTTAGAAGGGTTGGGCAGGTGTATGACTGGCCCATAGGATGCTGGGAATTGAAGTCTGGCTGGTCCTCAGCCCTGACCTGAAGGAGGATAATATCTCCCCACACAAAGGAGCCCAGGTTTGGGTGTCTGAGGAGTTAGCTGCCCTGAGATGTAGCTTTATGGTAGAGAGGCAGAACTAGGCAACCACGGCATTCAGGAAAATCAGCACAATACAGGCTAGGCTCCAGCAGGGGTCTGTGTTTCTTTCTTTTTTAAAGGTTTTTTAAAAAGTTTATTTTGTGTATGCATGTGTACCCGATGTATGTATGTGTTCTGCGTGTGATCCAGTGTCTGTGCAGGCCAGAAGAGCATGTTACAGGTGATTGTGAGGCTCCGTGTGGGTGCTAGGAACTGAACCCGGGTCCTCTGCAAGAGCAGCAAATGCTCTTAACCGCGCAGCCAACTCTTTAGCCATGGATCAGTTTCTTTTCTCTTTAAATTCATCAATGAGGCCGGGTGGTGGTGGCGCACGCCTTTAATCTCAGCACTTGGGAGGCAGAGGCAGGTGGATCTCTGTGAGTTCGAGGCCAGCCTGATCTACAAGAGCTAGTTCCAGGACAGGTTCCAAAGCCACAGAGAAACCCTGTCTCGAAAACCCCCACCCCCCCAAAAAATCGTCATCAATGAGGGGACTTGATGTCACTAGGAGCCCCCGTGGCTTTCCTAGCACAAATAGGTGTGCAGAGGGTCCCATCCAAAGGAGCCTGGGTGACCCACGCTCTTGCTGGTTCATGGCTATCTGGAGAAGGTCAGGGTTCTAAAGCTTGCGATGCTTTGCTCAGAACGTTTGCAACCAGGAACTAGGGAGGGCAGTCCTGTCAACTGGGCTGGAAGATGGCCCTAAGAGGTGGGCAGCAGTGGGCAGGCAGGCGGGATGAAGGGATGAAGGCCTGTATGTATTGTCTCCTGTGAGCAGGCAAAGACAACAGTCGGGACCCTGGTCCTCTTGAGGTCAACCCTGTGTACTGGCAGAGTGGCTCTATCCCTCTCCCTGGTACAATGGCTAAGTGTCTCTGTGAACCTGACACCTCCAGGGCCCAGTTCTGTTCTATTTATTTTAAGAGCTCAGTGCCTACCATAGCACGTGTTGTCTGTTGAATGAATGAATACATGTTAAGGGCCAAAATTGGGAGAGTGTGGGTGGGTATTAAACTACTTCTCAAGAATGAAAGGTTCTCTGTGGCTGAGCTCATTGCAGCCCCAGAATCTTCCATATATGAGTGTGTGTGGGCCAGGAGTCAGTGGGGCCTGGGGTTTCCTAGAGCACTTAATCCAGGAAGGCCGAGCTGAGGGGAGGCCTGTTGGGGCTAGAGCATGCAGGCAAGGAGCTAGCCATGGTGCTGGGCAAAGGTGAGCTGCCGGGGGCAGGTGCATCTCCCTGGGCAAATCTCTGTGTCCCGGGTTTGCATGTCTGTGAGTGCTAGTGCCTCCGAGTCCATCAGAGTGCGCACTTGCATGTCTGTAAGTGTAAGCATGCATTTTGTGCATCTACGAGTTCACATCTGTAGATGTCTGTGTCTGTGAGCATGCTGATAGGCATGTACCTGTGAAGATGTATCTATGACTATGAGCCTGCATCTATGAAGAGGTGTCCGTGAGCCTTGCATCTGAACATAGGCATGTTTCTGTGAATGTATGCCATCCATGTGCATGTGTCACCAGGTCCTCTGGTGGATGCATATAGGGCACCCTAAGGCCATCTGTCCTTCTGAGTCAGCCTGCATCTCTGTGGTGATGGTGGCTCCAATGCGGTCTGTGTGGACCAGAGAGAGGGCCTGAAGGCACAGGACTGTCGGGTGAAGCTGCTCTAGTGACAGGCTCCTCCTGGAGCCCTGCCTGGTTCTCGGGGACTCTGTGTCCCTGAAGGGTGCAATGCATACAGAAAGTCTGCTCAAATGTATGAAATCAGGATTGGTGTCTCTACCCTCTTGGCTTCCAGTCCTCTGTGAGGTGAGACAATGGGCTTCTTGTCCCCTTCCCCTCTCAGGTGAGAAGGAGGAGGAGAGAAAGCCTTGGCCTGGGTACGGACTGTCAGTGAGGGTCTGCCTGCCCTGCTTTGCCTTACTGGCATCCACGAGACTCAGCAGCTGAAGCCTTTGGGTTAGAGACTTACATCAGCCACTTTCTGTACTTGGGAACTAAAGCTCAATGAAATAAGTCAGATGTCCACGGCCACACCTGACACCTGGTGGGAGATGGAGGTGGGATCTGAATCCAGGTGCAGTTCTGTGGCATGGTGAAGCTTTGAAGACCCAACTCCAAATCCACCCACTACTGGTATGCATTCCTGCCCGCAAAGCTCTCCTTGTGCCTCGTCTATCTCGATGTCTCTACCACAGTCTCATCCACCTACCTATCAGGGCTAGAGAATCTTCTATGGGGAGGGGTTGAGTTCAGTGCTGGGACCTAAGAGAACCAAAGAAACACAGTTCCCACCTCAGGAGCCCATCCCTGTAAGGAAGGTTAAGGGATTGAGGAAGCATCAGTCCAACTGAGGGTAAGAGGATAAAGAATAAGCAAAGGTATCTAGGGGAAGCCGGGAGCTAGCCGTACTGTGACTACCCAGAGAGAAGAAAACTGCAGTGTGGAGAGGTCAAGCACCTTGTCCGAGGCCATCCACACTGAGTGGCAGAGCTGCATTTGCCCATCAGCACTGTCTGGCTCCAAGCACAGGCGGCCAGTGACCGCTGCTATTCTCTCTCCTAAGTTCAATCCCCAGTCCTACTGAAAACAAAATAAAACTGTGTATGTTCCCTCTCAAGACCCCGGTGGGGGGGGGGGGACTCAGCGCAGAGCTGGTGTCCACTGAGTGTCCCGGAGGCTCGCTCTGCTGGGCTTTCACTGGGGAGGAAGGGCAGACACATCACACCTCACCCTTGACACTCTACAGTCACTCAAAGACTTCGTGCCTTATGGCCAGGAAAGAAGTTCAGGATTCAGGGTGCAAACAAAAGGGGAGCAGCAAGGAATAACCCAGAAAAACCTACCCCTGACACCTCAACAGGTCAAGGGAACAAGCATCTTCAGAGGGGCTCCAGGGGGAAGGATTGTCCCGGGCTGCTACTCACTTCTTGATGTTTGCTCATGGGAAAAGTCGCTAACGAACAAAGGTGACTTATGAAAGCCAGGGGCTGGTGAGATGGCTCGGCTGGTAAAGGTGCTGAACACCAAGTCTGACGACCCTGGGACTCACACAGAGAGAATAGACTACTTCAAGTTGTCCTCTGACTTCCTAACACCCTCTCCCTACCCCATGTAAAAAAATCAACAACAATAACAACCCAGAAGTTAGGTGTAATGGTACACACCTATAATCCCAGTAGGAGGGGCTGAGGCAGGAAGACAGCCAGTTCAAGGCCAGCCTGGGCTACACAGTAGGACCCTGTCTCAAAGGAAGACAGGTAACAATAAGAACAGGAGCAGAACAGAAGGCACGGCACAACCTTCCCCACCGTAACTCAGCGTTGGCAACCCCTGCCCCGCCTCAGCCCCATCAATACCTCTCCTGGGCCTCCACTCACGATAAAATGGCTCTTTGTCATCTCTCTCCACCATTTTTCTTTAAAACATCAAGGTTCTTTGCGAACCCCTATTCATCCCACAGAGCAGAGCCTGCCTGAATGGCCCCTTCAGTTCCAAAGCCTCTTTGGCTGTTCCTTCCACCCTTCCTACAACACTGGCCAATCACGAATATTAACAGAGTCCTTGCCATGGGCCAGGCCCTGTGCCAAGTAGACAGATATGCCCTCTTTCAGCCTCACACCTTGTGGGTGTGTATGTTCCTCCCCACAATATGTGAGTCTCAGATGGAATAAAGTGACTAGCCTAGGGTCGTGCCTCTCCTGTCCTCACTGTTGTGACTCAGAACCCCTGCTCCTCCCTGCTAAGGCTAACCCTTGTTTGGGGCTTCCACCGGCAGACAGAGAAGTGTTTCAACCATTTGGAAGCCCTTTGCCTTGACTAAGAATCCCTCAGGGACTCCTCATCATCTTGTGAGTCCGGCACTGGCCAGGCTCAGCTGACCCAGTCGCATGGCACTGGTCCATCTAGAAAGGTCTACTGATCCTAGGACACTGGTATCTCTACTATTCAGCCTTGCCTTTCCTCTCCAGGAAGATAGCCTAGAGACTGGCTGTGTGTGTGGTGGGAGTGTGGGGAGTGGGGCATCCCACCAGTGACCCGAGCAGGTAGTCTCAGGTCCAAGTCCTTTGGCAGGGAGTTGGGCACTGTGGCTTAAGGTCAGACTGGCAATGTTGACCTTGCAGACAGAAGGAAAATGCCCAGGGAGACTCCAAGCGTGGTGGGCTGAGCAGCAGACTGGGTGGGGGAGGTTTGGAGTAGGGTGTGGCTTGCCGTCACTCCCAGCATAGCAGAGAGGGGATAGGAGGATGCTTATTAAGAACCATGCTAATGACTGGGTAAGAGGGAGCTTGGGAGTTTCAGTCTATCATACAGTCAGAGTTAGGGTGGCACTGAACAGGAGGAGACGGGTACATCCCTGGGGGAGGGACTGTGGTGTCTGAGACATGCACACAGTACTTTCTGTTTATTTATTTTTTTTTTTTGTGCTCCAGGGATTGAACTCTAGACTTTGTACATGCTAGGTAAGCAACATTTTCTACCAGAGAGCTATGATCCTCCATGACCTTTCTCCTTTGAAAAACATTTTATTCTGAGACAGGGTCAAACATTGGCCAGGCTGGCCTTGAGTTGGCTTTGGAGCCCAGGCAGGTCTTGAATACATGACTCTTCTACATCGGCCTTCCAGGTAGCTTGTGTTACAGGCTTGGGAACAGAGCACACACTCAAAGCTAAAGATGTCAGGCATGGTGGTACATATCTGTAAAATGAGCTATGGAGGCTGAGGCAGAAGGATCCTGAGATCATGGGCTGCCTGTCTCAAAAACACCTTTTACAATCCTGTGTATTTTCTTTTTTTAGATCGGGTCTCACATAGCTAAGGTTGTCCTTGAACTCTCCAGGTGGCTGAAGATAACCTTGGATTCCAGATCTTCCGGTCTCTACCTCCCAAGTTCTGAGATTACAGGTGTGTACCACCACAGCTGGCTACCTACTTTGCTGTAGCCCACCCAGGTCTAAAATTCAATAGGAGCGGAGGGTGACCTTGAACTTCTGGTCCTTCTGCTTGGATTTGTGCCAGGATTCCAGGACTGTTAACAGCATGCTGGTTTAATGCAGTGCTTGGAAATGAAACTCAGGGCTTCACACATGCTAGGTGAGCACTCAGCCAACTGAGCCACATCCCTAGCTCAACCTTGAGGTATTTCTAAGAAGAGAAAACCCATCTCTTGAATGCAGTGGAACCCTGACTTTGGAGACAGTCTGGGTTAAGTCCCTCTAATTGTGAGCTTGACAACCCTAGGAAGTCCCATGAGTTGAAGTTTGAGTGCTGCTTTAGGGAAGCTCATTGTGGATCAGCTGGGATTATTATCAACAACACAACAGCCACAAAGCCCTCTTTTTGGAGAAGATTTGCTAGGCCCACAAAACTGAAGGTGTTGATGATGCTGGTGGCCCAAAGCCCCCACCTGGGGCACTCTGTTTTGCTTCCCTTAGACACGGCCTTGCCTGGGTAAGAACTCCAGAACTTAAGTGGTCTCTGTCTCATCTTATCTCTGACTTGAAAGACATCCTTCGGCTACAGCCACAGGCCAGGCAGGCAGAGACCAGGGTCTAAAGTGCCCATCTGCAAGGTCGGCTGCAGAACCTTGGTGGGTAGATTTCCCTAGGAGGCTAGGTTTTTAAGTTGGACTCTGGGAGTTCTAGGGAGGAGCCTCTGGGCCCGTTAAGAAGGAGAAGGCTTGGAAGACATGTTCTAGGGCCCCAGGTATCCACAGGAGTATCACTTTAATTCAGCATCTAGAACTGTTGTCACTACAAAGACTGATTCAAACAGTAACAGGCTTGAAGCTCTAGCCCTTAGCTGGCTCTGTTAGGAGGTCCTTTTCCTAGCGACAAGCCCTAGGTGGTTATCCCATGACTCATCTATTGCCAGTGCTGTCCTGTCACCCTGTTTACAGAAAAGAGGGCTCCCTTCTTTCCAAATGACAACCATTCAAAGTGATGAGCATGTACCTGCTGAGTTGCCATCCCCCTGAGTCATTCCCCAAGGCCACATGCTCCAGTCCACACTCACAGGGGACAGACTGGGAGGGAGGTTCAGTTACTGCATTCAACACGGTGACCAGGGAAGGCAAGATACAGTCTCAGATGGTCTTCTCAGCACCACCATGGACAGCTCTGGGTTTTGCAGGATATGTGTGTGTGTGGTGTGCGTGTGCATGTGTGCACTTGTGTGGAGGTCAGAGAGTGATGCTGGGTATCTTCCTCCATTGCCTTCCACCCTGAGACAAAGTGCTCTCACAGGACCTGCAGCTCAGGATTACAGACTTATGATGGTGGTCCCAGCTTTTTACATGGGTGCCAGGGATCTAAACTCAGATCCTTATGGGAAAACAGTCAGCACTTTGCTGACACAGTCATTTTCTAGGTGGTAGGATCTTTTATGAGAAGTGGCATCTGTTTCTGTTGCTATGTTACTGACAATAATATTGGTATTTATTTGACAATACTAATGGCCTCGGGTTTATTACAGGATTCCCATGGCCGACCCAGGTACTGAGGTACTGAGGATCACACTCATATGCTACCTGATTCTCAAACCTGTGACCTTGGCCACTGACTGCCTTGGGGAACAAAGGGATCCTGTGTTCACTGAACAGCTATCACTAAGCAACGTGTCCGGGTATTACAGCACCCACGTGCCTGTCTGGATGGCCTCCCTGGGAAGGAGGGGCAGCACAGACCTGTATCTGTGTGGCTCCTGCTCCTGCTAGTCAGGTCATGCAGGCTGGACCAAAGGGCCAGCAAGTCAGGTGCTCCTTTTGGTGGCAGCATTGGCAAAGCAGGTAGGGGGAGGGATGGCGCCTACCAGGGTCATCTGTGATCCTCACGCAAGTGGGAGACCACAGCTATTGCTTCTTGGGCTCTTGCCTTGTGCATGGCCCTATCTGAGGGACCTTAGATTACATCCTCACAAGAGACCAGGATGAGTGGGAGGATATGTGACCTCATGGAGTCATGTCCAGGTCCTGACAGCCAATGCTCACAACTGTGACTTTATTTGCAGATACAACCCAGTCAAGATCCCCAAGGAAAGACCGTCATGGATTAGGGTGGGTCCTAAGTCCTCACTGGAGATGAAAGGGTTGAACAGAGGACTCTGTTGGGGGAGTGGGGCTCAGAACTGTGACGGAATATATCTGTAATTTTTACCTGTCTTATTTTATTTTCCCTTGAGACAAGGTCTCACTCTGTAGCTCAGGCTGGCCCTAAACTTGGCAATCAAACTACCTCGGCTTGTGTCACCACACCAGGTTAAAACCTGCGGTTATAAGTTTCCTAGCTTGTGGTCACTACTTGTGGCCGTCATAGGTGGTTCCTGTTATCCCCACTCAACAGATGAGCTCCAGAGACCCTGCGTGACATTGAGGCCAGAAAGTCATGGAGTCAGTGGGCTCAGTCAGCAGACCAGTCTACCACAGTGCTGTTTGCAGACGCTTCCTCTGGTCTCCCCAAAAGATGCCTCATGGTCCCATATAAGTTCCTATCTCTAACTCTGCACCCAGCCCATCCAAGTTCTTGTCATCCACGCTCTGAATCCAGCCACTCCAGGCCTAGCTTTTCTCTCTCCTCAAGACGACTGTGACCATGACCCCAACTGATCCGCTCCCACTTGCCCCTGCTTCAATTAAGATGCAACACAACAGCCAGAGATCCTTCTAGAACCTCAGCAGGACTTTGCTACTGGATTCCATAGCTCATTCAGTAAAACCTATCAGTGGCCAGCCCTCTCAGGACAAGATTAGCTTCCATTTGAGTGATCATTCCCACTCCTCCCCCACCTCAGTGTAGCTTTTTTGTGTGCTGTCCTTGAAGGGCATCCTATTTCCTCATGATTACTCCAGATGTACATCCAAGAAGCCTTCAGGGAGTCAGTACCAATTGATTGACACTTGCCCCAACCCCCCATTCCTGCCTTATTTGCAATCTCTTGTCTTCTCTTGGAGACAGACACTCCCAGCTCTCTACAATGGCTCTCTCTTGAGACCCTAAAACTGCTGCCTGCCAAGAGGCAGTGTTGAGCCTTGCTCAAAATCAAGTGAGACCTGACTGGGTCTCCCTACCTCCATCCCCAATCCCTGGTGTGATTCTTCATTGGTTCTGAGTCAGCTGCTCTCTCCAGCTAGAAGAACAAGGGCCCTTACTTCTTCCCGTAAATATCAGTTACTACCACAGACAGCAAAGGGCAAGCCACAAAGGGCAAGAGACAGGCTACACTTCCTGGCTGCAGTCCTATGACCTCTGTCCCAGTTCCTCCAGTTGGACCCTGTGGAACAGAAGACCAGTGTGTCCTAACGTGCTTGCCAGGTAAGAATGAAGACCAGATTTTGGATTCCCAGAGTCACACGGTGGATCCCCTGCTATCCCAGCACAGGAGGCAGAAACTGAGTCTTGGGAGTAAATTGGTTAGCAAGACTAGTCCAAACAGCAAACCCAGGGCTCGGGGAGAGACCCTGCCTCAGTCCATAAGCTGGAGAGTGAGTGAGAAAGACACTCAACTTCATATGCACATACAGGCACAGGTTCACACATCTGAACGCACCAACACAGACGTGTGCATACCACACTACAGCCTTCTCAAAACAAAACAAAAGCTCCGGATGACCAGGCAAAACAGGGGCGGCTGAAAGTGCCCCAAGAGGAACAAGACCTTCTCAGGACGGAGAAAGACAGTGGGCAGAAAGTGGTGCTGAAGGGGGCAGGCTGCTGGGATACCTGAGGGATGTGAAGGAGGGAACCGTGCAGATGTCCGGAGGAAAGAGGCAGACAGAGCGGCTAATGCATACACAGGCCCCAAGCGCGAAGGGGCTCAGTGTGATGCTGGTGTGGTGATGACCAGTGTGCCACAGCCCAATGGCAGACACCAGCCACACTGGGCACTGAATTCTACTTTGAGTGTGATAGCGTGGAGTCTGGTGGCAGTCAGACTATGAGCAGGGACATAACAGCCTCTGGTTTGGATGTTGGAATGAGTTTGGAGTCCCAGAAGGGGAATTTAGGATCCAGGTAGGGTGGGCCTAGTCATGGAGTACACTCAGGTGATGGGGTGCTTGGGAAGGGGTGATGGAGGAGAGGGATCTAGGAGGCTTGCAGGGCTGTCAGGGGAGGGGGCATCAGGCTTGCAAAGGGCTGAGGAAAGGTACAAAAAGAAAACTGTCATCCAGAGCCCCAGGTCTCCTGCACCGGGGAAAGTGGGCTTTGCGAAGGTATCTGGGAAGAGAAAGATCTTGACCAAGTAAGGCCCCAGGCTACCCCAGTTTCTGAAAGCAGTCCTGGTGAAGCAGAGGGGAAGCGGATGCCAGCCCACCTACCCATTTAGATTGTAAACACAGTTTCAAGTGACAGCGTGGCCCCTGTCCCTGGTGCCTGACAATGATCACGCTGCTGCTCTGGCTCTGTGTGTTCCACGTAGATGGAGCAAGGCCTGCCAGCAGGCTCACATGACAGAGGCAGTGGCCAGGCACAAGCGCTCAGATCGCTGGTCTGGAAGGAGGCTCCAGGAAGTCTTTCTGTAAGTGGGGGTAGGGTAAGGTGTGTGTGTGTGTGTGTGTGTGTGTGTGTGTGTGTGTGTGTGTTGGTGAAGAAGGGGCAGATGCAGGGAACTGCAGTGTATAGGGACTGGTTGGTGGGGGAGGAGTTAGGGTCCCAGGTTGGATGGGTGGAGGGGAGGCAGGGATGCAATGGGTTAGTAGAGGCCTGGGGTTGGAGTCCAAAGTGTAGACAGAGGTGAGGTGGGAGATTCTGGCTGAAGCTAGGGGCAGGAGTGAGGAGCAGGGGGCTGGTGTTGGGATTCTGGGAGCATGTGGGAACAGAGTAAGGGGTGAATAGGGGGCTGGGATTAGGATCCTGGGTGAAAGTAGGGGTGGGATGGTAAAGGATTAAGGGGGTTAGGGCAGGGTCCTGAGTGGAGATTATGCAGGGGTAGGAGGTGAGTATGGGACTGGAATGGGGTCTCAAGTGCAGACAGGAAGGAGGGGAGACAGGAAATGGGGTGCTGGGCTCAGATGGCAAGGGGTTAGAGATAAAAAAGAGGTACAGATCTTTGGCCACTATGACCTCAGGTTCTTCCCCCACAACCAGACTGGCAGTAAAAACAAATGCACTGATGTCATGGGTGCTGCTAACTGGCAGCTGAACCCAGAGCTGCATATGGGCTGCCAGGTGCCAAGCAGCCTTAGCCATGCAGCCTGTTAGAGACATGCAGGCTTACTCCAACCACAGGTTTGCTCCATTTTCTTTAGTGAGGGCAGCCCAGCTGCACATACTGACAGACAGGATGCTGCAAAAGTCACCAGACATTGCAACACGCAGCCAGTCTGCTGGCCGCTGGGTGAACCATGCGCCACCCACCCACCTCAGCCGCAGGCACCTGGCCAGCTGGAGGGCTTGCCTCCTATGGAGCATCCCCAGGACTGGCAGCTTCCACCATCTGGAGTCAGCTTCCTCTGCAGGGGAATCCCGGACCTGCACCTCCCTCAAGAGACCTCCAAACTCAGGGGGCAGGGCCTTAGGTCTGCGCTGGTCTTCGTCCAGTGAGTTGGGAAGTGTCTACGGTGGCTTTTGGTGTCTGCGGTGGCTCTGGACTTTACAAAAGCTCATGGAGACAGACGGAACAGTCTCTAGGTATAGCAGTCTGCCAAACAGGATGGTGCCTACTGTCCCCAGCCAGCTGGCTTAGTCCAGAGGGTTTCCTGGGCTGCAGTTCCTTGCCTAGGCTGCCTTTTGGGTGGGAAGCTGTCTAGTCAGGGCCCCCAGGAATCTAGTCAGGAGCGGATTTGCTATGTGACTGGATGAGTCACTTAGGGTCCCTGGGCCCCACTACTTCCCGCTGGCTTTCTTGGACCAGGGAAGGTCAAAAGTGCAAGAAAATGCTTTCTGGATTAGGACAGCAGCTGAGCAGTCAGAGATATTGGGCCTGCCTGGGGACACCCTGGGGCCACAGAGAGCCCAGGGCATGTGTTGTTTCTGATAGCCCTCAAACTTGGCTTCTAGTTCACAAGAAGTTGGGGCTTTGGCCCCCTTAGAGGTAAGCAGTTCTCGGAGCCCCAGATACCCCTACACTGACTTTTTTAGCAGAAAGCCTTGAAGTGGCTCCAGATCCCTGGCGGTGGGGGTGGGAGGTGGGGCAGAGGCTGATACTGGAATGTGCTCTGTGGCTCTCTATTTTTTTTGAGACAGAGTCTTGTCACTGAACATGGATGTCACAGTTCTGGCTAGGCTGGTTGACCACCAGGATTCTGAGATCCACCTGTCTCCTCTCTCTGGTACTGGGGTGGCAGGCGCTCACAGCATCGATGGCTTTTACACAGGTATCTGAACTCAAGGTCCTTACACTGGCACAGCAAGCACTTTACCCACTATGCTATCCCTGGGTCCCATGACCCCTGATAGCGATCACCCCTGGGATACGGCAAGGCACAGTCTTCTGTTTGATTGGCTCGGTCTTTACATCCCTCCCCTTTCACTGTACAACTTTATTATCCTTACAACACCCGGTTACTACGTGGACGGCAAAAGTTAGGATGTGCTGCCCTTCCCCCACCCCCCTGCTAAGAAGTCAGGCATTTGGGGTAATAGGGTGCCTGGCGAGCACGTGAGTGATGTATGGTATCACGTTGCCATTTTTGTCAGCAACGATAAAGCCGTTGATTACCACGAGGACCAGCCACACAATAAGAAGACCTTTGGTTAAACAACCACAAAGAATTTAAATCATGGCGACCCCAGAGAGGGAAACCAAGTGGAGGACTGAATGCAATTGCCTGGTCACCCGCAGGACGCCAGCCCAGCTCTCATAGTGGACACCTATCAACACCACTCAACGCTGTTGCTGAGCCACAAGCCTTCCTTCCACCCATCTCAGGTAGCAGGAAACACAGATCTGCCATTCACACTCCAAGACGCAGGCTGGGGAGATGGCTCAGAGAATAAGAGCATATATACACATAAAACATCTTTTTAGATTTATTTTTATTTTATGTGTATGGGTATTTGCCAGCATATATGTGTGTGTAGTATGTGCATGTCTGGTGCCAGGAGAATCTGGAAGAGGGCATGAGATCCCCTGGAGCTGGCATTATAGACAACTGTGAGCCATCATGTGGGTGCTAGGAACTGGACCTGGGTCCTCTGCAAGAGCAGCAAGTATCTTAACCAATGACTCTTACATGTTCATTTCTTAAAGAAATTATCACGATTGTGTGTATGTGTGTATAGTGTATGTGTGGGGGATATGTGTGTCGCAGCATGTGTGAAGTCTAAGGACAGCTTTGTGGAACTGGTTCTCTCCTACCTTTACATGGGTTCTGGGGACTGAACTCGGTTCACCAATTGTCTTTATTTGCTGCGCATCTCGCTGGCTCCAAATCACTTCAGAGATGGGCACCAGGACCCTAGAAGCATGCCTATCAAGAGTGCAGCCAGGAAGTGGCTGGCTTGCCCTGGCCCTGGCAGGTGGCACAGCAGAGGTGAGAATTCAGCTGCAGTTTAGAAAGATGAACTTGCCCTATGGCCACTCCTCCCTGCACAGGGAGAAGGGAGTGACTCGCAGGAAAGCAGCCCTCAAGGTGTCACCTCAGAACACATTACTTTCCATGGGAGAGGGGCAAACAAGCCTGGGGGACCTGAATGTGTTGACTCTTTGGTTTTTAGATGGACTGTCCCGGATTATCCGAGCTAGCAGACAGGGTTCCCTTAAAGCAGGCGAGGAGGGCTGGAGAGACAGTGTCATGGCTAAGAGCTCAGACTGCTCTCGCCGAAGACCCGAGTTCCGTTCTTCGCACCTGCACGGTGGCTAACAATCCTGTA
The DNA here is from genome assembly GCF_982192425.1 of Myodes glareolus. NCBI lineage: Eukaryota > Metazoa > Chordata > Mammalia > Rodentia > Cricetidae > Myodes > Myodes glareolus. Next base: position 9,479,002 of record NC_142031.1, read on the forward strand.
ACCCCAGCTCCAGGGGACCCGAGGCCCTCTTTGCCTCCACACACTTCACCCACACTTCACCCACACGCACACACCCTTCCCTTTCACGTACACACAGTTAAAGTGAAAATGAAATTTAAAAGCAGGCAAAGGAAGGGCAGGGACCGAGAGGTGGCAGAGGGCCTGCCCGGCATGAATGGTGTGTGGGATGCTGGGTTCTGGCCCCTGCTGAATGGATGGAGGAGACAGAAGAGTCTGATGGGGCTATACGTAGGGGTTAAAAACAGAGATACGGTCTGGAATGGAGGGGGAGCCTGAACAAGGGGTCATAACCAAGGACTGCAGCAGCCTAGGGGAGCTGGGAAGAGGAAGACAGTTCTGACACTTGCATTCAGTCCACTTGAGATCTAGGCTGGCTTCTCACCTCGGGAACCCTTTTTGAGTGTGTCCTGTTATGTGCACTGAGTTTGTGAGCACCAGCAGTGTGACCACAGAAGCTTGGATAGAGTGCATTGATTATGGGCACAGAATCAACAGCATAGCAACCCATGGCAACCTATTAGCAGCAGTTCAAAGGAAAGAAACTGTTTCTGCCTTAGAGAGCATGACCTGTAGACTCAATCACCACTGCAGCCAACACTTACTCCTCTCCATGCGCTCTGAACTTTACACAGGCTATCTTACTTAATTCATGCAAGCATCAGAGAGCTTTAGCAACTTGCCCAGGGTAACACAGTAAATAAACAGAGGAGCCAACCTACAAACTTTGCTGTTCCTGACTCCAGAGTTCAAAAATCTGAATTGCTTCATTATACTTGTTCCTTGAGAAACACACACACTTCCATGATGCAAGACAATACTTGTGTCAGCTAAGGAGGTGCAAACCCCAGGAGAGCACAGTCCCCAGCCCATGCGGAACCTGTACCTTGCCATCTCTAGGTCCCTTCCCACTCCGTTGTGTGTTCATACGGAAGTAGGTGTGACAGGCCAGGGCACACTACTAGGTCTTTGCTAGCTGAGACCGTGGGAGAGGGCTGGGCCCCACGTGGGTGTGTCTGGCAGCATCACCTGCTCAGGTGAAGGTGCAGCTGCCCTCTGTGGTCACGCTGGCCCCACCCCCACAGTGACCTGCAGTGTTCTTGTGACAAGCAACTGGTTATAGGTCCTGGGTGACAGGCAGCAGGAGCTGCAGGAGGACAGGGGTTGGGGAGCCTGCCTGGGCCAACTCAGAACCGCCTGCTCAAGGGCCTGAGGCTGCGGGAGGAAGAACAGATAGATCTCTTACACACCTACAAAAATGCCCCCAGACATCGTCTAGCGTCTAGCAAAGGCCTCCCGGGGTTTTAAATCTACAAAGTTTGCACAGGAGGTCCGCTCGTGACCACGGGGCCACTTTGGTGGCTGTTTACGTTGTCCCTTTGAACTACTAACTCTGGAGGGTGGAGAGCTTTCCTCTGGCAGGGAGAAGTCCCTTCTACCCTTTTTGCACATGGATGTCAGCAAATGACCTGATGCAGTCCTATTGGGTTAGGCGGGGAGGACAGGCCTGGGTCCTCTGGTGGTTCCTCCCGAGGAGGACTAATGGGCAGGGTGGGGAGCCTCATGGCAGAGAAGTCGGCCTAGAGGTAGGGTGGTTTATGAAACAGCCGTATGAGGTGACTGAGCTAGGCACTGCTACGTTCCCGGTCCCAGACCCCCAGTGCAGTCAGGACACCTCCAGGCTCCGCCAGGGTGGCTGACACTGCTGTCGTCTGAGCAGGGCAGACTGTCTTGGCTGTTAGAGACACACACTATGCACCTTCCCAGGAAGCTGTCAGCGGGGTCCCTTCCATGCAATGATTAACTGAGAGGCACTACTGGGGTCTTTTAGGAGCTGTGACTTTGTGTCTATGTGTGTGTCTAGGTTTGTGCATCTGCACAGCTGCCTGTGGAGGCCGGAGGTTAATCAGAGGTTAATGCTGGCCGTCTTCTTCAGCCAAGCTCCACTTCATTGTTTTTTGGAGACAGGGCTTCTCACTGGCCTGGAGCTCACCACGTAGTCTGGGTTGTCTGACCAGGAAGCCCCGGGGATTGTGGGTCTCTGTTTTTCAGTGTTTGTCTCTCAGTGCTGGGATTACGGGTGGGTGCTGCTGTATTCAGCTTCTTACACAGGTACAGGGACTAACTCAGGCCCTCACGCGTGTGTGACAATGCTCTTTACCAAGGGAGCCATCTTCCTGGCCTGGAGCTGGGTGACTTTAGGTGGCCTGTTCTTAGAGTCTTGGTTGCCAGGAGAGAATGATAATGGTAGCCACACTGGAAGGGTTTACGGTTTAACAATAACTGTCAGTTTGACAGGATCTAGAATCACCCAGCAGACAAATATCTGGGTAGGCTGCGAGGGATTATCTAGGGTAGGCTAACTGGGGCAGGAAGACCCACCCTAACTGTAGGCTGGGTCTAGGATAATACATAGGTCTGAATGAAAAGGAGAAGTTGAGCTGAGCCTCAGAATTCGCCCCTCTGCTTCCTGACTGCAGAAATGTATGAGCTTCTCACACTTCCGCCACACAGTGGACGGTGTAACCCTCAACTGCCGCCACACCGAGGACGGTGTAACCCTCAACTGGGAGCCAGGGCAAACCCTTCCTCCCTCGAGCTGCTTTAGTCACAGCGATGAGAAAAGTGACTGACACAGGTGGCGTTGCCACGTGTGAAGCCACTAGAAAAGTCCTGGACACGTAGTAGGTGCTTAGTAAACAGCGGTTTTCAATAGCAAGGATAGGAGCATCCTGGGTCCATTCAGACAACAGTCACTTACGACATACCCCCAAGCACCAGTCACTGTGCCAGAACCTAAGGACACCCGGGCAGCAAGGAAAGCCAGAGCCTGCCTGGGCCTCCTTCTTCCTGGAGGGTTTAGATGGACAGACTTGTCAAGCAGCAGCCATGGTATAGGGAGTTGTCATGGTAACCCGTGACTCTGGGATCACCGCTGCCCAGCCAGTGACTAATGGAGGGGAGTGGGGATCAGGTCTCTCTAGCCCTCAGCCACGGCAGAGTCTGCATTGGACCAGTCCCTGCCCAGGAAGAAACTGGCTATTCACCAGTCACCAATCATGACAACAGCGTGGTTTGTGCCCTGAGTGCGCCAGATCAGGGTCAAAGGCTAAGATTGGCCCACAGCTTCTGTGGCCTGGGCAGAATTCTGTCTGTCCTGGAGGAGCTGCAGGCCAAAGTTCAGAACCAGGCCCAGGCAGGTTGTGTCCCTTGTGGTTGGTGCCACCCACGCTCTATGAACAAAGTGAGGGGCTGGGGCTGTGAGGTGTCCCCTTTCCCCTTCCTGGCCTCCACTGCCCCCACAGATGGGCACTCATTTTGGTGGGAGGAAGTTTTTACAAGCAGTTAGAGGTTTATATGAGTTTTTGACTGACTCTTTATACTTTTATTTTTCAGATGAGGGAACCAATGCTCAAAGAGATACAGTCACTTGCAGGATCACGCAGCCCGTTCCTTGGAGGTCCCCCACTAAGAGCGCTATTATTGGGAACTGGTTCCCAGCAGCCCTGGTTGTAACACAGCACTGCTGGGTGCTGGGACTAGTGAGCTACTACCAACACTCAGGAGACTTGGCGAGTGACCCTGCCTGCCTGTGGGTCAGGCCTCAGCTTTAGGGCTGGCATGGCCAATCACGCTCTACTGGGCTGGGTGCCTGTTGTGTGATGTATTTTCCTCTGGGCATAACATGATTCCATTCTGGAGTGGAAAATACGTTGGCTGAGTAGCCATGGCAACTCAAGTAGACCAATACAGTGGTAGCCGGGTCTAGGGTGATAGTAAGGGAGCCACTGACATTCCTTAGCAGAATGCTCACCTGGTCCGCCTTCCTGCCCCACCCGACCTTTACCCACAGTAGCAAGTGATCCTGGGAGATGCTAGTGTACAGGAAGTGGCAAGGTAACTAAAGTACCATGATGTAGTTTCCGTGGGATGGCCCGCCATCGTATTTCCACTAACACAAGACCTCCAGGTGTGGCAGGAACAGTCTTGGACCAAGGTCACGCCAAGGCTGTACAGCTCCTTCGGAACCACCCCCCCCCCCCCCCCCCCCCCCCCCCCCCCCCCCCCGCTCTCTAGAGGACAGCAAACAGCCACTGTTTCCCACAGTGATTTCTTCAAGGTCAAAGTACTTCTAGGAAAGAGCGAGTCCTTCTGTTTACCCTGGATACAATGGAAAACAACCATTTCCTTCCAATGTTTACCCTAGATACGGTGACTCTACTAGAGTCCTACAACAGCCCGTCTAGGAGGAGCTGGGACTTCACCGCCTTCCCCTGAGCAGTCAGCTCCTTCCAGGAGTCTCCCCAAGATTGCCCTCCCTCCAGAGTCACCTCAACACCCTGCAGGCTCAAAGGTCACAGATCAGTTCTTAGCAGAGACTAAGCATGGTGGCCTCAGATGTGACAGGAGGGAAAGATGATTCATGATTCACCCTGTGACCTAAAGAGAGACATTTATGCTCTTCCTTTTTTTCCCTTTCTTTCTATTTTCTTCTTTTCTTTCTTTCTTTCTTTCTTTTTTTTTTTTTGTGACCAGGACTTTTCATGTATATCCCCGATCCTTTCCTTAAAAGGTCAAGCCCATATCAGTCCCCTAAAGATGGACTTGCTGGCGCTTGTCTGTTTAACTGGAATATTGAGAAATGATGGACAGCCTGGCTTTCTAGGGCTGCTAGGACCTAGGGGTGGTCCTTTACCAGCAGGCCCTGCATCTTTGAGTCACTATGCCAGATGGCCATTCCTTTTGGGGGGGTGGGGATTGATAGTTTCAAGAAGCTAAAGATGATCCCAAACCTGCTATGGGGTCTGGAGAGATAACTCAGCAGTTCAGAGAGCACTTGGGGCTCTTGCAGAGACCTGGGGTTCTGTTCCCAGCACCCACACTGGCAAGTTCACAAACCCTTATAATTTCAGGGGATCTGACGTCCTCTTCTGGCCTCCACAGATACCTTCAGACAGGTGGCACGCTTACTACACTCAGGCATATATACATGCTCATAAAACAAATAATTAAATCTTAAAAACCAGCAAAACAAGATAAAAAAAGAACTCTGCTAGGTAGCAGAGGCTGGCCTTGAGCTACTGATCCGACTGCCTTAGCTCTCAAGACTTGGAATAATAAGCCTGGGTTGCCAAGCCTGGCTTTAAAATTAACCCTGATGGCTGCCAGCCTGACCCTTTGGCAAGCATCCCACCCATTGTATTTAAATGCACCCCAACAAGGTTCTTTGAAGAAGTGGGTTTATCCACATCCTGCCTGCATCCTGTTGACTCCTCACCACCCCGCACCCCAGAACCCTCTGTAGACCAGGCCCCAGGATCTAACAACTCTTGCCTGACCTCCCTGTGACCCCGAGGGAGACAGCTGGGTGGGGCTGAGATTAGCAGGCCAGAAGGAGAAACTCTGGTTGTGAAACTGAGAATCAGTGGTTCAAAGCTGGCTCCCAACTGCACCTTTATTTTGTACACAAGCTACAAGTCCTCCAAGGGCCATCAAGGCCACTGAAAAGAACAATACAAAAACGCCCTGTGGCCATGAATGGTACAATGTTACAGATGTTGCCACAGCCACATATAATAGTGCTACAGTCCTGTGTGGGATGACAGTCGTGTACAGTGGCGATCACGCTTGCGACCACGATCCTGTGTGAAACTTCAGTTATTCGTGCCACCAATCACACAAGTGATCATAGCCAGGCTGACAGATCCCAGTCCCATCAGAAGCCAGGAGCCAAAGCGGATGTCCGGCATGTATTTCCAGAGACTCACGGTACATTAAAATTAAAGTTGAGAATGAAGGTTGGGAATACACCTGGCTATACTTCCCTACAGTACCCTGCCCTGAGAAACGAGGACAATGGCAAACCATAACTGCCCAAGGTCCTGGTGAGGGCATGCTGGGAGGCTCTCTTCTCCTGTGTTATGTGTTGGTAGAAACCCTTCCCCCGTTTTTGAGATCTTTGTTTACATGTGTGGATGTTTTGTCTATTTGTATATGTACCACATGTAGCAGCGCCCGCAGAGGCCAGAAGAGGGCATGGGATCCCAGAAACTGGAGTTAGAGACTGTTGTGAGCTGTCATGAAGATGCTGGGAATTGAACCCAGGCTCTCTGGGAGAGGGATTCATCAGTGTTCTTAATTGCTGTGACGTCTCTCTAGTCTGGAACGCCCCAGTTGGAAGGAAGAACCATTAACTGCATGACTCTGCTGGTGGCAACATGGCTTTAGGAAGGACGTCCAGGGATGTGACAACCGGACCCCTCCCCTAGGTAGAAGGGCACGTTATCGTAAGTACAGCAGAGCTTGCTTTCTCAGTGTGGACGGTCAGCAGCAGCAAGCTGGGGGCTCGTGAAGAAGTTTGGAAGTGGGTGTGCAGTGTCCTCTAAGTGGGGGCACAGTGTACCTTCCCAATCTTTCTTCACTCAGAGAGATCTGATGACCAGCAAGAGGGGCTGAGACAGTCGGTGACAAGCCCCACGAGTCACTTGCCATTCAACTACCTGATCTGTGGTTAAGTCACGACAAACGCCACCGGAAGCCACCACCACTAACGCGTGCCCTTGCTGTGACATCCTGCTGTGATGCCAAGTCTTCAGGACTCTTTAGTGTATCTCTACCTAGCCTCCAGCCCTGCTACCAGCCCAGAGCTGGGCCACCACCTGCTGGATGCTGTAAGCAAGCTTTGAACTGGGCTCTAGTCAAGGGAATGGTGAGCTTGGGCCAGTTTAGTCACTGGGAGTGGGAAGGGATGGCACACAAAGGAGGTGGGGGGCACGGGATGGCCCTGAGGGCCAGGCCCTGCTGGCTGCTTCACGTCACATGCCCTGTAAATGCACGGATACTGAGACAGATGCAACCCCAAGCTACTTGCAGTGCCTTCCTGAAATGGGACGTTGGGTCCTGAGTGGGGATGCTGGTCCCAGGGCCCCCACTTCTGTAAGTCTTCAGTCATGGTCTGGATGCTTGCCTCTAACTGGACCAAAGGATATGGAGTGTCCAAATACTTCCAAACAGCCCCCTCATAAATCTTCTCCTGCTTCCATCAAGAGGTCATGCTAAAACCGTGACAAACTTGCAGACTTGAGGACAAGCCTGAGTTTTCACTGCTTTGTGGGGAGCAATTACAGAGACACAGAAAATGTAAAAAGGTTTGCTCAGGAGATGACCCAACAAGGGGCTCCCCCCCAATTCCTAAGGGTTGCTGTTTCTGTCTCTGCTCAACTTGGTGTCTTGTAGGTAGGGAGAGCTGTTTCCTGATAAAGAACTTCTGAATTTTTTACATCTGTGTTCTTTTAAGACGAACTCTTAGGGGCTGGAGGGATGCTCAGTGGTTTGGAGCATTTGGTGCTCTTGCAGAGTACCAACCAGAGTTCAGTTCTGAGCACCCACATCAAGTTGTAATTCCACCTCTAGGGGATCAGACATCCCCTGGCTTCCAGAGACACCTGTATGTATGTGTGTGCATGCGGGTGTGAGCGTGTGCACACACGTACGGGCACACACACATATAAACAAAGTAAATCTCTTTTTAAAAAAGAAAACTCTTTATTTGGGTCAGCTTGGTAGGCTCCCCACGCTCTACAAATATTGCAAATCCTACTTAACTCAAGGTCATTATGGGAAACTGGGTTGTCCCGCCCCCTCCTGGACAGGCTTGCTGTTTGCAGAAACTGCCTGCCTTTCTTTCCCACCGGGGGGAATCTCTCTTAGATTCAATTTCTCCAGGTATTCAGGCAGGGAGCGCTCTCAGCGTTAGCCTCTCCCTTAACCAATGCTGCTGGTGGTGACCACCTCACTGCACACCACTGGCCTTCTCTACCTCCCTCCCATACTCCCGGGCCACCCCCAGTTCACACCTGTCCCCCAGCAACTCAACTGCAAACTCCCAACCCCCACAGCACTCAGCTCTTTGCTGCCAAGCCCTCTGGGATTTAAGGACTCCTGGCTCTGGGGATTGTCCTCAGGTCCGTGCACTGACCCCAGATGTAGGAAGACAAGAGGGCCTGGAGTGCACATTCCCACGGGGATAGCTGGAGACCGGCTTACTGAGTGCAGTGGCTCTCCACTAGCTTCAGAGAGTTATGATTCCAGAGAGCCCTGGGGGGAGGGGGTTATCCTGCCAGCCAAGTGAATGGCACCGGCAGTTTCCCAGCCCCCCCCCCCCCGGATTTTGTTTTGGGTGACCCTGTCACCAATTAAAGGCCTATTTCTCATCAGCCTGGGCAAGCTTGTCCTTTCCAAGCGTGTAGGCGGGGTTGTGCCTTCCAGGGTATGAACCTGCTGGATCTACTCTACATGGTTACTTACACACACACACACACACACACACACACACACACACACACACACACACCCCAGGGCCTTCTCCTGCCTTCACTCCAGGATTGTTTACAGTCGGTCAAGTTTTTCCAGATTGACAAAGCTTTCCTCGTAAGCCTACTGCAGCCAAGCACAGAGAGTGAAAGGGACGGCAGGACAGGGCCAGCTGGAATAGTCAGATGAGACAGGGACGCAGACGACCAACTAGTGCCAAGCCAAAGCAACTGTCACCAAGTAACCCTTCTGCCCTCCTGGTCCCCCTCCACCAAGGGCTTTGGAAGCCTTCCACAGGGACACCCCCACCACTCCCCAAGAGAAACTGCTGAGAACAACTTTTACTTCCCCTTAGTTCAGTGAGTCCAAGGGTTAAAAAACGCCCCCTTTTAAAGGCAAGGTTAAGCAGCTGTCCAAACCACCCAAGGAGATTCAGGAGCCCGGGACAGCTGGATGACCCCCACCCCAGCTGTGCTAGGACAACCCAGTCAGGGAAGAGTTAAGAGGCAATCAGCTTGGGCTGATAGTTCAGACTCCAAAGTTCAGTCCCAGCCACCGAAGGAATTGTAAATCTCGGCAGTATTTAACAAAACAAAAGCAACCTGGAATTACAAGAAGGTTTGGCTTTCCACAGAGCATATTTACTCTAATCCCCAAGGTATGCAGCTCCACGTCAGATCAGCTGGCTTGCCTAGTCCTGCTACCCCCTCCTTAGCAACAGTTTAAATTTCAAACTAATTCCCTAGTTTGTTCTTCGTCTTCCCTGGCCAGCCGGCTGGAGACAGCCCGGGTCTGCCGGTCGGTCTCAAATCCCTCTCCATTGCTCTTGCCACTGGATGGGTCAGCCTGGTCTGCAGTTGCAAGTTGGGTGACAGCTGGCTCTCCCTCCAATACTCTCCTGCACGTCCCCGGAGCAAGAGGAGCTGCAGTCACCCACATAGCGAGAGCAGTGGACAGCGGCGGCGGCATAGTGCCACCTCCTAATCCAGTGGGGGAAGGATCCCCTCTGCTGAGGGGGTCGAGAGGATCAAGGTTGAAGGGTCCTTATCAGCGGTTGGTTACCCTCACACCCCTCTGTCCGGCTCTGAAACACCTGGGCCTCCCAGTTTTTCTGCCAGGCTAGACCATCCAAGCCAGCTCCCCCTTTTTCAAACCCAAACGTGTACTCCTCTCACGTCCCTGCAGAGCTGTAGCCGCCCAGGTTTGGACTAGGCAGCGAGCTGCCAAGCAAAATATCAGGCACAACCTTAGCAGTCAGGATTTCCAGCTCTACCCAGGGGCGCGCACACCCCGCGCTCAACGGGGTGCGGGCAGAAGGGGGAAGTGTAGGGGGCACAACACCTTAGAGATGAAGTCACGAGGAGGAATGGGTGGGTGTCCTAAGTCTGGGGGTGGGTGGGGGCACATAGTCGGTCAGATACCAATCCCAGGGGAACCGATCAGTTTAGGACTTTGCCAAAAAGACTGTGCCGGGGAAATTTACAAAGGTTGAAACCGGCTAGTTTAGCAGTTCCAGGTGATGCAAGGGGTGAGGGGCCGGTGACGCTCAGCTTGTTGGCGCTGGTTGCCGCAGCCGCAGCAGGTGGGAGCACCCCCAACCCCAAGCGCGCGCGCCAGAGTCCCCTCACCCTCGGCACCCACTTCCAGGTGTCGCAGTGCCACCCCGCCCCCACGCCGCGTACCTTTCTGGCGCCACGCTCTGCGAACTCCCGAGCGAGGTGGCGCCCGATGCCTCTCCCACCGCCGGTGATGAGGACTGACTCCCGGGACAGGTCCCGAAGCTTGGGGGGCAACACCAGTCCCACGGCTGCTTTGGTCACCAGATAGATCATTTGCAGAGGGAACACTACCAGCGCGCCCAGCCATTTCCACACCATCCTCCGCGCGGCGGAGCCGGGCACAGGGGGAGGAGGTAGGAGGCGGCGGACGAAACTCTCCGGACTAAGCAAAACAGGAATTAAAAAAAGGAAGAAAGAAAACACCCCAAATAATAATAAATAAGCTGAATAAGGCAAAAGAGAGGCGTCCCACCTGGGCACTCTTGAACTGATCTCTTTCCAGATGCAGAGCACTGGGCGAGGAAAAGGGGTAGGGGGGGGATAAGCTCTGTCCGGCGGAGCGGGAGGGGGGAGCGTCTCACAAGATTGGGACAGTGAGAGGGGTGGAGGGAAGGCCGGGGGTGGGAAGTTCTAACAAGAAGTTTCTTGCCCCAACAGCCGTTTCGGCTGGGCAATTCACAGGTAATGTTTACAAACCCACAGAGGAGTTAAGGCGCGCGCGGGGCGGGGGGGGGGGCAGTAAAAAGCCAAAAAAAAAAAAAAAAAAGCACCAACCACAAGAGCGCACCCTGCTACAGTCCGCGGTTTCAAAGTGCAAGATTAAAAAAAACAAGCAAACAAAAAGCTGTTTCTCAATTGTAGCGCCCTCCCCAACTTTCCTCCAGGAAAAGGAAAAATCAAAACAAAACAAAAACAAACAAACAAAAAAACACCATACACACACACACACAAAACCTGGGGAGTGACTGCAGCTCCCAATTTCAGTCCGCCAAAGTCTCCCGACTCATTGCTATTCTCGGGCTCAGGAAATTGCTTAAACGCGATCTGATTGCCAGCACCGTGCAGGAGAA